>NC_134711.1:109533478-109845434 GCF_049634645.1 Pelodiscus sinensis
CAAGCTGAAGTGAATTAATTTCATGAGTAAGATTTCGTGAGATGCTCTCCTCTGTCAACTGATTATAATCCAGATACATTATGTGTGCTGCCTTCCCTTCATCCATTAATTTTATACTTCTATAAAAAGATAATCAGGTTTTTCTGGCAGTATCTGGCCTTTCTAAATGAGAACAGCTTTTAAACTTATTCCCCTTTTTTATAGATCAGAGCATCTTAGATTGTGGTCTCTGAACCAAAAGTATTAACAGAGCAGGGTTGGTATGTGTTGCAGAGAACAGGCTGGCCAAATGGTGCCGTGTTCCCCTTTTTTGCTTCCAGTGGCTACATTTCATTATAGCAAACACACACGTATTAGATGCATGCCTAATATGGCCCTTCTTTGTAGCCAGTTGCTAGAGTGGCTCCAATGATGTTATGTTATCACAAATGGAAGGGAATGTGGTCCATGCAATGGTAAATGGGAAGTGAGGGGATCCACAGTTTAGCGAATGGGATAAGCGGTATCCACAAGCAAATCTCTGCATTAAGATGTGGGCCACCTACACAAATGATTGAGCACCTTAATTGTAGATGGTTAGAACCACGCTGTCCCTGATGTTTGTGCAGGTGCGTAGTAGGGGGAATGAGGTCACAAGGAGCTCCCCTCCAACACCACAACCATCTTCCATAGCCAAAAAACCTACCTGGTAGGCTTGCAGTTCCAGGATCCTGGAGCACAGGGACTGCTCCCTCCACTCACCCTCTCAAGGTGATACATTTCCCACGTAGGAGGAAGGAGGAGATCGGGTTATAGAATCAACCACCCTCTTCCTCACTGTAGAATTCGCTTTCCCTGAGTTCCCTTAACAGCTGCTCTGCACATTGCCTCCTACTCAGCCCTGTGCAGAGCTGGGTGCTGCTGTTCTGCTGCTGAATAGTAAACTTGACAGAAATTAAAATGCAGTTTTGGAGTGACAGAAACTCTGCCTGAATTAGGTCAGATTTGGTGAATTGTTTTAGCTGGAAAAAATTAGAGAGTTTGTTTTTAAGTCAAATTAGACCCATTTCATCCGACAGTGGCATTTTGAATCAACCTGAACAAAACGTTTTCTATGTTCTTTTTGGACAAGAAACAACAAAAGATTCCATATTGGTTTGAAGGGAAACATACGAAAGGGAGGGGAAAGCCAGGCTGCCTGCCTCTTAGAATGGTAAGAACTAAGGACTCTCCTGTCCAGAGTCAGTTGAGAGGCCTTCTTAAAGGGGACCTTGTTTTGTTTTGTTTCATTTTTCCTTCCCTGTCTTGGAGCCTGTGCTGCAATCCCTCATGTACTTCTTCTCCCAACCAATTTTCATTTAATCTCTCTCTGTCTGAGTGTAGTCTTTGAGGGGGCCAAATTTGTAAGCTTAATTGGGAAGGTGTGAACTGAAATGGGGATTGTTGTTATTCAGGGAGATGTTGATGGCTGCCATCAGCTGGTTCTTTGATCTATAGACAGTTACAGAATCTGCCTGAATCTGCCTACTTTTCTAACCAGGTGTCAGGGGCTCTGCATGTGTCTGACTAACCCCTTTTGTTTTTTCATATTTTCACCAAAATCAACTGGGGTGTGCCTAGACTACAGGGTTTTGTCGACAAAAGTGGACATTGTAGCTAGTTCGGATTAGGCTTCCTAATCCGAACTAGCTGTACTCCTTGTTCCACGAGGCGTACAGCTAGTTCGGATTAGAAGCCTAATCCGAACTAGCTACTCCGTGCCGCGTATAGCCGCGCGGCACGGGGTTCGAACTAGCCGGCATTTAAAACTGGTGCCGGCCGGCTTCATGCAAATGAAGCCTGGGAAATTCAAATCCCGGGCTTCATTTGCAACTGCGGATGACTACATTACCCCCGCTAGTTCGAACTAGCGGGGTAGTGTAGACATACCCTTTGTTTGGTGAGATCTTTTTGAAGCTCTTCACAGTCTGCTGTGGTCTTAACTGTCTTGAGCAGTTTGGTATCATCTGCAAATTTTGACACCTCATTGTTTACCCTTTTCTCAAGATCAGAAGTTGAATAGGATGGTTCTCAGGACAGACCCTATTTACCTCTCTCCATTCTGAAAATGTACTATTCCTGCTCTCTGTTTCCTGTGTTTTAACCAGTTATCAATCCATGAAAGGACCTTTCCTCTTATCCTCTGATAATTTACTTTACTTAAGAGCCTTTGGAGAGGGACCCTGTCAAAGGCTTTCTGGGAATCTAAGTATACTATATCCACTGGCTCCCCCTTGTTTGTTGACCCCCTCAAAGAAGTCTAGTAGATTAGTAAGGCATGATTTTCCTTTATAGAAATCATGTTGACTTTCCCCCAACAAATTATGTTCATCTATGTGTCTGACAATTTTATTCTTTACTACAGTTTCAGCTAATTTGCCTGGTCCTGACATTAGACTTACCGGTCTGTAATTGCCAGGATCACTCCTAGAGCCCTTTTAAAATATTGGCATCATGTTATCTATCTTCCAATCATTAGGTATGGAAGCTGATTTAAAGGATAGGTTATACACCCCAGTTAATAGTTCAGCAATTTCCCATTTGAGTTATTTCAGAACTCTTGGGTGAATGCCATCTGGTCCCGGTGACTTGTTACTGTTAAGATGATCAATTTGTTCCAAAACCTCCTCTAATGCCACCACCATCAGGGACAATTCATCAGATTTGTCACCTAAAAAGAATGGAGATTCAGGTTTGGGCATTTCCCTAACATCCTCAGCTGTGAAGACTGAGGAAACAGCATGGTGTCAGCTCATGGAAGTACAGACAGCAAGGAAGAATAACTTTAAGGATACACTTCTAAGGTTTATTGGACTAAAAAGAAAGAGAGGAAACCATCCATCACATAGAGGATGAGGAGGCCAGCATTCTCTGTATCTGTGAACAGTGGATCTCCTGGCATCAATGCTGAAAGGTTACTTTAGATGAAAGACTTAGTTTAGGCAGGGATTGCTGCCTGTTGAGTTAAATCACACTCACCAGGAAGTGTGGTTATACTTTCTGTTTTATTGGTAACCATTTTCTCCTTCTATTATCTCTTCTATCACCTAAATCTCTGTTCTTTATTAGTTGACTTATTTTTGTTATAAATTCACTTCAGTGTTGTTATATTATGAAGAGGTGTGAGTCTTCAGCTGATCCAACTGGCTGCTGTGGATCTACCTCTTTGGAGACAGCGGACATGGTAATTTCTCCAGTGCCAAGAGCTGGATGTTGCAGAAGGGGCTTGGGAATTGAGGGAACCAAGGGTTTATCTGCAAGGCAAGGAAAGGACTGGCAGAGTCCTAAGTCTGTTAGACTGGTTGACAGAATGCAGTGTCAGGAAGCTGACACATGATTTAGCAGCAGCATTTCTCTCTCTCTCTCTTGCTCGCTCGCTCAGGTGGGGAGAAACGGGGGGGATTAACAAGCTGATCTACAGGATGCCCCAAGAAGGCATCACATCTTGTCCTTCTCCAATAATAATACACAAATCATCTTAGAAAAATTAAAGGAGAAAGGACTGACATTTTATCTTTTATGTGTATTGCTGTAGTGCCTAGACCAGGACTCCATTGTGCTGTACAAATACAAAACAAAAACATTCCTGCATGAGCGGGTTAACAATCTGAGTATAAGACAAGAGAGAGCAGATAGCTACAAATAGATGGGGGAGTTCATATAAGTAATGAGATATTTTGGTGAAGATGGGAAATGCAGATGTTTAAGGAGAGCATCTCCCAACCAGGTGAGACAGCATGGGGGAAAACACAGAAGTGTTTGAAAATGTAACACAGGGGCAGTAGAGGCTGGCATGTTGGGTCAATCAGCGGTGAGCATCAGCAGCTCAACGGCAAATGGGAGTTATCTGTCTCCTCAGGCTCCCTTGGCTCTCCCAGCTGCCAACCAGAATGTCTCTCCTTTGCAAGATATGCCCATAGTGCTTTTCTCTTCCTGCATGTGATTTCCTGAGTGAGGTAACACCTGCTGCCATCCCTCTGCTTTCAGTCTTCATGTTACTCCAACAATTACTCTGATCTCAAAAGAGTTATCCAGCTCATATCGCTGCATGTTTTTCTCATGCCACTCGAACTTTAAATCTGTGTGCTGAAAGCAGCCAGTCTTTCCCAGAATTACTTCTCCTGGAAGACAGAATGGTGCCTATATCTCCACATGTAGAAAGGCTCCCCTATAGCTATCAGTTCCTTAATCATTATTTCGTGAGTACATCCCCCTGTCTCGTAAAACACACACCTTCCAGCTCGGACTTGAAATGAGATGACAAATCAATGAAGCAGAGAGATGCTAGAAAGTAACTGGACCTGGCAGAAGCTTCAGGGGAGCAGGATCCCTCAATGACAACAGCCATGAGATTATTTAAAAGACAGAGGAGAGGACAGAGGGAGTAAAGTCAGAGTGAGGCAGTACAGACAGTGATGTCAAACCTGTGGCCAGAGGAGACCCTGAGTTCATTAATGCACCATCCCATGTCCTTGTTCCAGTGCTGCTTGGTTTGGAGTAAGAGCGACAATATGGTGACTCAGAAAACTTGAGTCTCCATAGGGAAAACGTAACTTTCGAACAAATGGCTGACTGGTCCCCTTACCACGTAGACTGGAAGCCTTCCCCCCCCCCCCACCCTTCGTGGTAGAGCGTTTGAGGTTCATTGTGAAAGAGAAGGTCATATATACAGTCTTGGGCCTGGTAAGTAGGCACCCAAATGAGTTGCCTTTCAGGGTGCTTTAGATTTGTTTGAAACCGTATTGAGAAAATTCTCTATATTAAAAGATTAACTGCTTTCACCTAACCACCCTGGGACAACAAAGAACAGTGTGCCAAGATAGCCTGCCAATGCAGCTGCTTGGGTCTGGCATCTCTTGCTGTGAGGCCTGGTTTGGAGCGTTCCCAGAATTAAATTGCTGGCACTCGCTGCATGAGTAATGAGCCAGAGCACAGTCTTGGTTGCCTCTGTTTTGTACTACTTTGGTAGGATCTCCTAAGCTCCCTCGCTCTTCCTACGCCACCCGTTAGAGTCACAATTAGTGACCATGCATATTACATTCCACTTTTCTTCTCAGTGAAGGGCATCACTCAGTGCTCATGTTATTTTGTCTTTCACCAGCCTGATTTAGCTAAAGGTCACAGATGAGTGTGCTAGCCGCCACTTGGATTGTTCTATGTTATCGTTAGTCAGGATGATAAGATAAATTATTAAGAATGACCTGCCAGCCTGTCAGCTGCCTATTATTAAGAGATTTGTGTATGTCTGTGTGTACGTGCACACAAGTGCAAGAGAACGAATCCGTGCTTGCGGCCAAACCTCCCTGGGATGTGAGCTGAGTTGATCTGACAAGCCCAAGGAGTCATCCTAATGGCTCCATTTTCCCACCGCGCCAGCTCCCACCAATAAAAAACTTCTGAAATCACTGAGCCAATTCATTCCTGTAACTCCAGGTCACACACAGAGATAGACAAGCAATTTTCTACTCTCCAGTCATTAGATTAAGGCAGTGGTTCTCAAACTGCAGGTTGGGACCCCAAAGTGGGTTGCATCCCTGTTTTAATGGAGTCACCAGGGTGGATGTAGACTGGCTGGGGCCTGAGGCTAAAGCTGAAACCCAAGGGCTTCAGCCCCGGATGGCAGGACTCAGGCTTTGGCTTTGGGAGTCAGAGCTGAGATTACAGGCCTCCTACTTGGGACTGAAGCCCGTGGGCTTGGGCCCCCACACTCAGGGAGGCAGGGCTTTGGCTTTGGTTCCCCACCTGGGGGGGTGGGGCAGGACTCAGGCAGGCTCAGGCTGCAGTCCCCTCTTTTCTGGTCACATAATAATTGTTGTTGTTAAAAGTGGGCTTCAGCTCAATAAGTTTGAGGACCCCTGGATTAAGGACAATCTCTGATAAAAGTGGTAGAAATGTAGCCGTGTTAGTCTGGTGCAGCTGAAACAAAAAATAGGACTGGGTAGCACTTTAAAGACTAACAAGATGGTTTAATAGGTGATGAGCTTAAAGCGACTCCAAACAGCCTCGTCAAAAACTTTTGAAAACTGGGCAGTGTTTCATCCGAAATCAAAGGAGAGTTTAACCCCAAAGCAGACCCCAGTTACAGGCTTGTCTGTGAAAGAGCTTAACTTGTGGCAGGAAGTCCCACTTCTTCACCAAATGTTACTGGTTTGATTTCTTTCTCTGAAAGTGACCCTTTTGGAGCACAAAACACAGCCTCAGTCATAGAATCCTAGGGCTGGAAGAAACCCCAAGATGTCATTGAGTCCAGCCCCCTGCCAAAAGCAGGACTAACCCCAACTAAATCACCTCAGCCAGGGCTTTGTCAAGGCAAGACTTAAAAACCTCCAGGGATGGAGATTTTACTGCCTCCCTAGGTAACCCATTCCAGTGCTTCACCACCCTGCTAGTGAAATAGTTTTCCCTAATAACCGACCTAGACCTCCCCCAGTCATCTTCTTTTCACTGCTTTTACTCTCATTAAAAGGATCTGTCACCTGGGATCTCTGCCAGAAGGGATCACCAGAGGGACAGACACAATGGGCCAAATCCCTCCTTGGTATAAGCCCATGTAAGTCAGCGGAATTACACAATGGATGAAAGCTTCAGAGGGGTAACCGAGTTAGGCTGTACAGGATAAACTTAAAAAACAACAAATAGTCTGGTAGCACTTTAAAGACTAACAAAACATGTAGATGGTGTGGGCTGTACCCAAGAAAGCTCATGATACCATCTACGTGTTTTGTTAGTCTTTAAAGCGCTACTAGACTATTTGTTATTTTTTAAGTTTACAATGGATGAAGTTAGCCAAAGGAGCCTGCTTCTTTGCCAGGGCTGATTGCCCATCCCCTTCTGGTTTGGAGACAAGCTCAAGTAAAGCCTTTTCTTTATCCCCTTATATAGGAAACATGTGTTTTGGATCCCTTATTAGAGGTAAACTATAAGAAACTTTGCAAATGTAAAAAAAAAAATGGAATCCCCAAACCACAACAATGCTCATGTAGTTTTAAACAGGACAAATCAATCCATTTTATAAGAAGGGGTAGAGGGCTGGCCAGCTCACAGGATTGGTAATGGGATAAGGATCCTTTCTTGTCTGGATTACTGCTTCAAATTTAGGCCAAGTTAGTAGGCTGTGCAGGTTGTCATCTGGTGGCTGGATAGTGTCCTAAGTAAAAGTTTTAGTGTCCACTGTATAATAGGGACCTGTAGTGGCAGTCTTTGGCGACACTAAGGAAATGAGAACCCCAGGAGCAGCTGTTGCAGAAATCTCCCTCCTCCTCCAGTAGTTCAGTTTACAGGGCGCAAGTGACATAGCTTAAGGATGAGTTTACTGCCACCAGAGGATGAATGGCAGGGCTTGCTTTACTGAACAGATGCTTGTTATCCTTTGGTATTTGGACATGAATCCCACATCTCAAGCGTCACTCTTGCCATTAGGGTCAACCCCTCCGTTCCCTTCACTGTACTGGTCAAGACTCCTGTGCAGAGTTAACCTTTTTTAGCCTGGCCGTTGCTGTGCCTCTGGTCTGTTCCTTGGACTGATCCTTAGTCACAGGTTCAGGCTGCACTTGGACTGTTTCCCCCCCCACACACACCCCAGTAGCCACAGCAAAGCCAAATGTGTTCCGGCCTTAGCCTTATCTATCCTTTCTCCTTTCTTGCCTGTGCCAGCTGAGCTATGGCCTGCAACCCAGTCTCTTGTTCATACTTGAACAGGGCTGAATTCCTGCTTTGGGGTAACATTCCTCTTCTCCAATGAGAGGTGGGATGGCAGCAGGAAGTCAGGCTGGGATTACTGCCCCGTTCCCTATCTAGCCAGCCCTCTGAGGCCAGCTACCCTTTCTGTCCATCCCCTCGTCAGTCAGAACCTTTCATGTGTGGGCTGTTGATCTGTGGAGCGGAGGCTCCACAGAAAGTTGCTAGCTCCTGGGTGGAATATTTGGGGCACCAGTGCCCATTGCTGGTTATAGTTTTATTTTGTGGGGCAGGGAGCTGGGTTCAGAGAGTGATATGATTTGGTTAGACTAAGGGGGCTAATATCACAATGCCATTGCAATGCGTGATTGTGTAACTGAGCCAAGGTGACTTTATCTCAGTCTAATTCACTTTTCAATCTCATTTGTGCTTTGCATACTCCAGGGGATGTATCTGTCCTCCCTTCCCCACTCCTGGTTTAAACAATCTCTGTGATGCTATTTTGATCGAGTTCTTGTTTGCTGAATAATAATTAAAAAAAAAAAGTCTGGTTCCTTAGTGCAGAACAATGCTAGAATTTTTGAAGCCATTGGTTTGTTTCCTCTTTCCCAGAAGGCTAACGGGAAGGCTCATTTGGTTTGGAAACACATTTCAGGGAATGAAATGAGGTAAAATCCAATGGCAGTAGGATAAAGTGGAACAAATGAAAATTTGAGTGAAATATTAGCAAACATTGTAACTCTGACGCCACCTCAATTGTAGAATATGCTCTGGAAAGAAATAGGGAATGCTTTTTCATTTGAGTCATTAAAAATAGCCTGGACAAAGCTTTGATGAATATGCTGTGGAGATCAGTTCTACCTCTGGCCTCTGCGATGCTAGTAACTGAAGAAAAAAAACGTATAGATGTCTGAGGTGTTGTCAATCAAGTGAGAAAAGAAATAAGATGCCCAGGAAAAGGAGGACAAGTATTCACTATTTATTTTGGGACGATCACCTCTGTAAGAAATCCTGTCTCCTTGTGCTCTCCCATGATTCCACAGGAACATGACTGTAATTGTTGTGTGCAGCAGCTATTGGTCTCAGCGTCCAGTTTTACTCTCTGTGTGTGTGTGGGGGGGGGGGGGGGGGGCGGTTAGGCTGCAAAGTAATGACTAAGAAGGTACTTTAGAAATGTATCTCACTCCAGTTGCCAGAGCTAATACACATGAGAGATTAGGTTTTGGGAAAATCTGCAGATCTCAGCTCTTGGCCTTAATGACTGTGGCATCCATAGTAAAACATAAGAGGCATCATGGCCATATTCATTAGGCAGAATGAGAAACCATCTTAATGAAGGTGAAGCTTTTCATTTAGATGTTTGTCATCAGGTTTATCTGTCCCATCTCAGCCTCTTGGCCAGATGTACGCGTTGTCCAAGTGCCTCTTAAGAGGGGATTATTCCAAATCGTTTCCCCTTCTACAAAAGGAACTTGATTCCAAATAGAGAAATTGTATCATCATCTTAAAGTGCACCAGGCTTTTAAAAATAGTGAGATCTGCATAGTAAAGTATCTCAGTGTAGTTGGAGCCAAATAACCTCAAACTTCAGAGGATTTGGGATCCAGATCTGGGCCCAAACCCCAACTTGGAAGCTTGGGCCCATCTTTTATAGTTCAACAGCTCTAAGCAAACCTTTAAAACAAAATGCCAGCAAGTTACAGGAAACATGCTGTACTATTTCAATGCATTAACTGATGTCACTGCTCTATAGCTATATTACAACTAGCAAGTGTTGTTAATTGCTATTTCTATACTAGTGAATAGTAACTGTTAGTATTCATTAATGAATGCGAATGTTTGAGTCAATGGAAAACCAAATTGCCAGCCAGACTGTGAAAGTGCGTATATAATTCATTTTAGAAGGGTTTTAAATTGGTGATCAAATGCTATGTTTGTAGGAACAAGTGCATACTTAAATATGGGATATTGGGACTGATTTTGCTCTCAGTGTCAAAGGTGTAAAGGTGTCAGTCGGGAATGACTCCCATTAAGGCCAATGTAATTACAACACAGTGAAGCTGGTGTGAGGGTCAAGTGAGGCCCATTAGATACGCTATACTGTGTATGTCCAATTAATAAGTGAACGGCAGCTGTGGATTGCATTGACATTAATCCCTGAAACTAGCTCTCTCCCCAGATGACATCATAGCACTTGAAATCACCTGGAAAGCTTTGCTCAGAGCCTCCAGATTAAAACAGAATGGAGTTGATGACAGGTTCTATTTTGGGTGGGGCCCTTGACTTTGAAACTCACTCCCCTAGTGGTCCAGCAGAGCCCATCTGTTATTAATTTAGTTCACATTGTATTGGATAATGGGAAATGGGGATGGATGAGAGTTAATGATGGTTGGCTGAAAAGAACTTGGATCAGTTTTGCAGTGTTACCTGTTCTTGCAGTATTACCGCAGGTCTCACAATATTTGTTGCTTTCATTATTGCTCATGCTCTTGGAGGCAAGTGATTTTGAGAGAATAGCAGCTTTTGGGTGGAAGGAAGGAAAGAAGGAAGGACAGACCTACCTACCTCATCATTTCAGAGGAAGGCTTGAAAATATGAACCAAATGTACTACAAAGGCTGAGAAACCAGATGGCAAAGAAAAATAACCAGATATGTTTTTTTTATGTTAATCTCATGATTCTGTGACCTCACTTGTGATTTTTGAATGCTTGGAGTTAGCAATACTATGTATGGGGTTGGAATAATTATTCTCCATAAGTTTTTCATTTATTTAGCACAGTATGGGACATCAACAGGATAGAGAAAAAGCAGGAGGATGTGTGTGTGACATATATGCCCCGAAGTCCTTTGGGTGGGAAACAGGGCAGGAAGAATCTTAGTTTTTTTCCAGAGATATAATCTTTTCTTCTCATCCTGCCTCTGACCCAGAAGCAAAGTTGCAGGTTCTTGCAGAAGCTGTATCCAGCCCACCACAAGTAGAAGTCAAACTTTGAGGGGGAACTCAATGGTAGGTATCCTTGAGGAGTCCCCTCTCCCTGGTTCTTCCCAGACAGCAGCCTGGGCATGAGCACAGAAAGTAGTTTCCAAAAGAAAATGCACTGAATATTTTGCTCTTTGCTTTGTATGATCAACCATTAACACTGCAGTTTCCCAGGTGGTGACTGAGGAAATTAAATGCAGAGTTGTTCTCTCTCCTGGCATGTGCTGGAAGGTGCTGAAGAAGGTGACTCTGCTTATGGTAAAGTACACTGTCTGCCCTCTCTGAGGTAGACTGGCATAGATTTCAAAGCCTTCCTTTGTTTGTTTAAACTCGACAAAATGAACAGCATGAGCTTCCTTCCTAAACAGAGGCTCTTTGCCGCCACTGGGAAATGGAGTACATACTGCAGAATTTCAGAATCCAGAGACTTTACACCATATTACTTCAGCACCAACAATCTTGTTTTGTGTGGTGCCCGCTCTAAAAGATGGCACGGTGCCTCGTACAAGGCCTGCTTCTGCTCCCAGACAAGTTGATAACCAAACTCCCATTTACTTTGTGTGGAATAGTTCAAAGCTTCTGATGGTTGCAATAAAATAACTTGTATTTAAACCTTTTTAAAATGACTTATGATGGCTGCTGAAATCCCACATCTGGCTAGCAGTAGCACAGCAGAATTGCAGCTGAAGCAGCCTTGCCCCTTTCCCATGAAGATACCAACTAGCAGTAACAAGTGGACACCATAGCAAATATTTTCATTAACCTCCCCAAGCCCACCTGTTCAACTGGATGATAATCAGCACTATAGGCTACAGCTTACGCTTAGGCTACATCTACATTGGCAAGATTTTGTGCAAATACTTTTAACGCAAAAGTTTTTGCGTTAAAGTATTTGTGCAAGAGAGCGTCTATACTGGCATGTGCTTTTGCGCAAGAGATGTGCTTTTGCACAAAAGCATCTGTGCCAGTGTAGAGGCTCTCTTGTGCAAGAAAGCTCCGATGGCCATTTTAGCCATCGGGCTTTCTTGCGCAAGAAATTCATGTTGCCTGTCTACACTGGCCTCTTGCGCAAGAACACTTACGCAAGAGGGCTTTTTCCTGAGTGGGAGTATCATAGTTCTCGAGCAAGAAGCACTGATTTCTTACATTAGAACGGCAGTGTTCTTGCGCAAGAACTCGCGGCCATTGTAGACAGGCGGCAAGTTTTTGCGCAAAAGCCCCTGGCCCCTAAATCTTGCCAATGTAGACACAGCCTTACAGATCACAAGGGTCACTGGGATGGGGATGCGACATTTGGGTGCCTGCTTCTGCATAGCCAGTTGAAGGAAGGAGAAGTTTAAGAAGCAATCTGCAGAGCAGTGAGAACAAAGCTATGAGCTGAAGTATTTTGCGGAGCCTTGAAGGTGAGGATGAGGTCTCTTGCCTATGGCCAATGTCCATTTCTATACTGCTCTGATTATATTCTAATAAATCAATTCAGATCAGTTACATCTATGATAACCTACTCCAAGCCCACAGCCTGCAGCCAGTGAAATATATTTCTCCCTTCAGTGCACCATGGTATAGTGTAAATAATTATGTTTTATATTTCAATTCCACCACCCAGAAAAATAAAATACTCAGAAATTTCCCCAAACAGAAATTAAATGCAAGCCACTTAATTACTAGCAAGTAAACAGAGTGATTCTCCCTCCTTAAAATACCCGCACACATTCATAATTAACTAATTAAGCCACCATATAAATGATTATTCAATATAAGAGACAGATAGGCAGGGAGAGAAAAGAAAGAAGAGAAGACATTACCGGCAAACACATTTCTTTCTTCACGAAAGGTAATGAATCGTTACGGGCGAGACAATGAGCGGAAAATAAGAAAAATCACGGCAATAATTAACTTAACAATGTCTCCAGTTAAACCGACCAGTCTGTCTCAGTGATGGAAGGCCACATATGAGATGTTCAACTGTTTCTCGGAATGTTGGTCTCCCTGGCCCGAATCCACAAACATATTTAGGCTCCTACCTTCCATGGAAATCAATTATAATTGGGAATGAGATGGGAGTTCCAGATTCTGTCCCTGGTACTAATACAGGAATCACTCTGTACAGCTTGGACAAGCCCCACAGGTCAAAATATTCAAAAGGGGGCACCTAATGTTGAGCATCAAACTCCATATTTGTGCCCAGACTACAAGTGGGCCTTGCACAGCTGTACAGGGGCTGCGCTCATTGACAGCCCCAAAACTGAGTGTTTTTCTGTCAGAGGTGAATAATAGTAGTTCAGTATTTGTGCAAGCAAACACAGGGACAAACACAATCAGGTAAATAATCAGAGGCGCACTGGGTTTTAACTACACATATCTTAGGCACAGGAAACTACTGTAGTATCTCAGATAACTGTGAGACAAATAC
Organism: Pelodiscus sinensis; assembly: GCF_049634645.1. NCBI lineage: Eukaryota > Metazoa > Chordata > Testudines > Trionychidae > Pelodiscus > Pelodiscus sinensis. Next base: position 109,546,568 of record NC_134711.1, read on the forward strand.
TGATTTATTCATGGTGACCACTGTATCTGGAATGGTCAATGCTGAGCGCTTAATGGTGCCCATTCTAATATCAACACACAGTATTATATAATGTTGACAGCATTTATTTTTATATAAGGATAAGCTCAATCAGAAATGCTCATTATATTTACAATGAATATACCTGCTCCTCAAGTTGGGAGCTCTGATAGTTCAAAACCTATATATATTTGCCTTATATGTTTATACAATGCTTGCTATGGGAGGCTTACTTCAAAGCACTTCCTAGGAAATAGATCATACAATAAATAAAAATAAAACTATTTAATTTCAAACATGTACAAATTAATGAATCAGGCACTAGAATCTTGATCACATCAACCATGAGATTGTAGGAAACAACATCAGTCAGCGGAGACTTATCTGCAAGAGAAATAAACAAGAGACGAGAGAGAGGGGAAATATTGAGAATCCTCATCACTAGACTATTTCAGCACCTTTCATAAGCCAAAAGATGACAGTGATCTTTCTCTTTCTTCCCTGCCACATTGCCATCAAAAAGCATAGAGGTCTGGATGGATTCCCTCTTCTTTAATGACTCTCCCAGATAGGCATCATTGTTTCTTTTTCTGGTTTAGTATTCATTAGAAATAATTCAGTTGAGAGACAGCAGGACAAAGGGAAATGTTACCTCTTTGCTAGCAATCCATGGAAAACTAAACAGGGAAATATTCTCAAACTGGCTGAAAACCACAGATGGTCTAAATGGATTATGGAGACAAAAGTATGAAGTCAGATGAATTATTTTCCATCATTGTAAACTAGTCTTTCCCCTGGCCCCTATTGTAATGCAGCAAAGTACACAGATAACAACTGCCTCTCTTTCTATAAGCTTAACCAATTTTTATAAGACATTTTGTGTGTTTTGAAATAGGAACTGCTGCCATTTTTACAATGACTTGTGATGTAATGAAATGGTAACATCTCTAGGTGAGCTTCACTGCGATGCCGAATGAAGTCTATGCCCTTCAGATTTCATTGTTTTGAAAAATTGGGCTGTGTGTGTGAGCCTTGATTACCTGCATTAAACAATAAGTTACAGTGATCTCCTAATAACTGTGCTACTCTGCTCTATGTCTGAGATGTTGTAATAATGGGAAAGGAAATGTCCTCTGTTTAGAAAACATTTAGCAAAAGGAATCTTTGGTGATTAGAGGGGAAAAATAGAAATTGATAATGAAAGCCGAGGAAGAGGAGCAGCCATCCGGTGCTGCTTGTGGAATACTGTGGCACTCGGTAAGCACTTAGTGAGATTTTTTTATTGGAAGGGGGTTGCTCTATTCCATGACCATAACTGTGCAGAGAGTTTGACCAATGAAAACATGTTGGATCAATTTGGGGCTGTCACTGGAAACTAGCGGAGAGGGATGAAGGCTCATAAAAAGGCTTATAAAAATCACACATGTATCTGTTGCAAATGCAGTTATTTTGAAGTCACTTGTGAAATGTGCAGATCTGTGCTGATCCTTACAAACAGTGAGCCTGCTTCTGTTCCTCCTGAAGTCAATTGAACCTACAGGGGGCTCAGCACATTTGAAAGTCGAGCCACGTAGTCACGTGCCTAAATATAAATTTAGAAGGCTCGTAGACTTTAAGGCCAGAAGGGGCGACCATAATTATCTAATCTGACCTCCTGCACATTGCATGCCAAGAACCTTGCCTATCTACTCCTATAATTGACCCATAAGAGAAGCGTTTCTTTAGACAGTTGTTTTTGATAATAATGTCTGATTTATTGGTGTGCCCAAGCTGTGCTCATCACAGGCTTCAGGTGTCAGGGGAAAAGGTGTTGGTGTCCATCTTAGTGTTTCTGGTGTTCTGGGAATGGCCAGGGAATGGTTTTGCCCATGATGCAGGTCAGGGTTGTCTATGGGCCCAAAAGACCATTCCAGCAGCTGGGAAATGTTGCTCCCTTTTACGTAACTGTGCTTTCTATGTAGTTCCTCTCTCAGGCCCTGCACTGGGTTGTGATTCCAGACCATGCAGTGATTCCCTCTATGGGAGAGACATTACTCAAATAGCTAATTTCACCAGCATTCCAACCCATTTGTGCTGTTGCAAAGCAGGTATAGTGCACCAGTGATTTGAGCCTTCTGTTTTCTCCCAAGTTCTAGGTCTAAAGCTATTGTTAGTACTAATCCTTAGCTGTCAGCCTGCATTCTTTATGCAGTGAGCCACTGACATGAAACAGCAGGTCGAGGAGGAAAGAGCACAAAGCAAACACAACGTCGCATCATTACACAAGTGGCACTCAGCGGTCAAAGAAGAACTCCCCATTGGGACGTGCCTAAGGCAAGGCTTGGTGACGTGCAATGCGGCGAAGCCTTGTTACCTTGCTCCAGGACAGGAATGGCGGAAATAAATATTTTTTTCTTTATTTCAAGTCAGAAAAAGGAAAGGTGGTATGACAACAGTGGAAGCCCTACAGGGGAAAGGCCAGGAGGCCAGGAGATTAATTCAATATATAATCTGGAATCCGTGACTGGGATTTGTAGAAGAATATCTAAGCATAGTTTTAGTACTGGGACTGCCTTTCCCGATTCCCATTGTTTTGTCCCTTCTTCAAGTTTCTCACGAGTCCGAAACCTTCTGCCCCCAAAGTTTACATGCATTGTATCCAGTTTGCATGCCTTTAATCATGTCTTTGTGCTCATGTTGATGAAAAGCAACCATGAGTCAGTGTGCTCCATCAGTAAACTACATTCATGCCTTGGAAATCTTCACCTTTCAATATTTGAGAGGCTTCTTGCCATCTACTGGCTCTCCTCTGATTTTCAATATTCCTTGGCTCTGTTGTTTACCCACTGCCATTGTAGGCTCAAATACCCTTCATTAATATTAGACACATCTGGTTTCTGCCCTTCTCTTACTCTCTGTCTCTGGCCTTGTCTACGCTGGCATGTTTTATAGTAAAAACTGCCTTTGAACGACAAGAACCTCCAAGCATCCACATTACAGCACGATAAATGTCGTAACATACAGCCATTTTTGACGACAAAAAACTTCCAGCTCCACTAGGGACTTTTGTCTCTGTGCTGTTGTTGCCAATCATGCACTGTGTGTGTGCGTCTCTTTCTCTGTCCCCCCAACCCATCCCATTGTCTCTCTAGCTTTATCTTTTTCAGGCAGATCTCACAGCCAAGCTCCCTTGTTCTGTTTTCCTCTGTGATGACTCATGTAAAGCTGTGTATATCCATCATAAAGAGAGTGACTTTTTAAGGTTGAACCTTCAGACTAAATTCTACTCTGTTACATTAGTGCAACTCCACTGAATTCAATAGAACTGTGCCAGTTTAACTCAGGACAGTTTAGTCCTTCCTTTTAAACTCTCCCAATAACTCTGTGTCTGCTGGCTTATTTTTTACCCAGGACTAATAAGTATATATTGACACCTCAGCGGTGGAAGAGAGACAGACAACCATATACACACAGTCACAAAAATAGTATGTGGTTGCACAGCAGATTTCTGGTGACCCTTTCCTTTCAGAAATACTTTCCCTTCTCTTAGGCCATTAGAGCCAGATCCAGGACACTTTTCCTGTCAGAAAGAAGAAGAACTGGTCTGATGAATAGACTACTGTCCTCATAAATCAGAATAGTTTTCATGAGCTGAACAGCTATTGTCTTTGCTGAGTTGTGTTCACATGGGGTCAGATTCTGATCCCAGTTATGTTTCCAGAGTGACACCATTAAAAGACAGTTATTCCATATTTACACAGGTGTAACTGAGATTAGAATCAGTCCTAATCATTGCAAGCTGACAGAAAAATCTGAAGGAAAAGCAATGAGAGGGACAAATTGTTATCTGTGATTCCCCACTTCTGATTCCTATTTTTTTTAAATCGTTATCTATATCATTTATTTTTCACTGTCCCTTTGTAACATTACCATCCTGAGCTAATGTAGCACAATATAAACACCATGAACAAACCTTTTACTTAATTAACAAGTGTACAAACTAAGCAAGTCTGGAGACATCCTGTGTCCTGTTTCCTGCAGGACTTGTATATCATGGCAATTTATAGATGTTTGGATATTATAGATTGCAACAACAAAACAGTGTGTCTGAAGGTATTTGGTTTTTTTTAAATAAACAAGATATTTTTTGTTAATAAAAATGAAATTGCTATTTCAGCTTCCATTTGAAGTTCCTAAAATGATCTGCATTCTTTGCAAACAGATTAAAATTATGACAGGATTGCTTCATTCTTCACTGGAATTCAGTGGCTTCCGGGTGGGAAGCTACAGCCCATAAACAGTGTCCAGCAACACACAAGATCAGGAAGAAAGTGAAGAGTACCTTAGCCAACTGAAAATGCAATGTGGGTAATTTCTGGTATAGGCTAAGGTGGGGTGTATTTACCCAACTGGAACTAGCCTGGGTACTGAGACAGGCTCTCCAACATGTGTGAAAGGTGTCCTGGTATGTTAATAGTCATGACTGGGGTGATCATATTTCCCCATGCCAAATATGGGACACCAAGGCGGGGGCCTGCCGGTGCTTGGGGCTTTAGCCCAAAATGGGTGGAGGCTGCTGGTGCTTCGGGCTTCTGCCCTGCAGCTGGGGGTGTGGAGAGGCACTCAGGCTCTAGCCGTGTGGGGGAGAAAGGAGGGGCACCATTGGGGCTCCAGAGGTGAAAGCTCTAAGTGCTGGTGGCCCCCCACCCACTTTGCCCCACTGCAGGGATGAAGTTCAGCCCCCACAGGATGCAGCGTGGGAGGAAGGAGAGTGGAGCTGTTGGTGCTTGGGGTTTCAGGAGCTGAAGCCCTGAGCGGTAGCAGCTCTTCCCCTCTCCCAATTGTAGGGGAAATACAGGACAAAGTGCCCATTTAAAAAAAAATCGGGACACTGGGAACTGACCTTAAATATAGGACTGTCCCAGTAAAAACGGGATGGATGGTCATCCTAATCGTGTCTTATATTTTGTTCAGAAAGGGTATTTCCCAAGAAAACTTGAGCTTCCAAACTGCATAGCATTGTTGAGTGATATGTTTTTTGCCCCTGCTCAGAAGTGAAAATGCTTCTAGGAAAAATGTTGAGGAATAAATGTATCCATAAAAATATATGTGTGTGAGAGCACTGCACAGTGTTTTTCTATGTAATACTGAGTTAGTGGAAAACCAGAAATTGATTAGACCCATTCATCATTTAAAATAAACCTACAATATTTGAAAGTAATTTTTCCCAAAAACTGCAGTGTCCCTATTATATAATATAATGCGACAAGAAATTGTGGTAGAATACTACAAGACTTTCTATAAGGGGGGAGCCTGACACACTGGAGACCAGGAATAATGTAACACTCCTCACACAGCTCTCTCAGTGCCCCTAATCTTGACTTTCAAAGATTCCTGACATTTGTAAAGAACTTCATTGTTGATCTTCAGCAACCCACGTTACTGCAACTTCATTGCAGGCTTTACTCACAAAGACTGTCAACTGATATAGAGGCCATTTCATGTTTTGGGCATCAGGACTGCTATGCAATAGAGAGGCTCTGTTTTTTTCTGTTCTTATGTTTGGGAGAGAAGCAGAAACTTTGCTTTCTGTTTTTTCCTGTTACAATAATGGACTGATAATGCTTTTTAATGCTGCTTGACTCAAAGCCCTGGTCTACACTAGGCTTTTATTTTGAAATAACCTTCCCCCCCAGGTTCAATTTATAAGTGGGGCGTCCACACTACCAAGCCTGTTATTTCGAAATAATGGGCTGCGGAATTCGAAATCTGTACCCCTGCTTTTCATCAGGAGTAATGCTAATTCCAAAATAGTTATTTCAAAATAATGGAAGTGTGGATGCTCTGGTGTTACTATTTCAAAATAATTACTCCCCAGAGTAATTCGTACTAATTCCTCTGCAGTGCTTCCTAAATTTGAGGTAACGTGTCCACATTAACAGAACCTGCTTTGGACTAATTTTGAGGCTTCCCTGTGGATGGACACACTAGTTGGAATTTGTTAAATCAGCAGTAAAGTCAAATTTAATAATTTTGAAATAGTTTCCTAGTGTTGACATGGCCAAACTAACCTGTAGTCTCTGAGTGCAATTCCAATTGCAAGGAAGGCTTGGAAGGGGCTTCATTTTGTCAGAATAAGGATACAGGAAGGGACATGATATGCTGGAGGTTGTCATAGGGAGCCAGCTCTACACTGCATTGGGATTTGTTGCAGTGGAGAATAGAGCAAGATTGTTAGCTCTTCCTGGATCTAGGTCAGGATTTTAAAATGCAGCCTTTGTACTGTATCTTTTGTACAGAAAAATCCTCAAGGTCCCTCCCTGAGCGAATGGAATATATCGCAGCCACAAAGAGCAAACTGAAGAAGTCAAGTGCTTAAATAAAATGGAACTCACAATATACCTGACTACAGTAAATGTTCAGCAAGTGAAAACAAATACCCTCTATAGGAAATCTAGGAATATGTTTTGCCAGTTCTTACTGTCTTATAACCAGGGTATTGGCAAGAGGTTTCCAGGCTGCCTTTAGACAGGTTCCATTTTCATATCATGCCAGCCTTAAGAAAGAGAATTATGATACTGCAGCATTTTGAACTTTGCAGAAAAATTATCATCCTTGGGCTACAGAAGTGGATAGAGAATCTCATAAGAACAAGCTTTTTCTTCTTCATGGTTAAGTTTCAAAGCTGTCTTAAATCAATGCACAGTTGTGAACTTTTGAAAGAACAACTATAATATTTTGTTCACACTTGCAAACATTTCAGAAAGACTAACAGCCTCCATACCTAAGGTATTCATGACACTGAGGCTTCACTGTTTAGTGACAGTGGAAGGAAGTGTGACAGTGGCCATTTTGGAAAGATGACATGGATAAAGGGACATATAGCAGCAGCCATCTTGAGGGAGCTACAACAGGCAAGGAGGAAAGACAAGGTCTAGATGTTTGGGAAAGGAAAGAAACTTTTCAAAGCAAAGAACTTCCCCCAAAGAAGATAAAAGACTCCCACTCCAGCAAACTACCTATGGGGGCAGGTGGAGAAGCATCCAGTTAGTAAGGCTTACTGGCAGGACCTATTAATAAAAATAAAAATGATAAATACAGAGAGGAGGAAAGAATTCCAGACTTGTATTAAAGATATACAAATGAAATTGATGACATTAATGTCAGTAGAAACTAGTTAAACAAGCAATCAGACAGCATTACTAATTTAGATAAAAGAAGCCAAACAATTGGGAAAAAAAGAAAAGGACATGAAAGCAGAAGAAACAGTCCAGAACCTGAAGAACAAGTTTGACAGAGACATAACAATGAGTAATGGATATTCTATAAACTATCATGAAATATAAAATAGCACCCAGAATATTTTACTCTCTGTGGTTATAAAATCATAGTTAATGTAATGTGATTTATTTTATAAACAAAGTCAATAACAAAATAAAATACAGGACTATGTAGCACTTTAAAGACTAACAAGATGGTTTATTAGATGATGAGCTTTCGTGGGCTCATCATCTAATAAACCATCTTGTTAGTCTTTAAAGTGCTACATAGTCCTGTATTTTGTTTCAGCTACACCAGACTAACACGGCTACATCTCTATCAATAACAAAATAAGAGACCCACATCCCCTTGTTGAAATAAGTTTGGCTTTAGAGTTATCACAAACATTCTAAAATTTATATTAATTGGAAAAGACTAACTGTCATGGGCCAGCTAGCCCTTTGAGGTATGCTGGGCTCAGCCTTGCCCATAACTTAGCATCTATTTCTCAGCCTCCTGCATGAGCTGGCAAGCTTGTTAGAGACCACACCAGAAGGTAAAGGGTCTTAATTCGAAAATGACCCCAAGGACCTATGCTCTGCACCTGGACCAGTGATTGATTAATTGCTTCCTGGTTGGAAGAGGTGGAGCTGAGCCTGTAATAGAGCTGAGACTGCAGTAGAGGGGAAGAGATTTGGGGGATGGAAATTTGGGGGAGGGAGTAAGGAGGAAGAATGAGAACAAGAACATCCCCCTGATAGGAAAGCAGTCAGAATCCCTGGGGAAGGACTGTAGTGGGGGGATCTTGAGAGAGCAAAAGCAGAGGATTTTGTGGAGCGTGACAGGTGTGGAAAGATTGATAATTTGGAATATTTGTGTTTGGATTTGGAATTGTTCCTTTAGCAAATCCAGGAAGGGGACTGAATCATGTGTGACTTGGCCAAAGGCTTGAGCCTCAGAAGATCCAGGAAGGGAGTTGAATGAAGGGACTAGCTACAGCTTAACCTTGAGACCAATGGCACATCTACACAGCAGGGATAAAGTTGAAATAAGCTATGCAACTTGAGCTCCATCAATTGTGTAATTTAAGTTGAAATAGCTTATTTCAGCTTTTGGTGCTGTCTACACAGCAGGAAGTCCAAGTTTGAGCACTCTTCCTCCAACTTCCCTTACGCCTCGTAAAATGAGGGTTATAAGCGTTGCAGTAAGAACTCCTCTGGCTCACCATTATTTTGACATTGTCAAAATAACTGCTTGCAGAATAGATGAAAACTATGTTATTTCAGAATAACATCAGTTTTTCCCTAAATAACACTGCTGTGTAGACATAGCCCAAGCGAATGGCCCCCAGAGTGAGTGCCCTGCAACACAATGTTTGGGTACAACAGGATGCCCCAAAGCTAAGAATGTGCGTCTTTAGTCCTCGCTTGTGGAAAATTTTAAGAATAATGGAGATCTGGCAGGGATATTTTCATCCTTTTTGGCAAAGGGTAATATACTGGATGAGAACAAGCTTGGAGCTTCTGGGGGAGTTTATTAATGGCATGACTGTGTAAGGATGAGCAATCTAATGAAAAGGAGTAGGGTATGCTGCTCACTGTGAAGGATTTTCCTTGTCTCTAGTTACGGGGAATTTTTTTTTCAGCACATTTCCTACGTGCTTGTTGGACACTGCTACCGTGCTTCCCCAGGGCAATCTAATAGAAAAGGGCTGGAAATACACTTTACTAAACCCTTCCCTTTCATTGTTTCAGTATAGCACATAGATATGGAGGATAAATACATTTTAAGGGGACATTGAAAGGTAAATTTTGCACTTTAAACAATGTATATGCTGCCATTCCAGGTCAAACTTCTTTTTTATGATTTTTAAAGAGATTTAAGAAGATTTAGGGAAGGGGCTTTTATTCAGAAAGGTGTGGGGGAAGGATCCCACTTTGGATCAATTGAATGTATGCAGAGGGCATCCAGAAGGAGCACATGTAAATTGTTGAGTCACTTAGAAAATGAGGGTCTGATGAATGTCTGGCAGGAGGTGAATCTGAAGGTTGAGGGCTATACATAAAATTCACATGGAAACCTAAAAGGAAAAATGATAAGTTTGTGGACTACAAAACAGGCTAACTCTGATTCCTTAACTAGTGTTAGATTATAATTTATTAAGCATCACAGTTAATAAAATGTAATCACAGTTGGGTTAACAATAGACCATCCAGACACTGGGTAAAACCCAGACCAAAGACCCAATATAGCTATTCACAATAATTGTTAGATTAAAGAAATTGAGGTAATCAGAAATTTTAAAATCATCCTTTTTATCCAGACCACCTTAGCAGCTTTGTGCAAATTTTTAAATGCCTGTTGCCAAGGCTCTGTCCCATAGCTAATTTAATTAATAACCAGGAATTTATCTGCAGGAAATATCAAAGTGACTACTTGCTGTGGGTGAGAGCTGAGATTACTCAATTTGAACATCTGTTCCTGGGTCCTAATTTTAAATCAGACCAAGAGATATGTAATGCAAATATAAAGCTCCCATATTCTCTGTATTTACAACTCCATTATTTTATTGTGAAATCCTGATACCCCGAGGCCCTAGCTAGACCTTCCAGATTCGAGGAACTGATCCAAGACCAAAATGCAACAAGATTTAATTTTGACTGAAAAAAGATGTTGATCAGAAAATAGCCCATACGAAAAATGGAATAGAGACTGGGACAAATAAATTGATCTGGATGAGTGGGTGACTATATGGGAAAGGGGATAAATGTGTTCCATTATGGTAGCTCATTAAAGAAAATGTATTAAAAACTACTACATACAGGTTGTACTTCCCTTAACTGGGACTTCCTGGTCTGGCAACATCTGTGGTCCATGCTGGACCACAGATGTTCCTGGACCACAAAGCCCAGGAACAAGGAAGCATCGGCAACTCAGCTGGGAGCCCTGTCGGGGGCTGATCGGGGGAATTGGTGGCACCATGGGGAGCGCCAGCCCCGTTCTGGCTCCTGTGGCTGGAAAACTCCAGCCCCAGCCTCAGCCGCAGCCGTGGGACTCCAGCTCCAACCCTCCACCCTGACCCTTGACTGTGCAGCTCCATCCCTAGCTGTGGAGCCAGGCAGCTGTGGAACTCTGCCTGGGCTGTGGAGCTCCAGTCGTTGTGCTGCAGCCCTGACGGCAATGGGGCCGATGGCATCTAGTGAGTGCTGGGGCAAAGGCAGGGGCAGACTGGAGTTCTAACCCAGTGGCAGCACCAGCCAGGAGGGGAGGGATCTCCCCCAGTCCAGCAAATCCTCTTGTTTGGGACCAGTCAGGTCCTGAGGGTGCTGGACCAGTGAGGTGCACTTGGCTCCAGTGAAGAGCCTTCATAGTTTTGCTACTCAGGAGGAGCTCCGATGGTGCTTTTGTAGGTTATGTTCATTGTTAGCATCTAGTCTTGGTATTTTACACTACTCGGGGGGGAAAGTGACAACCTTCTCTTTTGAAACTCATCTCTACTATTATAAAAGGAGAGGTGTCCGTCATGCCGTCTGTCACAAAGAACCTTTGAGAAGATTTGAGAAGTTTCTGGAGGGAGGCAGGCCCCCAGCCCTGCCTACAGCCCCACCCTCTCTGCTGAGGCCCCGCCTCCACCACGGGGAGGGGAAGAGCATGTGTGCCCCAGCATCCCCAGAGCAGTGGGGAGGGAAGAGGATGCACGGCCTGAGTCTCCCCACCCCCGGGAGCAGTGGGGAGGGAGGAGGCCACGTGACTCCAGCCTCCCTGGCCCCAGAGCAGCAGGAAGGGAGGCGGCCGCACAGCCCAAGCCTCCCCCCCGCCCCAACAACCCCAGGAACAGCAGAGAGGGAGGAGACCATGTGTACATCTACTATCAGAACAGGAGGGGTAATGCTAGTAGAGTATAATAAGGGATTTCCTTGGAATAGAACAATACACAAGAGAAGCAACAGAAATAAGAGAGGTATTTAGAAAGTTGGTTGCCCTGTTTGTATACTCTGAGGAGGAGGACTGCCTTGTTAGCAAGACACAATCTTTAGCCAGATTTTGAATGTTAACCTGACCCTGAATAAGGAATGTATGATGGAAATATATTACAAGTTTAAAAGAACTTCACCTCTTATGGCATAATTTTTAAAGACTTTGAGCACCTACAACTCTAATTTACGACAACGCTGCCTGTGAATACTTAGCATCTCTGAAAATCAAGTCCAGGTTGTCTCAGGTTGAACAGTCAACAATCGAGGGTTCCAAAATTAATCGCCCTTTGAAAGTGTGGGTCTTGGTGTCTCTGTTTTTCCATTTTTTCCCACTTGTGAAATGGAGAACTCCCTTTCTCACAGTGGTTGTGGCTTGTAGCTTTAATTCATTCTTTACTAATGTTTGTAAAGTCTTTTGTATGCATCAAATGAAGTAGCAGGAGTCTAAATTTGAAGATACCTCCAATTGAATGGACCCAGTAACCGCAGGAAGCTAAGCTAAAGCCTCAATTAAATGCCAATATATCTTTGGCCACTGGCATCAAGCAAATGCTTCCATTCTGCCAGAGACAGAAGATGTTCAGCAATCCCCAAATTTCTTTAAATCCAGGATTAATTAAGAATATGCTTGATGAAGCTTATATGTCTCTGCAAAAGGGGCTCTGAGGGGCCTAAGCAAAGGAGATCAAAAGAAGACTAAATATTCACCAGGTCACGTTCCTAAATGCCCTCCCAAGGGCAGGTCCAAAGAGGAAGAGAAACTTTACATCCTAAATATCTCCAGCCCAACTGAGGATCATTCAGAACAACACTTGAGATACTCTGGAAAGAGGGAAAAATCTCCCCTGATTAACTTTGGCCTTTACAAGGTAACCTAAGAAAAGGTCACAAGATAACCCAGAGGTACAATAGAAGAGTGGGGAAAAAACGATTTAATACAGTGCTATAAGGAGAAACTGTATATGGGGAGTGTAAAGCTGATCATCCCAGAGTGAAAGTCTCTAATCCACCCCACAAAAAGTAACCAAAAATCTTCTTAAAAGATACAGATATGATACGCTTTAAAGATACAAATAATTATCAGAAATAATATGGAGATTTGCTTAATTTTAATTTAAACAATTTTGAAAGGCTTTTCAGCCGTGAATACCTGAGTATTTCTGAAACAAATGCATAAAGAACGGGGTTGCATTCCTGAGAGGCAATAATACAACATCATTAAAAAGAACTGGGGTAAGTCAGAAACAGAGCAGCCTTTTGGCTGCTGTAAAGTGTAAGGAATTGGGTTGCTCTTTGGCTGGTTCTGGGATTGAGCAGCAAACAGACATTTTAAACTACTTCCTCGTCATCGGAACCAAGCATCTCATCTTGAGTTTGTGGGGGAGCAGTGGTGGGACATTTGGGGGCAGTAAGCAATTTTTTCTTTTCGTTCCTTTGACATATAAGGGTTGTTTTCCTTTTCCCTCCAATATCCATTTGGTGGATTAGATACCACTATAGGGGAGGGAAAATGTAATTTTAACGCTGGAGTAGGGCTGGATTAGTAATTCTGCAAAGAAACCTGAGACCACCCAAATCAGTCATGGATGACTGTGCTGGCTACAATTCAAAAGTTTCAAGTTTGATGTAAGCCAAGAGCTTTTTAGATGTTTGTTTTAAAAGAAAATTACATAAATCGAACTGGGGCCTGCATTTCTTGAGCTCCCAGATCTGATGCTCAGAAAGAAAGTTTGAGTTCAAATGGGCTAAGCTCAAAACCCAAACATCTCATCTCTTCTCTACAGCAGATGTGACTTGTAATGAACTGGTATTACAGATAATTTAAAGAGATAAATTAAAAGAACAAACTCATTTTTAAGTTCATGCATTGATTTTTAAGGGACTTACATTGGGTATGAATTTGCCCCATTCACTTTCTCTGTAAAAATATTTCTGTGCTGTTCTCTGCTTCTCTTTGCTGTATGATAGTTCAGCTGGGCTGAGCTTCTAGTACAATGAGGCTAATAGCATCCATTACTTGTAATTGAACTTTTCATTAAAGGAATGATTGCAGAAAGAAAACTAATTAAAAGTAAAGAAACTCATTTGATTACTCTATTTTTATGGCTCTGTTGTGGAAGGCCAGTAGAATGACAGTCTAATTTGTTTATCATGCGTCAGCTTCTTGTCATTGAAAACAGGGATTGAAATAAAGCAAAGTAAGATATGGGTGGGGGGTAGAGGGGAGAAGACAAAGGATGTGAGAGTGACAGATATTGTGAAAGAAAGATAAATACCATATCGTTGCTAGAAGTGAAATAATTAGACACAGGGCATAGCTGCAGGTCTCTGACTGGTTAACTGAGGAAGGTTTCTTGCATTTCTTTGCAGAAAGTGATGGAGGAAAAGCTGAAACTGATTACAGTGAAGGGGGAAAATAGAAAACCCAAACTGAAAAGTGTTCCCATCAAAAAACACAACTTTAACCAGAGCAAAAACAAAATTGCAGAAATTGAATCAAACGGCCCTCTTCTACCAAAGTCTTTCAACAAATAAATTTTCATTAGCTGTAAATTTTCATGCACCCACAAATCCAACTAAGGGATTACAGTTGCCCCCCAATTTATAACCTGTGGAACACTTTGTTTCCATGTGTGGGTAATACCTCCTTAGAGCATTAAAGCTGAATTATTATCATCTAATTTGTTTTCCCACTATTTGGCGATTTGCTTGCTTTTTTATTTTTGTCCCGTGTTCTGTTCTGACAACGACCTTTTTTTTTTTGTTTAATGTGTGTTTCTAGTCAGTTGCACTTCGAGGTTCTCGTGCCTTATTGCATTGTTGCATTTGGAGGCAATGAAGTGAAGATAACAAACCCCACATAAACCAATACAATTATTATTTTTAAATGTAAGTATAAGACTATTTCAATAAATATTAATGGGTCACATCCTGATGCCCTGCTCAGTGTTTAGGTTCTTACTCATGCAGAATTCTCACTGAAGTGAGTGGGAGTGTTGTCTGAGTAAGGACTTCATTCAGATTTGGTCTGTTTGTAAGTGCTTTACAAAATTCAGAATCAACAGTTTTGGCTTTTATTTCTCAACAGTTCCCTTGTAACATAATATAGTTTTACCTGTAATACCAATGGGGTTAAGCTGAAGTATTACTTTTTATAATTTTCAGTATGTATTTTAGCATGATCATGTGAGAGTTGCAGTGTAAAATATAATGACCATTATGTATTGGTGGGAGACAACAGTGTGACAAGAGAATATTTGTCTTGCAACAGTATTCAGGAGTTCACTAGCTTGCACTGGAAGAAATAAACCCAGCTTTGATGTGCGTGACCTAAACCGTACAAGAAGCAGGGAGGTAAACAGCTAGAGAGTGTCACAGGAAGACACTGTGCAGAGTCTGCAAGGTTATGAGGAGATACATACTGAGCACAAGGAGACACTTAACGCACCACCAAAATGTGTTCAAGTACGAGTATCAGCAGCCTTTTTATTTCTGGAATGCAAGTTGGCACTTAGCCAACAGAATGGCAAAAAATGATGGTTTTAGTGTAGCACAGAGCAGCAGGAACAACAAGTAAGCACACAGCACTTGGAGGGGATCCAATGCAGCAGTGTATACCATTTATAGCATTAAAAATAATTTTCAGACAGAACAATATGATTCCTGTTTGCTTAGCACCTGAGGGCATGGGGTGGGAGGACCACATGGTTGGGGATGGAGTAAATGAAAACGCAGAGCATGACATCTTGTCTTCAACTGAATGCGAAACCTCTGAAATCTCAACCCGTTTGGCAAAGTGTGTGAGACTGGAGCTCTAGACTCTGTCTGACGTAAAGAAAATCAGCATGAGTTCTTGGAGATCAGTTCCCCAGGGGTGACCTCCTGAGCCATTAGCGTAATAAGGATTTGCTTGAAATGTCACTGATGAAAGTATATTCTGGTTAGGGTCAAGATTTAGAGTCCAAGGACAAAACGTATGAAATCTAATTTTGCCTTTGGAACGAATTTCCCACAGCCTATAGTATACAGAGAAGATACTTCTTGGGGAGTAGGCAGGGAAAAAACTTTTGCAAACTAACTAAAAGCTAATCAAGCTGACTAATAGGGTACAAGGCACTAAAGGAAATTGAAATTGTCTGATTAGTACAGTTCCTGATCACATACTGTGAGTTTTCCCCCCAATTATTTCATTTTTCACTGATCTTTTCTGTGTGACCATGAAGATGCTTTTAGGGGTTTATGATAACTAGGAAAATATATACATACCTAATGTACATCCTTACCTCTGGTTAAATCTTCACACCCATCCTGTCCTGTCCTGTCCTTTTGCCCAAATGTTGTCATTCTGTGCTCAATGACCACTTCAGTCTTCAGCTTTCTAGACACCAATGTGTGTCATCAGACTTCTCAGCCATACACAAATGGTTTAAGATAGCCTCACAACTCTACTCATTCCTCAGTCATTTTGGTGTTATATTCAGAATTATCCTCCTTATCTTTTAAACACTCCATGCACTGGCTTCAGCCTGTCTCACAGAGTTCTGTTCTCACCTCTCATAGTAGCGCTGTTTTATAATCCAAATTTCCATCCCATGAGAAATTTTGATATGTCAAAAATTATTTTCCTCCCAATTCAAAACATTATTTTATTTTTATTTTTTTAGAATGGGAAGTTCCAGAAGACTTTGTGTTTGGCAATGTCAGAACTTTTTATTTTGACACTTTTTTAATGAATTGTTTTCATATTCCTGAATGTAAATGTTATATTTCAGTTTCTTGATCAAAATGTTTCTACATCAGTGTTCCCTCTGAGCTGCTGAGATGTCTCACAGGTGTTGTAGTTACATCTAGGGATGTAAAATCCCATGCCATTGGTTAACCATTATATTCAACCAGTTAACTGATTGAAGAGGGCATGGGCGGGCCCAGGCGTGTCACAGGTAGGGACTGCTCTGGTTATCCAGAGCAGCCCCTGCCTGTGTTGTGTCCAGGCCCATCATGGACAGAGGCTGCTCTGGATGATCGGAGCAACCCCTATTCACAGCAGGCCCTCTGCAGGGCTGGAGCCAGACCCTCCAGCAGTTACTAATTAACCTGAACCAATAAGCGTCACCGATTAAGGGTAGCGCTTACTGGTTAACCAGTTAACCTTTCAGATCTCTAGTTGCCTCATGTCCCAATTCTCTTCTGTGGACTAGACTACCTGGTTGACCAGATTCCCCGCATCCATTTTGGTTGTCCGATTCCCATGATGCACCACACCAGTTCAATAGGTGGAAAGATTTCAGTGTAATATGGGAGATATAGTCTAGCTAGACAGGAAGTCCATCCTATAGAGAAGATTAAAAGTTTGGAGGCTAGAATTTGTCTGGAAAAAATACATACCCCACATAATCCTAAAGTCATGGTGTGGAGAGGCATTACTCAAATATACATTTTCTTAAAATTTCAGTGAAAAATGCTTCAAGTAGGGGGAAATGTTTCTTGAAAGCATGTTGACGTTTTCAAAATTTCCCATTTTTCTGAAAATTCCATCAGAAACATATCAGTTAAATTGTTGCCTCTCTTTCACTTGCGTTTGGTGAGTGACTTTTGTCACATGTTGTTCCATGGTGATGCATGAGTGGAGAGATGCACCTGTAAATATTGGGAAGAGTGTGTAATCAGCTTGGTTGAGCTGTAAATCTGACGGTGAAATGCTGTGCTATTTGGACTGGGGACGAGGCACTAGGCCCAGATACATTAAATTATTTTCCTTTCATAGGATTCTTTACTGAGTCATAAAACTCCTTTACCCCAATGTCTGGGAAGAAGGAACAGATTTTGGTTTGTTGTTTGTCTCAGCCCTTCTTTTGAAATAATAAGTGGAGCATCCACACTATCAAGCCCTTTATTTCAAAATAAGGGGCTGGTTATTTTGAAATAACTTCTCCTCTCCATGAGGAATAACACTTATTTCGAAATAGCTGCAGTGTGGATGCTCCACTGCTGCTATTTCAAAATAACTACTCCCCAGAGTCATTCAAAGTAATTACTCCCCAGTGCTTCCTGGGGCTCTAAGTCGAGGTTACGCATCCACAATAAGGGAGCCTGCCTCGGACTAATTTCAATGCTTCTCTGTAGTGTGGACAGGCCATTTTGAAACCGTTATTTCAGAATTTATTCTTTTGAAATAAGTTATTTTGAAATAATTTCCTAGTGTAGACATGCCCTCACTGACCCTTGAAAATTGCAGCTCTTTGCCTTGGCTCTGCTAATAGGGTTCCCTATAGGCTGCTGGGTCATACACCCACCTGCTCTGTACCTTTGGCATGAGTGAACAAAGGTGCCACTTAACCTGAAGACAGCTTTGGGCCATTGTCAGTCCTCTGTCAGAATTATTCAGGAAACCTAAGGCTTGGCACCCGTAGAACCACTACAAGAGAACTGTGACTTACAGAATTTACAGGCTACATTCTGGCTTTCGACTCATGCGTATGCATGTCTGTCAATTGGAGGTGAGGCCAGAATATGATCCTCAGAGGAGACTCAGAAGAGGTGACATTCTACTGAAGGCCAATCTAACTGCAAACATAAATGAATTCTAAAACAGAGGAAATCAGATAAAGGAATTAAAATTGCTACAATTATACCACTGTAGTCCATCAACTTCTTTCCAGTGCAATTCAGTTTGTAAAAGCCCAACCATGTTTCTAAAAAATTATAGATCAGGCTATAAATTAATTCTTCAAATATGGATAAATTAAAAAAACAGAACTAGTTCAATTAATCCAGACTTGCTAAATTGGATGCCATTTTTCGTTGACCAACATTTAACTTGCATCCAGTAGTGTCTTTCACCATAATGGCCTAAATGCTGTTCATTTTGTTCTTTCAAAACTCTCCCTATCTTTCTTGGAAATTTTACATGAGAAGGTGTGCAGAATTTTCTTCAAAAGGAGAAATGTGAGTGCATTATACTTTTTTCAACATCCATAAGTATGCTCAGTGCCTCACATCAATAAACATTTTCTAACCCAAATAATTTATCATTTAAGTATTGTGTACACACACACCCAACTCTTTGTGCTTAAGCATCACCAGAGAAATATACATGCATTTTTAAAGCACAAGTATTCTCAGGTGCCTTCATTATTGCTAATAGTTTGTTCAAGTGCTGTTTCTTAACAATATTCATTTACTTCTGTAGCAAAAGCTTTTCTTAAAGTTACAAAGAATGTGTCCATATTTAACAGAAGATCAATGCTCCGGAGGTCGATCTGGCATTCGATTTAGCGGAGCTACTATATACCGGTAAATCGAATGCTAAGGGCAGCCCCTGCTTGCACCCAGTACGCCTTCTTTTGCGAGAAGTAAGGAAAACCAATGGGGCTTTGTATATATCTGAATCTCAACTTCTGGGAGGATAAATTAGTAGTGACTGGTAAAACTTGGTCCATCTTTCACTTCTCCTTTCCCAAATTAAAGCTTGTGACTTTTCAGCAGAACTCGTAAGTTCTATCTATTCCACATGAACCTTGGAGACTCATCTCCATTCACAGGGCTGTTAACCAAGGCACAGTTAAATCACCAATTAGATTTCCATTAATAATATAATGAGGTTTGTTTGCTAGTTCTCAGAGATCCTTATGGGTCTCTCATTTTGTGTGACCTGTCCAATGAAGCAGCAAACAACTAACATAAAACGACTACAGAGCAGTAAACAAAACCTCAGATTCTTTGCCCTGTAAAAAGGAGAGACCATTGGAGATGAAGCTGCAAGGACACTTCATTTTTCTTTCCCTCTCATTGCTTCTTCCCCTGTCTGCTGTGAGCAGTGTGAACAGAATGTGAAATATGCCCTTCTATTACTCATGACAAGGAAAGGTCACACACACAGAGACACATGTGTGTGCATGCACGTACACACACACACACACACACACACACACACAGTGAAAGAAAAAGACCCCCAGTCTTAAAGCAGGAAGAATAGGGCTTCAGGGCCACCTTATTTGCTTTGAGATTTTAGAAGGGAGAAGTTAGATTATTTATAACTCCATTTATTTATAAAGCACTCCCTGCCGAGGCATTCACTGTGCTGCATAAACAATTATAAAAGAATCATAACAGATTAAAAACATAAATCGAAGCATTATAAAATACACAAGCAATGAGATTAAAATGCCTCAGGAAGATGTTTTTTAGAAGTGGGGAGGAATGGGCTGTTGCTGTGGGTTACAGAAGGAGAAAGTTCTATGCCCCCTGGGCCTTCACAGCAATGCCTGAGGTCATATTCTCTTCAGGGAGTCTCTTACAGCTCCTTGATTCTCTGTCCCCACGGTAAAGCAGTTGAGAGCAACTTTGCAGCTACTCTAAACCGTGCCAGTTGGCTGTCATTCCCTAGGGAATATCAAGTACCAGCTGAGGATTGCTGGAACGATTTCAGCTCTGAACTTTTCCTCTGCCCGCCCCTTCTCTCTCTCAGGCTACGTCTACACTATGAGTTTTCTCGGCAAAAAATATGCTAATGAGGTATTCATTTGCATGAGTCGTATCTAATTTGCATATTTTCTGCTGATCCGTTCCTGTGCTGGGTTTTTGCGCAAAAACAAGCAGTGTGGATGTTTTCTTTTTGCGCAAAGACCCCTTTTTCTGCAAGATCCTTATGCTCCAAAAAAGGAGGTATACCGATCTTGCTGGAAAAGGGGGTTTTGCGTAAAAACCCAGTGCAAAAATGGATCGGCAGAAAATATGCATACGAGAGTGTGACTCATGCAAATGAGTCCCTCATTAGCATATTTTTTGCCAAGAAAACTCATAGTATAGATGTAGCCTCAGTAGGTTCCTTGTTCCAGAGGCTGCTGGGAAATAGGCATCAGATATGGATCTGCTGGCTCCATTCTTGCTGGGATCTCCCCAGTCTGAAGTATCCCCAACAGGAGATTTAGCGAAGGTTTCCACACACTTTGCATCAGCTACATGTCACAAAGGCAACATCTTGTGATAATGAATGTGCTCTTTAGTCAACACAAGAAAAATGTGATCCTTTCCCCATTTAAGAGAGTGGCAAAACCTGCACTGACTTCATGCCAGAATCACTCAGTAACTTAAATTTGAAACCCTTTGGGACAGCTGATTGAACTTCCACTCCGCTTTTCCATACGTCTGCGTTTTCGCAATCCAGCTGATTGCAAGGGCTTCTTTGTGTTTAGTCTGAATGGAAGGCAGTGGCCAGTCCTGACCCAGAACCAGATTTAGGCTAGCTGATAACCATGCCTAAAGAGAATCTGAACCCCTTTGAAAAGTGACCCTTAAAAACAAACAGGAGGTTTCAGCAGTCAAGGCACTTATTCATAGGGAATCAGGACAGAACTGCAGAATAGGGATACTATGATCACAATAGTCACCCCCAAGCATTCAAAAATCATGAGTGTAGCCCCCAGAATGGGCTCTTCTTTATTTGTTTTCCGCAGTTGGAGGTTTTGGGGTTCACATTTTCAAGCTTTTCTCTGCATCCACAAAGACTGCAAATTTTTATTTTTTAATAATATGAAAACTGAGGTTCTTGGTAACAAGATGCATCCAGGAACTGAAGCTGTAAGAGGAATACTACATTGTGAGAGACAATAAAATCATGAGATTTGGCAACACTGGGCAAATATGCTGTTGTATCCTGCACAAATGGCCAGCAGCAAGAGATTACTGCTAAAAACCTCAATGGGACGTTATCATTAAGGATTATTTAAAAACTCCCCTTGTGTATTCATTGTTCTTTCTGGACAGATAAATGTTTTACAATCTAACACATCGTTTCAAGTTCAAAAGGGTTAGACAGCATGGGACTGTTTCAATAATAATAAAGTGTTAAAAATGGAACTCTGAAATGTTTTATGGCTTGTACATTCTGATAACTCGTTTGTGCTTGTGAGTGAATCCAAACACCTGAGCTGGGGATCAGCCAATGTGTAATTCATATGAGTCATTATTTAGGGAGCCAAATGAGACACGATATGCTCCATGATGATCTATTAGATGTAGCTGTCATACTGAAGCCACTTTGATTTAAATGGATGCCTCTGGTATTCTGTCCTTAATCACTGGTTGGCGCCTTGGGCAACTGAGGGTAGCACCACAAATGGCTGTTCTAACCTTGGGAGAATTTGCTAGACATCTGTGTCTGAAACCAGATAAGGGAAACCTGCACAAAAATTCCACACTGAGGTGACATCTCCCCTTGTCACAAAAACAGCACAAGGCCAAATTACTTAATCCAGTGGTTTCCAACGTGTGGTCTGTGGACACTTGGGGATCCGCAAAGGCAGTGCAGGGGGTCTGTGGGAAGTTTTTAAAAGTAAGGCTCAGGCCCATCCTTTCCCCACTCCCCCTCCCCCCGCCACTCCCGAACCTGGAGCATGGGGGTAAAGGGGAAACAGCCAAGACATGGCTTGCTTTTAATCCCATTCTCTGGAAGCTCAGGGAGCATGAAGAAAATGCTTGCATGCTGTGCATGCCTCTGATACCTGGCTGGTGTGTGAGGGGCATGCACAGAATGCAAGCACTTTCCCCTTGCTCCCTTAGCATCTGGGGAATTGGATCAAAAGCAAGCCATGACCCGGAGTGCATGGGGAGAGCAGCTAATGGCACCTGAGAAGCTCTGTACCCTGTAGGCTGCACATCCCTCAGTCCACCCTGAAGCTGACAAGCTGCAACTGTGCTCAGGAGTTGGCTTATAAATGGGTCAGTCACTTTTTACCATTTCTTCTCTTTTTTGAATACATCATCCTGCTCTAACTGTTCAAAAGCTATTAGAGTGGCAGGAAGGGTTTAGTTGGGCTAGCAAAAATGGATGGTCTGGCAGGGAGGGGTCTGTGAAATTTTAATAGCTTGAAAGGGGTCCATATGCTCAAAAAGGTTGGGAGCCACTGACTTACTCCTTATTTTGAGGATTTAAATTGTTAGAGGAGCAAAGCCAGCCCTCTGCACAGGGGAAATTTCAGCCTGGTTGATTGCAGAGGATGGTAAAATCAGATCAGTGTGCTAAGAATATAGAGTAACCTGTTCCTTTTTGTTTCAATGAAGGAATGAACTTGAAACCAGAAAGTAGAATCTAAATTCCTTTGCATTTTAGGGCTTTGGATTTGAATCTCCAGATCCCAGCCTGCCCAGAAAAAACAGCAAGGATATTTTTTGGCATTAGCTCATATATAGCCAGAATCTAAAGAATAGCCATTATTGTCCAATTTTAGTCCAAAATAGGAGAAATGTTGAAACATCTGCTGAACTTATGGGATATCCACCATCTGGGGATAAAAGTCTGTGAAAAATGGTTCATGCAATATAAGCACTATCTAATGTGAACCAAAACTCAATTCTTAGACCTGATTAGGCCACCAATCCAAACCACAACACTAACCTCTAGCTCATCTGAAATGGGACCCAAACACAGCCTCCTTGCCTCAGCTATATTTAATAGCATCTAAGCACTCAGATGCCTTAGCTTTGAGAGTAGTATAAAAACTTGCACATAATAGAAATATAATAGTTGTATGTTCTCTAACATGAATGCTATAATGAATGCACTATAACAGGGGTGGGCAATAATTTTAGATGGGGGGCCACTTCACTAATTTTTAAAATGGCCCCAGGCCACCCTGGAAGGGGCGGGGGGCCTCTGGTGGAAGAGGCGGAGCCAGGACACTTCTGTGCTCCCTGTCCCATAGAACCTGATTGGCCTGGGGATGGGGGGGCACATAAAGTCTTTGCCCCTACTCTCCCGGTTCTCTCTAGGCACCTACCCCCTTTCAGGACAGGAGGAGACTTCGCAAGGTGCCTCCAACCCTAGGCCAATCAGGGCCTGGGGGCGGGAGGAGTGTGTGAAGTCTCTTACTCCCTGCCTCCACCTGGCAGGGGAGCATGCAAAGTCTCCTTCTGTCCTGCAACAAGCATGCAGCGCTTAGAGTGAAAGCGCTGTGTGCCCCTTGCAGGGTGGGAGGAGACCTCATGTGCTTCCTGCCCCTGCCCTGCGAGGAGCATACGGCGCTTTCACTCTAAGCGCCGCATGCTCGTTGCAGGACAGAAGGAGACTTTGCATGCTCCCCTGCCCTCAGGCCAATCAGAGCCTGGGGGCAGGAGGAGAACACAGTCTCTCACTCCTTTCTCCCGCTCTGCAAGGGGAGAGGACAGCGAGTGAGAGACTTTGCACATGCCTCCTGTCCCCACGCTCTGATTGGCCTGGGAGCAGGGGAGAGGCATCTGTGGGTCAAATCTACCCGCTTGGTGAGCCGGATCCAGCCCACAGAGGCCCCTTTGCCCACATCTGCACTAAAGAATAGCTGTGATAACTGGCACACACATTGAGGCATGAGTTCTTTTAGGAAGCAAGAATAGCAATGGTGTATCCTATGAGATTCCCAGATATGATCATATAATAAGTGAGTGGCAGAACTGGGAATAGGAGGTGAGGCTTGACTTTCCATTCTCTTCTCTATCCAGTGCAACACACTTTCCCAATTCTCGATTTTAAGTTCAGTGATCAGAGAGCATGTGGTAAAACTGACCATCTGAAGTGAGGAAAGAGTAAGCCACCTAGGGCTATGTCTACACTGCGGGGGTTTTCCGGGATATCGGAAAACCCCCACCGCGTCCAGGGAACGTGTTTGCTCTTCTGCTTTTTTTGCGGAAGAGCAAACATGCTTTTTCAGGGAGCCCTGTATTCCTCGTTCCATGAGGAATAAGGGCTCCTCCTAAAGAGGAGGCTTTTCTGAAATTTGGCCCCATTTAGACAGGCCAAATTTCGGAAAAGCCTCTTCCAAAAAGCCTCTTTCCAATGGATCCCTGCAGTGTAGACAAAGACTAGCTGTCTAAGGGTACGTCCACACAGCAGTGTTATTTTGGAATAGCTAATGTTATTCCGAAATAACATAGTCCTCATCTATACAGGCAGTCCCCGACTTACGCGGATCCGACTTATGTCGGATCCGCAGTTACGAACGGGGCTGCCCCAGAGTACACGGACTGCGGGACCTCGCGGTCCTGCCGCCCGTGTACTCTGGGGCTTTGCTCTGCGTCTCCCTGGTCTGCAGACCAGGAAGACGCAGAGCAAAGCCGCGGAGGGGCTTTGTAAAGCCGCGGGGAAGCCGGCAGCGGGACAGCCCAGACGTCCTCGGCTGTCCCGCTGCCGGCGTCCTCAGAGGCTTTGCTCCCCGTCTCCCTGGTCTGCTGGTCTCCAGCAGACCAGGGAGACGGGGAGCAAAGCCGCGGAGGACCCAGGCGGCGGGACCGCGGTGCATCTCGGTCCACCGCCCGTGTCTTCCTGGTCTGCTGGGGTGGGGGGGGGCGCAGCTAGTATGTCCCCCCCCCCAGCAGACTAGGCTTTTCTCCGGACGCCTGTGGCAGAGCAGCTGGGGTGCTGCCGGTTGGTCCCGCAGCGCCGCTCTGGGCGCTACTGGTCCAACCCAGCAGCACCCCAGCTGCTCTGGTCCTGATTCAGCCGCTGCTGGTCAGTTTCAGCAGCGGCTGAATCAGGACGCCTGGGGCAGAGCAGATGGGGTGCTGCTGGGTTGGTCCAGTAGTGCCGAGGAGCGGCGCTACTGGAGCAACCCAGCAGCACCCCAGCTGCTCTGCCCCAGGCGCCTGATTTAGCCGCTGCTGAAACTGACCAGCGCTGACTACAGGAAGCCCGAGGCAGAGTTGCTCTGCCCCGGGCTTCCTGGAATCAGCCGCTGATCAGTTCAGCAGCAGCTGACTTGGGGACGCCTGGGGTTCTTAAGTTGAAACTGTATGTAAGTCAGAACTGGCGTCCAGATTCAGCCTGTTGAAACTGATCAGAGGCTGATTCCAGGAAGCCCGGGGCAGAGCAACTCTGCCTCGGGCTTCCTGTAGTCAGCCCCTGGTCAGTTTCAGCAGCGGCTGAATCTTGACACCAGTTCTGACTTACATACGGATTCAACTTAAGAACAAACCTAGTGTCCCTATCTTGTACGTAACCCGGGGACTGCCTGTATAGAGGAAAAATTGCTTCATCTGGCTTGTTTACAGCACTCCAGCTAACAAATCCCAGAATGATTATTCTGTTTGCAACAATGTTGAAAACTATTTAGTTGGTGACCCACTATGACTCACGTGAGTAGCAGGTTTCGTAGGCACAGGAAGGCTTTGCTTTCCCAAAGTGTCTGACATGTCATTGCCCATGCTCCACCCCCCAAGCCAGGCCATCTCCTGCCTGCTTTTCCCAGGCCCTTGGGACAGGCAGGCTGGGGGCTGAAGCACCCATCCTCCCAGTGTTGTGGCCTCTCTGGCCATGCTGCCTGCTCTGTGCTGGGGCTGGTGGCTTGGCAGAGGGCTGTGATGGTTTGGAGTTTGATTGGGTCAGGACAGGCAGCTTGGGATGTTGATTTGACATGATTTGTGCTTGACAAATCCATGCTGATTGTTACCTAACACCTTGGGGTCCTGGGGCAGATGTTAACAATGCTACCCCTTTGATACTTAACACTATGCTACCTCTCTGATCAGAAGCTGATATAGGGCATGGAGCTTCAAGAGGCCCCGCACATGTGCTGTGTCAAAGGGGGGGGCCCCACGAAATTGTGCTGCCCTGGGCCCCGCAAAACCCTCATCCACCCCTGCCTCTGATACTTATTATGTTCTGTGTGCTTACAAACTGATTGATTATTTGCTGCTCTATCTTTCTGGGTACTGAAATTAAACTGACTGGTCTATAATACCCTGAGTTGTCCTTTCCCCCCGTTTTATAGTTAGGTATTAAGTTTGCCCTTTTCCAGCCCTCTAGGATCAAATCTGTCTTCCTTGAGTTTTCAAATATAATCACTAATGATTCAGATTTCTTCAGCTAGTTCCTTATACGTTCTATGGAATATTTCATCAGGCCTTGCTGACTTGAAGCTGTCTAATTTAAGTAATTCTTTGCTTGGGTTTTTTTTGTTCTGTTTTAGCGTCCACTCTCCCCATTCACCCCATTGACACTAATGTTCCTATCCCATTTTCACTGATGTTCACTATTTTAGTTGTCTGATCACTGCTAAAAATTTTGGTGAAACCTGAAACCAAAAAGGCATTTAACACTTCAATCATTGCTGTATTCTCTGTTATTGTCTTTCCTTTCTCATTGAGTAATGGGCCTACACTGTCCTTGGTCTTCCTTTCGCTTCTAATGTATTTGTAAAATGTCCCTAGCTAGTTCAATCTTGCTTAGTGCAGTAGCCTTTCTAATTTTGTCCCTACATAACTTGTGATGATGTTGAAGCTGCTTTTTTTTTTCTGACTCTTTATTTGAGTTTCAGGTCCTTGAAGCGACAAGGAGTCCTGTGGCACCTTATAGACTAACAGATGTATTGGAGCATAAGCTTTCGTGGGCAAAGACCCACTTCGACAGATGCATTCAAAGTGGGTCTTTGCCCACAAAAGCTTATGCTCCAATACATCTGTTAGTCTATAAGGTGCCACAGGACTCCTTGTCACTTTTGCAGATCCAGACTAACACAGCTACCTGTCTGATACAGGTCATCGAAGGTCTCCTGGTTAAAACAGGATGCTCATTTACTATATTTCCTGCACATTGGTAGAGTTTGCTCATGTGCCCTTAATAATGTATGTTAAATAAATGATCTATTTGTTTAGATTTATAAAATATGCAAGTAACAGTATATTATGGGCACTGTGGAGGGGCGTGGCGCCGGGGCGACCCCCTTCGGGCTGAGCCGGGCCGCTGTCCCGCCCTTCTGTCGTCCCTCACCCGAGGTCTCCGTCCTAGGTGCTCCCTACACCCTGGTGGCCTGCCCCGAGTCCGGCAGGATCGGTCCGCAATTGGGGTTGACTTACTGGCGTCTGCGCTGGCAGGGGAGGGTAGGGGGGCTCGGGCCCGCCCTCACTCTGAGCCCCGACCCAGGGCCCTAAGGTCTGGGGGATGGTACCCCCAGTCCTGGTTGGTGGGGGAGAGGGTCCCCTTAACACACCAACCCCCCGGGTTCCGTTACCCTGCCCTGGGTCACTTCCTACCTCCCTCGTCGCGTCGCCATGGCGGCTGGGTCTCTCGAGTCTCCGTAGCCGGTGAGATGTCCTGCCCTGATGACGTCTCTGGCCGCGGGGCAGGGCTGCCTCCTACGCCAGGCGGTGTCGTCCTGCTGGGCACTTGCGCCATCCAGTGCGGCGGGGCCGCGTTGGAGTCCCGTCCTTCCGGCCCGGCCGGGGCCGTAGCGGCGCGGCTGGACGCCGCTCGTGGGTGCGCGCGCTCTGCCCCACCCGCGGCCGAAAAAGCCGCGCAGGGCAGGAGCAGGCGCGGCGCCGCTGCTTCTCCCCAGCACGCCGGGGACGGCGTTCGGTCTGTGCAGGGCTCGGGCGCTGCCCCGTCACACCCCCCCCTTTGTTCGGGCTTCTCCCCCTTGTCCGATACCTCGTGCACCCGGGAAAAAAAGTCCGCGTTCCTGTGGGCCTTAGCAGGCCAGTGTACAATCTCAAACTGGTACGGCTGCAGGGTGAGGTACCACCGCATGACCCTTGCGTTGTTGTCTTTCATTGAATTCATCCATCTGAGCGGTGCATGGTCGGTCACCAGTTTGAACTTGTTGCCTACAAGATAATATCTTAGGGTATGTCTACACTACAAAGTTAGTTCGAACTAACGGACGTTAGTTCAAACTAACTTTCATAGGCGCTACACTAGCGCTCCGCTAGTTCGAACTTAATTCAAACTAACAGAGCGCTTAGTTCGAACTAGGTAAACCTCATTTTACGAGGATTAAGCCTAGTTCGAACTAGCTAGTTCGAACTAAGGGCTGTGTAGCCCTTTAGTTCGAACTAGTGGGAGGCTAGCCCTTCCCGGTTCCCCCTGGTGGCCTCTCTGGGCACAACCAGGAAAACTCTTCTCCTCTCCCCCAGCCCCGGGCCCTTAAAGGGGTAGACTCTGGCCAGACGGCACTGGAGTCAGCCAGCCCTGCCAGCAATCTCTGCCCCTGAGCCAGTGGCCCCACAATGAGCCAGGTAGCCAGTGGCAGCGAGCCGTCTCCTGCCCAGTCCCCGAGCACCCAGGGGCCAGCCAGGGGCCATAGACGGCGCGCGGCCTCCTGGTCTAGTGCGGAGGTCATGGACCTCATTGAGGTTTGGGGGCAGGCCCCCAATGTCCATGATCTCCGCACTAGGAGGAGGAACGCGGCCGTCTATGGCCGCATAGCAGCCGCCATGGCCAGCAGGGGACACAGGCGCACCCAGGAGCAGGTGCGCATTAAGGTGAAACAGCTGCGGCAGGGGTACGCCAGGGCCACAAGGGGCGGCGCCGCTGCAGGGGCTGCCACCTGCCCCTACTTCGCTGCCCTCCACCAACTCTTGGGGGGCAAGGCGGTCCGTGCCAGCCCGGGGGACATCGCGAACAGCAAGGCAGGGAGTAGGGTGTCCCAGCCGCTGGGGTCCTCGTCCACAAATCGGCGAAGCATAGCCTTCAGTGTTCGATTAAAACGTTCTACCAGGCCATCTGCCTGGGGGTGGTAGGCCAACGTTCTGAGGAGCTTGATCTCCATCAGTTTACCCAGTTCGGCCATTAAGCGGGAGGTGACATTGGTGCCCTGGTCTGTCAGGATCTCCTTGGGGATCCCCACCCTCGCGAATATCCGCACCAGTTCAGTGGCGAGGGTAGGGGCCGTGGTGTTCTTTAGCGGGACCGCCTCGGGGTACCGCGTGGCATAGTCTATGACCACCATGATGTATTTATTCCCCATCTTAGATCGTTCAAGTGGTCCCACTAGGTCGAGGGCAATCCACTCGAAGGGCTCATTCTCCAAGGGCATGGGCACTAAAGGGGCCTTAGGGACCCTTCCCGACGCTGTCCTTTGGCACGCCTCACAGGACTGGCAGAAGTCGCGCACCTCCCAGTATACCCCGGGCCAGTAGAACCTTTGCAGTATTCTCTGGGGGGTCTTTTCCGTCCCCATATGCCCGGCCCACGGGTTATCATGGGCCAGCTCCAGGACTGCTTTCCTATGGGTGAGCGGGACAAGTAATTGCCTCTGGTCCCCCCCGCCTACCGGGTCCCTAAAAGTGCGATACAACCGGTCCGCGTGTACCTCAAACTTTGTCCTGTCTCGTCCGTCCTTGGGATCGTCCACGGTCCCATCGATCGCGTATTCCCATGCTTGGCGGAGGGAGGCGTCGGCCCGTTGGGCCTCGACAAAGTCTCGCCCCTTGAGGACCCCTTCCATCGTGAGTTGCCACCGCCCCTCTGTGCCCTGGTCGCTCCGGCGGGCAGCGTCCGACGTGGAGGGGGCTTCTGGGATCGCGGGTTCCGCCGTGCAGGCTCACCCATCCTCTGTTGGTCTGCGCAACACTGACCATAGGCGGTGAAACCCCCTCCAGTCGCATCCCAGTATCACGGGGTAGGGTAGCCGTGGCGCTAAGGCCACCTGGCACTGGATCTCTCCTCCCTCGTCAGCCAGAGTTACCCGGGCTGTGGGGTACTCCTGGACGTCTCCGTGGATGCACTACATCCTCACCAGGGGCCCCCTCAGGGTCGCAGGGTCCACGAGGTCCTCTCTGACCAGGGTCTGGCTACTCCCGACATCGACGAGGGCGTCTACAAGAAGGGGGCCGAGGTGGACCTGTACCGTCAGTCGGGGCCTCTCCTCCGGTCCGCCCTGGTACAGGTTGAGGGCCTGCCCGAAGGAGCAGTCCATAAAAGGGCAATCGCGTCTGAAGTGCCCCTCCTGTTCGCACTCGAAGCAGAGGTTTTTCTTGGGCTCCGGGTCCGGGTGACGCAGTACCTCCGGGGGTGGCCCCCCTCCCCGACTTGCGGTGTCCTTCGGGGCCGGCCGTGACCAGACCGGGGCTAATTGCCTCTTCTTGTCTGCCCCCTTTTGCGTTGCGCCTTCCCTCGCGGATCCCTCCTTCGCCCTCCGGAGCCCCGTGCAGGGCGGCATGGCACGCGGGGTCCCAGTCCAAGGCCGCCTGGGTTCGCCAATCCCCTCGGCGGCGAGAAAGTCTTCCATAAGGCCCACTGCTTCATCGAGGGATCCGGGCCGGTGGCGGCAGACCCACCGCTGGCCCTCCGGTGGGAGTATGTGCGTGAACTGCTCCAAATAGACCATCTCAGCCACTTGCAGGCTGGTCTTCCCCTCCGGGTCGAGCCAGCGGCTCCCCACCTCTCAGATCCTCTGTGCCACCGCCCAGGGCTGTGCTCCATCGGCGTATCTCACATCCCGGAACTTCTGCCATTGGGTCTCCGGGGTGACGCCCAGCTGGTCCAGGATAGCCTCCTTGACCCGGTGGTAATGGAGGGCGTCTCTCGCCGAGAGGCCCCGGTATGCAAGCTGGGCTGGGCCTGTAAGGTAGGGCGCCAGGTTGGTCACCCATTGTTCTTCGGGCCACCGGACCGCCGTCGCCACCCGCTCAAATGTCACGAGGTACGCCTCCGGGTCGTCGGAGTGGCCCATCTTGGTTAGACGGATCGGGGTCTGGAGGGTTCCACCCCCCGCTGTCTCCCTTCCCCCCATCAGGGTCAGAGGTCAGTCGCAAAGCTCCCGGATCAGTTGTCTCTGCTGGTCCTGGGTTTGCGTCATCAGTTGCTGGATCAACTGAGTCTGTTGTTGGTGGTTTTGGCGTTGGGTTTCCACCATCCACTCCAACAATTTGGGTGTCTCCATGTCCAGCCTGGGGTGTCCCGGTCTGGTTCCCCTGTGTTCTCCCCAGGAGAAACCCACCGTCAATACCCCGCCAACCGTACCCCCATTCTCTACCACGTGTGGAGGGGCGTGGTGCCGGGGCGACCCCCTTCGGGCTGAGCCGGGCCGCTGTCCCGCCCCTCTGTTGTCCCTCACCCAAGGTCTCCGTCCTAGGTGCTCCCTACACCCTGGTGGCCTGCCCCGAGTCCGGCAGGGTCGGTCCGCAATTGGGGTTGACTTACTGGCGTCTGCGCCGGCGTGGGAGGGTAGGGGGGCTCGGGCCCGCCCTCACTCTGAGCCCCGACCCAGGGCCCTAAGGTCTGGGGGATGCTACCCCCAGTCCTGGTTGGTGGGGGAGAGGGTCCCCTTAACACACCAACCCCCCGGGTTCCATTACCCTGCCCTGGGTCGCTTCCTACCTCCCTCGTTGCGTCGCCATGGCGGCTGGGTCTCTCGAGTCTCCGTTGCAGGGGCCCGAGATGCCTCCGCCTAGCCGCACTCCGTCCGGTGGCTCTGCTCCGGCGGCGGCGCTCCCTTTGAGCGTCCTGCCCTGGTGACGTCTCCAGCCACGGGGCGGGGCTGCCTCCTACGCCAGGCGGTGTCGTCCTGCCGGGCGCTTGCGCCCCGTGGCCGAACAAGCCACGCAGGGCAGGAGCCAGCGTGGTGCCGCCGCTTCTCCTCAGCACGCCGGGGACGGCCCTCGGTCCATGCGGGGCTCGGGCGCTGCCCCGTCACAGGCACCCTTTTAAAACTTAAATTCACAACTGAACTCAACTTAAATTCACAATTATCTATAAAGCCTATTGAATTGCTTGGTCCTGTTTCTCCATTGCCCTGAACCAGGAGTAGCTGTTACACTGGTGGAAAATGGGTGGAAAATGTTACCACCTCATAATAGTAATGACTTACACTTTGGTTTAAAAGTAGGATTTTCATATTCACCTCAGTGAATGAGGAGCACTAGTGCCACTGAAAATAAACCCAAGTGATTACCCACAATGCAAAGGAATGAAGAATTGGGCTATTTACAAGCCTTGGAAATTGTCCTTGCATTTGCTGTGAGATTCTGCCACAAAATGTATCCCCAGTGAATCCCAAAATAACTCCTCACAGCCCTTATCTGCTTAAAGAAAAAGCTTGGGATCAGCTCAGACCATGACTCTGTGTATGAAACTCACCTGGGTGTTAGTGGGAGCTTTTAGTGCAGAGCGCTTATAGGACTGTCAGCCATGTCTTGCTTTCTTTCTATAGCAAATCCGGGGTGGTACACATAGGCCGTGTCCAGACTCAGGGGTTTTTTCGGGAAAAGTAGCCTTTTCCCGAAAAAACTTCCCCTGCGTCCAGACTCAAGCCGCGTTCTTTCGAAATTATTTCGAAAGAACGCGGCTTTTCTTTCGATGGCGGTAAACATCGTTTCACGAGGAAGAACGCCTTCTTTCGAAAGTTCCTCTTTCAAAAGAAGGCGTTCTTCAATGTAAATAGGGCTTCTTCAAAAGAGAGCATCCAGACTCGCTGGGTGCTCTCTTTCGAAAAAGCGGATTGCTCTTTCGAAAGATCCGCCTGCAGTCTAGACGCGATCTTTCGAAAGAGGCTCTTTCGAAAGATGCTTTCGAAAGAGCCTCTTTCGAAAGAAGCCTGCAGTCTAGACATAGCCATATGGACCAGCAGCAGGATATTAACTATTTTAAATAACTAAAAGTTGACTCCAACAAGCATTTGATATATGAAATTGCCATATGGAAGGCAAGGGGAATTCTACATGCAGAATATATCTGTTCATCCATCTACTCTGATGCACCTAATCTAATTTCTGATTCTAAGCAGTAATAGTAGAACTTTCATGGAATGGTCAATGTTGAGGTCTCTGATCACCATTGAAGCTTGTGGTAAAACACCCATTGGTAAAACACCTAGAGGGGGCAGAATTAAGCCAACAATAGGCATTTTTGAACACCTTTACAAAACAATTCGGATCTCTCTTGCTTAATGCCCCAATTACTCAAGATGAGTTGCTTGCTGCCCATCCCTTGCCTTCTCTTTGCATGCGTTGCCCTTGTTAGGTGATACAGGATAAAATTAGCTAGTGCACTAGGCCTGGGTTTTTGAGATCTTTCTGGATTGAGGAACAAATACAGGAAAGTACAATGTGTGCAGTTTCAGAACCAGAAAAAAACAACTAATGGAGTAATTCTCAATAGCTAAGCATTTTATGAGCCCTGTCTCTGCTATATAAAGAGAAAAGATTCACCATTTTGGTGCAATGATAATGCTGCATGAGGAAAAAAATCCTATTTGGTTTTATTCTCTAGCATGCTTTCCTGCTATTCTAATGTATACTTAACTGAAAATGTCTCCTTAGTAACACAGTATGTTTTGGAAGTAATCCAACATTAACAAACCTGTCTTAACATATGCTTTATTGAGTTGATCCTGTAAGTGCACACATGAGATTCTGTTGCATCAAAGGCCAAAGTTATTCACTGAAGCTTCAGGTCAGTGTAATCGCCCAGATACTCATGTTTCAGATTTGACCTATAATCCAGAAGTCAGATCCTTTCACTTACAGTTTCCTTGTCCTCCTTTTCCAGTGATATATTTGTTTCCTTCCTTTTTTCCAGTCAGCAAAAGGATGCTACTCCTAATGCACAGAGCCTATGACATCAGCCTTGCAGCTTTCTGAATCCTTGTATAAATTTAGTGCCATAAAAACTGCACGGCAGTGGCTCTTCAAACATTACTGTCTGTTCCATGTAACAAAACATTTGCAGTATTTAAGGTATTTTCTATTGTACATATAAGGAAGTGCAAGGTCATAATGCAGAGACTGACAAGACTTGATCTCTATGGTTTAGCTGGCAGATTTTTAAAGGTTACACCAGGGCAGGACCTCTTGTTTATAATTTAGACCTTTGGATGAGAAATAGGTTTTGAAATGCCATAGCTGACGGCTAGACTACTGAAGCTAGAGAGGGGGAATAGCAGAGGAAGCCTTGTGTAAGATGGGTGGGAATGAACACTCTTCTGACATCTAGTGATGAGCAGGTGGAAAAGATTTCAGGAGCAAACCATGTTTGCACAGACTCACCTACTCTGCCTAGGTGCATAGCGTGATGGAGCTGCTTTGCCAAAATCGGATGTATTGGCTGATTATGGGTTACAGATTGCTATAGTGTTCACATGCAGGGAAAATGAAAAGTTGCTAACCTTATTGTATCAGTAAAGGTCAGAAGAACTGCATTTAGCATGTCCTGCTTAAAGGGGGGGGAGTCACCCTAAATTAAACCTCACTTCCTAAGCAGAGGGCAGGAATGTCAAAACCTTCTTAAATGAGTGGGTGGGAGTTCCTATCCTTATCAGGCAATGTGGGCTCTTCCCAAAGTATTGTAGACACTATTTGATCAGTGCCTCTCCAGTGTTTAATTACAGAGCTGATTAGACTCGAGAGAGAGTCCTTGTTTGTGGCTGGTGTCACCACCTCTGAGCACATCTAGGAGCTAAGCCTTAGACCTAGTGTGGGGACAGTGAAAGACAACACAGAGACTCTGTTGGCTATGAGGTTCCTCACTACTTGCTGAAATCACTAAGACCTGCGTTAAGTGTCAGGAGCTCAGAATGGGATGTTATGGGATCAGCAAGCAGAGGTGGCTGATGGTAGCAGATAGCAGTAGCAGATAAACATTGTTGGCAACAGAGGCATTGCTTGATACTCCCAGGGACAGGAGGTGAACCTGTGAACATGCCCCTGAACTCAGAGTCTTTGCTGCCCAAGAACAGCCAACTCCGAGGTGAGGTGCAGCAGAGAGAGAAGGAAGCAGTATGTCAAAGAGACATTTGTTGGGCTCAGGCAAAGGACACTGCCCAGGACACTGTGGGATCAAGTTGCTTATGATCATATGCTTTTGAATGTGGTTGTGATGTTTTCCCAAATTAAAGCTTGGTAGCCTTTCTCTTTTAATAAAAGTTTTATTTTATTATACTCGGGCTCAGTGCTTGCAATTCGGAGAGTATAGCTCGAAATAAGATATGCAATTTGAGTTATGCAAATTTTGTATCTTATTTCAATGTTGTTTCAAAATAGCTCATTTCTAAATTTGGTGCTGCTACATAGCACTTATTTTGAAATAAATCGCTATTTCGAAATGTCCCTTACTCCTCATGGAATGAGGCTTACAGGGACGTCGAAATAATGGGTGTGCTCAAAAGATGCAGAATAGTTATTTCGGGATACCTTCAGTAGCCCGAAATAGCGCTGCAGTATAGATGTAACCTTAGAAGCCCAGAGGTGGTGGTAGGCTTTCCCAGATCACAGGGTTGGGACTCAAGCCTGTTCTGTTTTGTGTTTTTAAGAGTAACCTCTAGATGCTGCCAACTCCACCTGGTAGAGGAGTTATACCTGTAATGATTGTTAACTGTGCGGGACAGGGACAGTACAGCACCTAGCACAGTGAGAACCAAGTCCTGATTGAATCCTTTTGTAATTACACCAATAGAAATATTAAAAAGCAGTAATGCTGTAGGGCATGTGTGAGATGGGGAAGAGGATGCTGGAAGACAGAGATGGGAAAGTAGTATAGTTCTGATCAGATTCTCAGCAGTAGAGCTGGGTTGGTAACTTAATTCCCAATGGAAAAAGGTCCCAGAACACCAGACTTAGTCACTCAGAGTTGCTATTATGTACCTGATGTTTTCGAAGTCCCACCATTATCCCAGGACACCAGTAGGAATAATAGACAACACAGATACATCTTCAGCAATGAAAAATTTGCTTAGAAGTTTCTGTTGTTAATACTATAATTTCAGAATTCTTTAGAATCAGATGTTAGTGTTAACAATGGGTTTACATTTCTTTGTTAAGAGTAAGCAAATGCATGATCTATTTCTCTATAATGTAAATTCTGGTGAAATGAAGCTCTGGCTAAAATGTGAGCTACTTTAGCTGATACTTGTGTCCAGATGCTTCAGTAAACAGCACTGAACCCAGCCACAGTACATTTGTACATGCTTTGGAGATTTTTTTCAAGCAGCTCAAATCAATGCTTCTCTGTTCCCTTCTCTGCTTGTTCTCCACTTGCTCCAGACTATTTGCCTGGCCTTTTTTCTGTTGCCCTACAGCCTTGCCACTAGCCAACACAGTTTTTTCTAGCTGCAGTATGCTTCCTGCATTCCAGCCTCATAGACACTGACTAAATTTCTCAATGACTTCTGAAAATATATGGTCTCTTCTGTCTTTTTGCCTTTACCGAATTATATCTCCAGCTTCACTCTGAATCAGCCATTGTGTTTTTCTTGTCACTCTGGACTGGTTTCACGCTGAGCATGACGAGAGGATGTAATTTTCATCCCTTTTCAGCCCAGAGGAGAGTTGGGCCAGAAGAGACATTCAACCCCAGAGCAACAACACTGTCTTGGAGTTTTACTGGGAGAGGACGAATTTAAACTCAAGTTGGAGCTGCATAAGATCCTTGCCAACAGAAACTGCCCAGGAAAGGAAGTGAATCACTTTTCTGTGGACTGACACCTTTTAGGGTGGTGCAAATGGTTCTGGGCTTCCCAGAAGAATAAAAATGCAGGGTATTTTTCACTGCCATGTCTTCTGGTTCCTGGAACCCAAGAGGTTAATCTGTCACTAAACTGCACTAATGAGCTCTGATTTATCTTTGCTCTAACAGAGTCAAATAAGCATCCAAAGTTTTGGATCCTCACTCAGTAATAGCATTAGACCTGCAAAGCATCTGCGGATTCATCCATCAGGACTCCTCATCATTATACAGTCATCCATCCAGTAACTGCAAAGCACGTTATCAGCATGCGTTGATTAAGCCCAGAACTTAATTTGTGCCAGAGCTTGGTACATCATAGCCCCAGAGCTGCTGTATTAGTTATAAATTCCCCAACACCTCTTTCATTACCAGTTTAGCCCCACAATAATCCTATGATTGTCAAGTACAGAAGGGATTATCCCATTCCCTAAACTTGTGCAATAGCTCAGCATCAAAGCTGGGACTGGAACCCAATCATTCTGTTCAGACGTGTTTTCTAACCACTAAACCACACTGGCTTCGTACTAGAAAGTTGCTGGGGTTGATGATTTAGAAAAGAATTGAACATAAGTCAATGATTTAAAAAAAAATCTTTCTCAGTTCCAAGCAGAGCTAACATAATTAAAGAGTAAAATACAGGACTATGTAGCACTTTAAAGACTAACAAGTCTTGTTAGTCTTTAAAGTGCTACATAGTCCTGTATTTTGCTTCAGCTACACCAGACTAACATGGCTACATTTCTATTATAATTAAAGAGTGGCTTCTTGAAATAGTATCAGAGTAGCTGCATCTTTAAAACTGGGCAGTATTTTTCCTTTGGTTTTTTTGTTTGTTTGTTTGTTTGTTTGTTTGTTTGTTTGTTTGTTTGTTTTTGAGGGGGAGTTGTTTTTTATTTGTTTGTTTTGTTTGGGGTTTTGTTGTTGTTGTTGTTGTTCCTTAAATCATTAATTTAAAAGAAGAGGGTCATAAAATCTCCATTCTGCTCAGCAACGTTGGATATCTTATGTTCATTGCAGAGGATTTTACAGTGTTTTGTTTTTTATGACTCTTTCAACCTTAGCTAGAACATTGTAAAGAATTCACACTGTGTATGTGTGCACACATACACACATTTATAATATCTTGGCAGATTTTTATTTAGCAACAGGGTTCAGCAAGCAACCATAATACAACAACAGAACATGAGTCTATAATTCCACAGGCATCTTTTGTAGGCAAAAAGATCTGAGGGCCCTAAGCTCAAACAAGTGGAACTTGTTAGTTCTTTAAATTTTGGTTTGGGAGCTGAGGTCGCTTGCTCCACAATTTTTGAAAAGTTCTGTGTTACTCTGAGGTTTTGTTGTTGTCGTTTATTTAATGTTTGTATTTAAATGGATTTCATGTTGGGGAAGGTTCTGTTCTGTCAAGCCTGTGGGCAGTGAAGTTTTCTAGGCACGGTGAGAACAGATGCACAGCTGGCAGCGGCAGGAAGGGATACAATCCAGAGCCTAC
Organism: Pelodiscus sinensis; assembly: GCF_049634645.1. Classification (NCBI taxonomy): domain Eukaryota; kingdom Metazoa; phylum Chordata; order Testudines; family Trionychidae; genus Pelodiscus; species Pelodiscus sinensis. Next base: position 109,584,480 of record NC_134711.1, read on the forward strand.
TGAAGTTAAAAAGAGACTTTCCATTTCAGTGGGCGTTGGGACAAGCGCCATATTTCCATATATTGCCATAGCACTCTGCCTCAAGTTTGATTTCACAAGTGAAAGGGCAGTTTAGTCTCTGTGTACATTGAAATGTTGCCCTTTTAAATAAGACTGCCAGTTGTTGTGAGATGAGCACCAGTTCACTAAAAACTATTCTGAGTACATCCCACCTCAGTCCATGGACCCACCTCTTAGGTGGCTCAGGTGTAATGCCGACACACCCCAGTTGTCTGCAGGTGGGAATGAACCTGGGACTCCGTGCATGAGCCTCTACTGCATGAGCTAAAAGCCAGTTGCTTATTAGCAAAGGCTGTGGTGCAGACTCATTATCCTTTCTGTAAGTGGACTCAGTGCCACTAGATGGTACAGTACACCACACCCAGAAAGTGTGTTCCATCTACACATGGATTGCTCATGGCTATGAAAGTCCTTTCAGGGAGGCACTTAATGGAACGGGTTGCAGTAAGAGAAGTCTCTCCCTCTGACATTAAGAGGTTTGTTTGTTCATAGCAAGGCTGGTTCAGTCTCAATGGCAGCACCCCCATCCCTAATTCCCAGCACATTCTACCCCAGCTGAGCCCATTTCTTTGTTCCCCTCGTGTTCCCACTGACTTTTCCTTGTCCTTTCTTAGCTAGGGCATTGTCTCTTCACCGAGGAGTTAACACAGGCTAGCTGCCTACTGAGCAGAATGTTGCCTACCCCCATGCCATGCTGATAAAAGCATGTGGCAGCACAAAGGTGTGTGGCAATCAAAAGGCGCTTCACAAAGACTTCCCGCCACACATGAATTTTTATTAGAGATCCTCTCCCAGCTCTGCTTACGCTTACTTTCCAAACGTGCCCATGGAACTCAACTGTCAGTGTTTGTATTACTACTGTATGCTCAGCAAGTACCCATTCAGCTCTAGGGAATCGGGGGAAGAGCAAGAATATTAAAGGAGCCTATTTCAGGAATCAGCAAGCCTTTTACCATTTCAGAGCTCTGATCTATAGCCAAGCCAGTGGCCAGGCAGTTGGCTATTTACTTTTATATGGTAATTCCTTTGAGTAACAACAAGTAAAGTGAGGTCAGAAGTAGAGTGGTCACCTTCTAAAAAGTCAACATTTAGAAATGGTCACCAACAGTGGCATTGTAATTGTAATCTGAATTGTCTTGGATATCTGTGTGTGTGAAGGTTAATGGTGACCCACTCTACTGTGATCACACTTTAAAATTTACAATTTCATCAGGAAACTAAGTGACATTTACCTAATCTCTCTAGTTTTTCTCTGTACTAAGGGCAAGGAATATTGCAATGCTGAGGTAACATTATCTAATGGAAAACTACAGGCTTTTTAGGCACAAAGACTTGTTCGCTACTGTAAAACAGATTTCTGAGGTATATACAATAGTGTGTTAATGTAAATGTGCAGATGAACTGGATAATGTGTTCTTTGGTCGTCCACTAGAGCTCTGCTAGCCACTGGGTTACTGTTAACAATCTAGAGTTGAATGTTAATCTCAGAGGTTCAGGAGTATGTCTGGGTCAGATTTTGTAATGACTTCTTTTAATGTTGTGATCCACCAAAGAGAAGCAGTGATGCATACATTCAACAGAGTAGCTGGCAGGGAGAACTGGCCAATTATATTCTGAAACAGAGATGAAAAATCAGGCAGTGACTCACTGAATCATTTCACCAGGCAGACTGCAGGATTTGCTTGAGCCAAAAATTGAGTCTATTTATTTGCATTTTTCCAGAGACAGCCTGAACATTTTAAATGTGACTCTCTTTAACAAAATATGTAGCGTAACCTCTCCAAGTCACCTTTGGTCATCCACTGCAGCCATGCAGCTTTGCTTTCTCTCAAGGGCAACTACCTTTTCTGGTAGGCAAGTAATAAATGGCTGATATTTTTATTATAATAATGGTGGGATTGAAAGAGTCATTTTTTGTAACTGGGCTAATATATTTTGTAGACAATTTTGCAAGGCTGAACAATGCATCTCTCACTTTCCCATGGGCTACTTGGCTGAGATGGTTGTTAGGGGCTTACTTTGCTAGGTGCCCAAACTGTAATAATTTAAATGGAGGAGATTCCAAATGACTGTGAAGATGAGGCTTGTAAATTCTGCTTTGAAATGCACACAGCAACTTCGTTCCTTACCGAACAGAGAGGCTTCAATTAAAATTAATTCAAAATAAGACTCTCCCCAAATGAGGGAGACTTGGTAGCTCTGAAGATTAGACCTTTCCTTTCCCTTTGAGGCCAGGGGCATGACAATACAGCATGTGGGAACGAGCCTCTCACCTGGGTCCACAGATTTGTGCTAGCAGCAGTGCTCACACTAGCACACTGAAGGTAGTTAGTGATAGAAATGTAGCCATGTTAGTCTGGTGAAGCTGAAACAAAAAACAGGACTATGTAGCACTTTAAAGACTAACAAGATGGTTTATTAGGTGATGAGCTTTCATGGGCCAGACCCACTTCCTCAGATCAAATAGTGGAAGAAAATTGTCACAACCATATATACCAAAGGATACAATTTTTTAAAAAAAGTGAACACATATGAAAAGGACAAATCAAATTTCAGAACAGAAGGGGGATGGGGGGAGGTAAATGTCTGTGAGCTAATGATATTAGAGGTGATAATTGGGGAAGCTGTCTTTGTAATGGGTAAGATAATTAATGTCTTTGTTTAAACTTAGGCGTAAAGTGTCGAATTTAAGCATGAATGTCAGTTCAGAGGATTCTCTTTCAAGTGTGGACTTAAAAGGTCTTTGAAGCATGATGCAAGTAATCAAGTCATTGAGACAATGTCCTTTCTCCCCATTAACCTCCCCAATAACACCATCCTTGCCACCATGGATGTAGAAGCTCTATATGCCAACATCCCACATGAAAACGGATTACAAGCAATTAGAAACATTATCCCAGAAGACACCACTGCCAATCTGACAGCAGACCTATGTAACTTTGTTCTCACCCACAATTATTTCCAGTTTGAGAACAACTTATACCTCCAGATCAGCGGTACAGCCATGGGTACTCGCATGGCCCCACAGTATGCTAATATCTTTATGGCTGACTTAGAACAACATTTCCTCAACTCACATCCCCTTTTACCCCTTCTCTACTTACGCTACATTGATGACATCTTTATGATCTGGACGCATGGCCAAGAAACACTGGAGACATTCCATAGAGATTTTAACAATCTACACCCCACCATCAATCTCAGCCTGGACCATTCTGCATGAGAGATCCATTTCCTGGACACCACAGTACAAATCACCAATGGAAAATTAGAGTTATAAGATCAAGAACACATATTCCTGCTCATCCAGAAATATAATTTATGCTATCATGTGCCAAAAGTGTCCGTCTGTTTTGGACATTGGACAAACATCTCAGACACTTCGCCAAAGAATCAATGCCCACAAAACAGATATTAGACAGGATCACAAAGAAAAAACAGTTTCTTGCCATTTCAACCAGAAAGGACATTGTCTCAACGACTTAATTACCTGCATCCTGCTTCAAAGGCCTTTTAAGACCACACTTGAAAGAGAATCCTCTGAACTGACATTCATGCTTAAATTCAACACTTTACGCCTAAGTTTAAACAAAGACATTAATTATCTTACCCATTACAAAGATAGCTTCCCCAATTATCACCTCTAATATCATTAGCTCACAGACATTTACCTCCCCCCCCATCCCCCTTCTGTTCTGAAATTTGATTTGTCCTTTTCATATGTGTTCACTTTTTTAAAAAAACTGTATCCTTTGGTATATATGGTTGTGACAATTTTCTTCCACTATTTGATCTGAGGAAGTGGGTCTGGCCCACGAAAGCTCATCACCTAATAAACCATCTTGTTAGTCTTTAAAGTGCTACATAGTCCTGTTTTTTGAAGGTAGTTAGGTAGACATAGCAGGTTAGACTCTGAAATCTAGGATAGGGGATGGGCTTCAGAATCTGAGCTCCAGCCTGACCAGTCACATCAATGAGCTATCACACAGCTGTCTCTAGCACATCTGTGGACCCAGGCTTGCTCCCAGTTGCAGTGTGGATATCTGATCCTGGGACAGCTGGGCACTACTTGTGTTCTAATGCTGCTCTCAGTGCCTTTGCAGTGACTGGCTAGGACGTGGGTCAGGGGGACTGGGGTCTCTGTTGCCTCAACAATGCTGCTGCCTACTTCCACCTGGGAATAGGAAACCCAGAGTTAAGAGAGAAGTTATGTGCATATTCGGACACCTGAAGTCTCCTTGCTGAATCAGACTGTTTTGTCACTGCAGATGATTTCCTTTGTGTGTACCAAACTCTGGCTTGCATTTCCCAAGTTGCACATGTGAATATACTGATGAAACTAAAATGAGGGTAACTATCCCCTGAGGGCACGTCTACACAGCAGGGCTAAAGCCGGAATAAGCTACACAATTTGAGCTATGTCAATTGCATAGCTTAAGTCGAAATAGCTTATTATGGCTTTTGGCGCTGTCTGCACAGCAGAGTTAAAGCACTCTTCTTCCGACTTCCCTTACTCCTCTTACAATGAAGGTTACAGGAGTAGGAGTAAGAAGTCCTTCAGCTCGACATTATTTTGACAATGTCAAAATAACTGCTTGTAGTGTAGATACAGACTGTGTTATTTCACTGCTGTGTAGACATAGCCAGAGTGTTAATTGATCCATGTGACCTGTAAATCATTTAGCACCTTCATACATCAGTTTTCCCCCCAATAATGCAGGAGGAAATCTCACAAGACAAGTGAAGAGTTTTGCTTGGTGTGATGTGTGTGTCAGCAGGTCCACTCTTCCACTTCTCCTTTCTCTCCACAAAGCCTCAAATCTATCCACCTTTGCCCTTCAAAGGGCAAGAGGGTTGGACACAGCTCACTCTGGAGCCTGCCAGTGCCTATGAACACATCCTCCCAAAAATAAGATACCTTGAACAAGCACGATACCTCCCAACACTGGGGTTAAGCATTCTGCCTCAGCAGAGTTTACAGTTTCTGACAAGTCAAGGGCCATGAAACTTGCATCCTAACCATGCTGCCCTGCCGCTAGCCTATCATGCTGGCCACAGAAATACACAAGTTGGGGAGGAAAAACTCATTGGGTTTAGCACTGGACATTCCCAACTGGCTCTGGTGGGCCAGTGATCGGAAGGCTGAATAGATAAAATGTAAAAAAGGTAAATAGTCTCTTACCCATTGGTTTTCAGCACTGAGCTAATTGTGGTCTTTCTTTTTTCTCTTTTCTCTCCAGGAACGAGTGGAATATCTCTTTCTCATAATTTTTACAGTGGAAGCATTTTTAAAAGTAATAGCATATGGACTTCTCTTTCACCCCAACGCTTACCTCCGCAATGGCTGGAATTTACTAGATTTTATAATTGTGGTAGTAGGGTGAGTACTGTTGTCTTTTTCCATGTTCACATTGGAACACTTTGGGTATTGGGAATTCCAAATGGGTATATTATAGAGGAGAGGGGTGCATAGGCTTCATATGTATGCTTATTTGACTGACTATATTGCATATCCCGTCTTTCTCGTCTCTGCCACCCATCTTCCCAACTCACCCAACCTGCAGGCTCCCTCTGTTTACCAAAATATACTGAATTCATAGTCAGATCCTTCACTGGTACTACTGGCATTGCTTTGTTGACATCAGTGGAATAGTGCTGATTTCCACCAGCTGGCTTGCAATGTGCAATCTTGGCATGGCTTTTCTGATATCATGTACCTCCAGCTCTCTAGATCCCATTCCAGGACTTTACCTGTTTCTGACATATAAATTAAACCACTTTTTAACACTCGTGGAGGCAAAAAAAGAGAAAGCAACAAATACTACTGGGCAGTGTATAGCTGCATCTCAGACTCCTGAGTGTAATCCTGATGAAAGACAATCAAATAAATTAACCCTTGACAGCTCCATGGCTGTGGGAAGGAATCGTTCCTGGGATTTACCATTACTTGTAACAATGGGCCTCAGATCCAACAATCATTTCAGAAAATAAACTGTTAAAAGATGTCCCACATTGGTCCGTTATTGGACTTGACCACTATGAAGGTCAAGCAGGGAGCAAAATTTTCAGGAATGAGGAGTTTATTTTGATGAAAATGGCCCTACTGATTGTTTTAAAAGCCCCAAACAAAAGAAAGAATAGAAATACAGAGAATGTATTGGATGACCCACATTTTCTCTAACAGAATGTTTTTCAAAGTTTTCCATGTGGTACCAGCATGTCTGAGACATGGGGAGCCACTAAAGAGCTTGTGTGAGCTTGGAAATGAGCTTCATCATTCCCTTAAACCTTCCTAAACAATGACCTCTGAGAAGCCAGAGGAATTGTGAGGCCCTGGAGAAAAGCATCCAGTCAGCAAGCTCTTGCTTTCTAGATACCCCATAGTGACTTGTGCAATGCCGCTGAAGCTGAGATAAGTTGTTGGCTTCAGGAAAGGAGACAGCCTGGACACAATTCAACTTCTATACACTTTTTCAGAGTGACTGTGCTTCTGCTTCCTGACTCTCTTCCCAGAGAAAACTCTGGACCTCCACATGCAATAAAATTCCTAATTCCCTTAGGGATTAGAAGTTCAATAGTGGAGTGATGTCTGCAACTCTTATGGGCAGGTATCCAGTAGGTATCTCAACCTCACTACTGAGAGTGTGGAAAAATCATGGGATGAAGTGAAGGGTTTAATGTGGAGATAATGGTACATTATATTGGGTTAGAATTAGTTGAGAGTTAGAAACTTGGAAAGCAACAGGACAAGCTCTTTGAATTGTAGTTAGATGAAGGACGCATAATGTGGGATAAATTAACCCTTCAGGCAATGAGGCTGGGTGGTGGTCTCCTGAATGATTCTTCCCTTCTATCTCCAGCCTCATTTCCAGAACGAATTCAATGTCCCACCAGAACCCAGGCCCTCCCCTGTCCTTCCTTTTCCAGTAGAAACCCTTACCTCCATTGCCACACTGTGTACCCAAAAAGGGCAATGTTAGCAGCCAAAGTCTCTTATGCTTGCTGCCCAAATCCATTGACCATTGGCCGCTTGTCTACTTGTATGGAGGAACTATAAGCTATAAAACTTTTAACTACTCACCATTGCTACTGCTGCTATGCTTTTTGATCCCTGCTGCTTCCAGAATGACAGCTGTAAATGGGGGGAGGAGTTCCCATCAAGTAGCAGGTGGGACAAATTGGAACCTATTTTTCATCCCAAAATAGCGCCCCCTGCTGCCTAGACTCTCCTTCCTGTTACAGTGCCCCACTATTTTGAGGCTCTTACCTTGGTACCCCCAAAGGAGTAAAAAAATCCCACAGGAAGTCAGGGACATCTGCCCAGTGATATATTGGTTTCCAAAGATAAGTCTGATTCTGCAACCTATAATCATGTAGCATTCAGTCACCTGGCTGGGGCCTGCTGCTCAATATGAATAAGGGTCTTATGAATCTGATTGTTTTCATTTTTATGAGGATCTTTATAGAGACTTTTAAAAAGAAGACAAATATTTAACCTCCTTTTCCCATTGCCAGGTAAAAGAACAGGGTTCCAGAAATGCTAGATTAGCATTACAGGCCATCCTCACTATAAGTCCAAGATACGTTCCAAAAAACATGGACTTACAGCGAAACAACTTAAAGCAGGAATTTTTTTCCCGTGGCTGACTTCCATTTGTGCAAATTGGGGGAGGGGGGCTTGTGCACAGTTTAAGAGTGGGGAATGGGAGGACTTATAACACATCAGTTCCTACAAGCATCAATGACTTTAGTGTGGAACAGATGTATACTGGGGCGATGTACAGCAGAGATGCCCTGTATATCGAGTTTAATGTGAGTTTTCCTGTTAGGCCTGTTAATCAGCAAGATGATATTCAGGCTGAAATTTATTCCCTTGCCGGTGACAAAGGCAGCAGCTCTCCACTGTGCTGTTCTGTCTCCTCTCGTGTTCAGCAACATTTAGTCTGCAGCTGGAGGAAATAATCTGACAGCAACGGCAACAGGGGAAAGATTATACATGTATAAACATGGCCAAGACCCCTAGGTCCCAGTTAAATAGTAACAATTGCAAGCGGCAGATTCTACTTCAAGGCTAGATGGGTTTCTCTGATGTTTATCTATTTAGACTGGCTCATACAGCACCATGCCATAGTGTAGTGTGCTGCTGCTTCTCCAAGCAGACCCTACTTACCTAAAAATTTGCAGAGATAACGAACGCTGTTTGCCTATTCTCCCCTGCTTGCTCCCTACTTGTTGTTTGAAAATTGCAATATAAACCCAAGCTGCAGTTGCACCATATTGAAAATTGAATTGATTTTGTTGGAGGGGCAGGAAGTTTTGCAGCTTTCCCAATTTCCTTTTTTTATTCTGCCTCCTGCAAAGATCCCTTATTGATCAACCCTTTTCTTCCTGCTGAGAGGAGCCAGCCCTGGCTTCCTCTGGTCTCAGTTGGTGCTGCTGGAAGTGGTTCCCGTGGTAACCTGAAGCCGTGGCTGGGAAACATAGGAAGCATTCATCTGAAGGTGGCTATGCATGCTGCCTACTGTATCCCATCTTCGCTCAGGCTTCCTTATCATTGAGCACTGGCTCGTTAATGAGACTTCAGAAGTGAATCAGCCACTAACTAAAAAAATGTGATGTCCGTTCTAGCTGTACTCAGTGTGGCATTTAGACCAAGAGTGGGCACTATACGGCCTGCAGGCTGGATCCGGCCCACCAAGCTGTGGGATCTGGCCCACACCTCACCCTGCTGAGACCTCCCCAATGGCTGGTGGGTCCCCTCTGCCAGGGCTATGTGGTACCTAGAGGGAGCTGCCAGCCATTTTAAGCAGTGGGGCATGCCCCAGGGGAGGGAGAGGCACGCGAGAGACTTCATGCCAGGTCCAGCCCTGGACAAGCCTGTGTTGGGTGTCCATATGCTCCCAGGGTGGGCAGAACTTGAACCCAGCCACCTTGTGCTCCTGAGGCAAATGCTGTGTGCCCTAGTCCACTCAAAAACCCCAGCACCTCCACCTCCCTACCTTCAGAGGGACCTTTGTCCCAACTGTTCAAAATGGCTGGTGGTTCACTGTAAGCATCGTGCAACTCTGGTGGGGGGGCAAGAGAGCTTGTGCGTGCCACTGCCTCCAGCAGCAGTCATTGGCCTGAGGGCGGGAGAGTGCGCAAGGTCTCCTCCTCTCTTTCCATCTCCCTTGGGGTACGTGGCACATAGAGAGAGCTGCCAGTTGTTCAAACCAGCTGGCGGTTCCCTCTAGGCACCAGATGACTCTGGAGGAAGGGAAACAAGAGAATTCATGGCTCTTTTGCCCCCGGGCCCTGCTCCCAGCTGCAATGATTGTCCTGGGGGCAGGGGAGCGTGTGCAATGTCTCTTGCCCCGCAGGGATGAGTGGCCCTGAGCAGCACAGGGAGGGAACCCATGTGGCTGAGGCTGCTCCAAGAGAGAGCTTGCCTCGGGGACCCTGTTGGACTGCTGGCCGGGAGCCACCTAAGGGAAGTGATTCACAGCCAGAGCCTGCCTCAAACACCTCTGTCCCTGCTACTTCCTAACTCCCTGCCAAAGGTCACCACCCAAAACGTCTACACACACATCCTGTCACAGGTCACAATTCCCTCCCAGATCCTGAACCCCCTGCTACACCCCTCCCCAGTTCAAAATTCACTCCTGTACCCCTTACTCCTTCCTGGATCCCGTATCCCAATCTGCTGCTTCAGGTCACAACCCCCTACTTCACTTAAGCTCCCTCTCAGACCCCACACCCTTTCCTTTACCCCGAGCTCCCTTCTGCACCCAACATCCATCCTAACCCCCATACCTCCAATATAGAGAAGTTCAGCCCTTGCCCACTTTCCAAAATCTTAGAGTAACCCCCCACCATCAAAAATTATTGCCTATCCCTGTTCTAGACTGATGGCTGTGATGCTCAGAAACCCAGTTTAGAGATAGTGAATCTAAATCTCTTTTCCCTGCTATTACCACTCCTGTCCTGAATACATGAGTTCTACCTCATAATACCACAGAAGGGGCCAAACTAAAATGGAAGCAAACAAAGTACAAAAAAGTCTTATTATTTTCCTTGGACTACTGTAGGCATTAGAAGTCTCCTACATCCTCCTCTTCATGGTAGAGAAAGCAAGTAAGCCACTGACCTCTTTTGACTTAACCTACCTTGAAATGGCAGACTCATTAACTTTTTATGTTTCTTAAGCAAAACACAACCAGGAAATGTATTCTCCTAAGCTCTTGGCTAATGCCAACTGCTAAAAACTAAAGACATAGGTAATTTAGAAGGATGCAGCTCAAGGGTGCTCATGTAACTTTGTAGACTGGAACTGCTTCTCACTTTCTATTTGTACCACATCCAGGCTGATGGAGGCCTCTGAGTCTTATTGATCTCTCAGGGGGAAAAAAACTTGCCTTCCTGTGGTAACTGTTCTCTCAGGGCTGACTAATACAGACATAGTTGTAGTACTGTAGCTTAGGTCAGGGAAAGTCACAGAGGTTCATAGGATGGCAAAAAAGGAAGGTGCTTTCCTGGTAATATTCAGAAAGTGGAACCTGAACCAGTGGTTCTCATACTTATTTCATCCCGGCCCCCTTCTTTGTGTCTGTAGTTGTTTATGCTCCAGCACCGCAAGTACATATACCACCACGCAGATTGTAAGGCAACGCTGCACCAGCAGCAGCCCAGAGGTCAGGGAGGCAATAGTGGTATTTGTCAATATCACTTTTCACAGCAGATTTAGCAACCCATCACCACCCTTATTTCTACTCTGCTGTTGCACCCTGGGGCTGACAGCCAGAGTCCCAGTGCTCCAGGGCTGACAGACAGGGATGGGGCTGGGGCTGCCTCCTGACTGAGGGATTGAGGGAGGGTATGGGAGGAAAGTCTGAGCCCAGATTGCAGGGCTCTGGCTGTCAATCCCAGACAGCAAGACTCTGGCAGTCCCCTTTTCCCTGCCTCCCAGATGTGCAAAACCCTTCTGCACAAGTCCAGCCACCTGGGCTGAAAGAACTTCCCTCCCCCCAGAAAAAAGCCCACAGCTCGCACCTCCCTAGATACACTCCCATGCCTCCTTTGTCTAAGAACTGCTAACCCAGGGGTGGGCAAACATTTTGATGGGGCCACTCCAAGGTTTTGGAAAGTGGTCAAGGGCCACATTCTTCCATGGTATCAATGGAGGAAGTGCAGGGTCTGGGATGGAGGTTGGGTGCAGAAGGGAGCTTGGGGTAAGGGTTTGGAATGCAGAAGGGAGAATGGAGTCTGGGAGGGAGTTGGGGTGAAGGAGGCAATTGTGACCTAGGGCAGGGAACTGGAGTGCAGGGGTCTGGGATGTGATCTAGAGTAGGAGGGGATTGTGATCTCAGGCAGGAGATTGGGGTGCCAGATCTGGGAGGAGGTAGGGTGCACGTGGAGTAGCAGGGCAGGAGTGGGGGGGGGCAGAGGGTTGGGAAAGGGAGGGGCTGAGTTGCCAGATTCTGGCCAGGAAACTTATCAGCCAGCAGCCAAACCAGCTTGCCTGCAGAGCTAATGGCTTGCAAAGCATAAAATGTTTCTGCTTGCTCAGCAATGTGCTTGAATGAGCAACCGAGCAGGAGGGTTGTTTGTGCTTTGTGGCTGCCTGTTATTCAAACAAGCAGCTCCCATTGGCCAGTTCTGTCCAGAAACCAGCCAATGGGATTGTGCTGAGGGTGGGAGCAGCGTCTGAATCTTCCCCCCATCCTTTTAGACTCATAAAGAGAAAGCTTCGTGCAGCCACGTTTCTGATCAGCATGTGGGGCTGCGGGGCAAGCAGGGGAGCTTGCCTGGGGCTCCCCACTGCCTCTGTGGGCCAGATCCAGTGGCTTGGTGGGCCGGATTGAGCCCGCAGTCCATATTTTGCCTAGATCTGCACTAACCTAAAGTATTAACTTTTAAAGACTTTCATCACAGCTATCACTTGCACTCATTCTGCCATTGGAATCATCTTCTTTAAATATTAATTGGAAAAAAAGAGAAGGACTGAATGGGAATGAAAAAAATGTACATACAAAGAACAATTATTTAGATGCAGCTGTGGAGAAGGGAGCATAATCAAGGACAGTGTCTAGACTCTCCGTAAATCTAAACTCCCATTTTTTACACTACACCAGTGCATGCTACTTGAAGATCTAATAGAAAGAGACTATTTTGATATTGTTCAGTATTTTCAGGTAGACAAGAAGATAGGGAATGAACATTCTGCAAAGCAACCTACATAAATACTTTATAGAACCAATTAGCTGCTACACTTTCTCCCTGCCTTCAAAAGTTGGGTCATCTGCCGCCTGAAGAAATCTGTGACTTCTTTTGGAGTGTGTTGTTCTATGATGGCCAGAGGAATCCAGCTCAGGAAAGGAGAAGAGCATTAAAAGCAAGGACTAAATCTAGATTTAAAGGAATTCCTTCTGAAGAAAGACGCACTTTAGACTTACAGGCTTGTAACAACTTATCTGTCTTGCAATATGGTAGATCTGCTTTCTGAGCAGCTAAGTCCTTTAAAGCTTGATCTAGCTTATCCTCAAATAGCCTATAACCTTTCTGTGGCAGAGCCATTAAATATTGCTTTGAAGAAAAATCTCTTTGCACAGGTATCAGTCATAAAGCTCTGTGTTTAAGAACATTGCTAGTTAAGAACAAAGATCACAGTCAAGCTGTCTAATGAAGCGTATCCCACAACCACTAATCATTAGTTAAATTGTTTCCCAGTTCTTTTGATTTTGTTTTTATCCTTTTGGAAAATAAAGGGTTTTCTGATACATGAGTTGTCCTTGGAATTCATAACTAAGAAGGAAATTTCCTCTCTTGAGAAAAATGACTTGAAAGTTTCATGTTACAAGAATCTGATTCTTTCCAGACAGCATGTAATGCATTTTCTAAGAGCAATATATTCTGAGAACCCACAGTTTCTACCAAGAGAAAGGTATCCTAGTTTAGAGAACAACCTTACTTAGATTGTGCACTGAAGGTATTTGCAAGGGGTCAGAAATTCTGAACAGATTCAGAAACTGGGGTGTAGAAATGGGCCTTTTCTTAGCCTGTGGGGAATTTTCTAAAGGGCAGATTCAAGCACTTCCACATTTACAAACCCTTCCTGCTGTTAAAAAAATAGCCATATTTAAAGGTGAACTGTAAAGCCAAACACACAAAAAATGGCCTTTCTTTTTCTTTTTCTTTTTCTTTCTTGACTCAGTCTCAAAGGCATTTCTCTGCTTGGTATTTGCATTGGAAATAACAGATCTTCAGTTCCCTCTATTTGTAATAGCCCCTTGATAAAATCTTCTCTTAGACAATAAGAATCTGCAATCCTGCCACAAAGACAGGGAATAAAAGCTGCAGGCCGGCCTTGTCATGCCACTATTGAAGTCCACCAATCTGCCTGAGGTCCTCCAAACAGAATACCTTGTATGTCAGATGTAAAAAAGACCACAAGAAAAATATTGGGGGGGGAGGGGGGAATAACAAGGCTGTCTTCATACATCGAGAAGAAACAAAAGTCAACAAACTATTCATCTTTTATTTGTGTTGTAGTTCATCTTTAAGAAATGAACCAAAACTGGATGTAGTGACCCCTAAGCTGAGATACAGAAATCATTTATTCATGCTCCTGAACCCTCCACAACAGTTTCAACAGGAGGTGTAAAATATGGTATCCCGTTGGAAATGGAAGAGGAAGTTAGGTTGCAGAACATGCTTTTCTGAGATGAAATGGGGTAGACTCTCATATGCTTTGGTGAGGTGCTATGGGATCTTCGGTGGCAGCAAGATTATAGACTCTTGCTTTTACATCTTATTGAAAATGCCTCCATCATCACAGTGGTCTCTCACATCATTCTGGGGGAGTGTTTCAGCTAGTTTACCTACTGAGGATACGTCTAGACTACATGCCTTTGTCGCCAGAGGCATGTAGATTAGGCTACCAGACATAGTAAAATGAAGCGGCAATTTAAATAATCGCCGCTTCATTTAAATTTACATGGCTGCCGCACTGAGACGACAAACAGCTGATCAGCTGTTTGTCGGCTCAGCACGATAGTCTGGATGCGCGGGTATGGACATCAAAGGTATTTGTCGACCACCCAGGTAAACCTCATCCCAGGAGGCTTACCTGGGTGGTCGACAAATACCTTTGATGTCGACACCCGCGCGTCCAGACTATCGTGCTGAGCCGACAAACAGCTGATCAGCTGTTTGTCGGCTCAGCGCAGCAGCCATGTAAATTTAAATGAAGCGGCGATTATTTAAATCACTGCTTCATTTTCCTATGTCTGGTAGCCTAATCTACATGCCTCTGTCACCAGAGGCATGTAGTCTAGACGTACATGGCAAGAACTACGGAGTCAATCACCCCACTTCCTCTAGTATCTACTGTAGGTTTTTTCAAGAGGTTTTCATAAAAAAACTGACCCTTGGTTGTCTTGTGAATGAGGAGGGACAGGATCCTATCTTGAGGCCCTCATTTATTTCACTGTCTATCTGTGATCCCTGTAGCCCTCTCAGTATTTCCGATGGGCTCAGGTTTTGTCTTCCCTTGGTCCTGCACTTTAATTTGCAACACCAACAAACTTTAGATCCTTCCCTCTACTCTCCTGCCTCTTCTCACATTCACTGCATAGCTGTTAATTTTTTAGCAGTATTTTAAATTAAGACTTTGAATGGAGTCAACCAGCTCTCCTACCATAGTTGCCAAGTTCTGTGTAGCACCAGCTGGGACATTTTATGGAAATGTTTTAAAAAGCTAAAATTCACATTTGCAAATAACATTTATATAACCAGATACTTTAGCTTAAGAAAATTAGTGGTGGTGAAAGGTACTGGCCTGAGGGCCATAAAGAATGGACATTTCTTTTTATCTACAAGGCAAGCTTCTTACACGAGGGGCCCTGCCAGCATGCCTCAACCTGGAACTACATGGATTGTCTCTAAAGGCAATAGGGGCTGTTCCCTTCTCCATGGCCCATGTAGTTTTTGACTTCTTTGCTAAGACTGCCAGTTAGTTCAAAGCATGAGGATGAATTTGTGGCATGGGAGCTAGAACTCACACCCCTGAACTTACCTGATCTAGCAGCACCATTGGATGGGAGCAACTCTTTTAATCTGTTTAAGTCCAGCTAGGTTCAGAATGAATTCCTAGGTGACAGGCTTTGTGGTTCCTTAGCAATGCTCTCAGCTATCCACTCTCCTGATAAATGCCAGTGTTGTACCTTGAGAGTGATGTTTACTTTGTTGAAAGATAAGTTTATTAAATCACGTTGTGACCTTTCACAGGCTGGGACTTCCACTTTCTGTGCATGTGGGCAACATCTCTGCTTTCTTCAAACACATTATAATTAAGTGCCTCACCCTATTTTAAAGAGATACCTCCTATTAACCAAAGTAGAACACTAACAATATCACAATCAAACAGGTCTGAGAATCCAAATTCATCTCTAATTAAAATGTTCTGTAATATGGCATGACATCATGTCAACAATTGCCTTTTTCCAGATTTCACACTTTTTCCTATTATATTTTTATCCCACCCCTTAAGCCAGGGCTACTCAACTTTGGAAGCCCTGGGGGCCAAAAGGATACTCACAGCACATGCCGAGGGCTGCAACTTAAGAGTGGTTGCATATACATGCAAATATATATGCAAATATATGCAAATAGCTTATTTCACACTGACAGGCATGAATACAAAGCACTTCTCACAATGCTCCGGTGTTCCCGGCACCTCCTCCCTGGGGGCTAGAAACACCGATACTTTGTACCCATCTGCTCCAGCCAGGCCTTCCACTTGTATCTTTCAATGCTCACCCCGCCTGGGAGATGCCTTGCCATTGAGGAGCATGTGTCTAGTGGAAGCCATGTTCAAAGGATCCCACTTGCGCGCCGCGTGTTGAGTCCCGCATAAACCCAAACCGTACTGTGGACCTCAAACAAATTTGCCATGGGCTCCGTGTTGAGTAGCCCTGCCTTAAGCCATCGTTAGAGTTTGAACCCAGGATTTTCAGATTACATACCTCTTCCACTTCATCTACACTTGTAACTGGTAAGCAAATATGTTGTTATCTTCTATTAGGACCAGCCCATCATGTGAGCTAGGAGTCATACTTTTCCAGAGGGTTGAAATACTAAATATTATATCTAGGAAGGAAATAGCACTGAAATATTTGATCCTAGGATTTGCAGATTCTATTCCTGGGTTTCAAAGTAGAATGTGAATAGAAACAGCATTGCCAGAAGTAATGAATGCTGCTGTTTGGGTACTCATGAAGGTTTGAGACTGAAATCTCTGGATCTAAAAGCATATCTTTAACCCTGGAGAGTGGGAATAATCAAAGAACCACACTATGTTAACATGGACTACACTATTGGATAATACAATATGGTTACTCTGAAAGGAATTTTGACACAACAGATAAGACTTGAGTTCTGTTGCCAGTTTCATCTGCAGTGACCTTGTGGAACCTGAGTTAGATGTAAAATAGGTCAGGGGACTGAACTCCCTGGGAATGGAGGACCAGATGGATAGGAGAAGGAGGAAGGACGGCTTCTGAGACTCGAGGGGGTAGCTAGCTCCAGGCTGGGAAGGTGTATCCCAGTAGTTCTTATTGCCATGCCTGTAGTTGGTGTCTTGTGCCCTGTATTAACCTCACCTCCTTTGCATCTGGCTCCCTGTGCATCATTGCCTTCCAACCAGGTGCTGATACACTCTCCCATACCCCACCTCACTATGATGGTGCGTGTGCTCCTGCCCCTCCCTGGAACTGGCCGTTTCCTCTGGGACCTTCAGTGGCTGGAAGGTGGAGCCAGGCTGGGCTGGGGAGTCCTATCTGATCCCCACAAGTCAGATTGTTCTTGTGGCCTTGGTAGCTGCTATAGCCTTTCCTCCAGATCTTGCTGTCCTATCTTCCTCTGTGTGAATGCAGCAGAGGCTACTCTCAGATATTGGTGGACAGGCTGAAACACTGACAACCCCTCACACACACTATTTCCATTGCAGCGAACCACCCCCGCCCACATACTAGTCCCAAAGACCCTAAAATAGTTGAATAATTGCCCTCCTATTGTAAAGCCTCAGTTAATAAAGGTTGTAAGATGCAAAGAAGTATTAATAGCAGTCAGAGGAAGGACAGAAATGTGAACTTCTGTCTCCTACCTTACGTTTCAGTTCCCATTCTACTAGACTACAGGATATTGTATAGGGAAAGAGTCTCTTTTTCCCCCATTACATATGATTCTCATGCCTGATATATGATACATCTCGTGGGTTTGTGAGGTAATTTTAATGATATTAAGATGTTAATTAATGTTTCTGTTTAGCCTGAGACTTACTACAAATTGTTTCCTCTTTCCTTTTTTCAGGCTTTTTAGTGCAATTTTAGAACAAGCAACCAAAGCAGATGGGGCGAATTCAATAGGAGGGAAAGGTGCCGGATTCGATGTTAAAGCATTGCGGGCTTTCCGAGTGTTACGCCCCTTACGACTGGTTTCTGGAGTTCCTAGTGAGTAACATAATCATCTTCTCTTCTCTTCTCTTCTCTTCTCTTCTCTTCTCTTCTCTTCTCTTCTCTTCTCTTCTCTTCTCTTCTCTGATGGGCATGGCATGAATGCAAGGGCAGAATTATTTTTCTGTGCAAAGATGTAATTTGATGCAGATGTTTTAGGGACAGGAGAGACACTATTTTACATTAATGTGACTACATGGTCAGTGTGACATTGAAGTAAAAGATGGAAGACTCAAACCTGAGAGTATAGGTGTGTGGGAGGAGTTGTGCATGAAAGAGATTTATTACAATTACATTAACTGGCAGTGTATAATCAAACAACCTCTATAAATAGTGGAAATTGCAGATTAATTGCAAACAAAGGTAAATGAAGTTGTAATCTCTGTAATGAATCTAATATAAATGAAATGAATCAAGCAACTGGGATTCTGGCTTTGATGTCACTCTGTATGAGTCTTGCAAATGGTTAACCTAATGGAATGATGAATAAACAGTCTTGTTCATGTGGATGCTTTTTCATAAAAACTCTATTCTTCGTACTGGTCCACCACCTGCTGCACTGATCAAGAGTATTCAGAGTAATTCAGAACAAATTGTCCATAAATAATCATGATTTCAGTCGTATTAATTTAAATAATTTTAATGACTCTGAGGAAGCCTCCAGACAGTTTCTGGTCATCCAGTTTCTATTGTCGTACCTCAGGGAAGCTTTGACTGACAAAAAGCTGACTTGCCCCATTCTGGAAATGGGATTTGAGCATTGTTGTGTGGCAGGGGCTATATCTTTTGGGTCAACAGTTCTGTTTGGAAATGAAACAGCGATTGGTCTTTTGGGTAGAGGGTTAGAGTGAAAGACCCCCCCCCCCCCCCCATCAGTTCATTGGAGGTGATTGATCAAGCTGGCAGAAAATGGGAAGGGAGATAATGTAAGCACTGGACTTTTGGAGTTGGGTCATTTTCTCTAGAATAGTTGTGACGTTTCCATGCTTTTATATAGGGAGACTTCTAGGTTGAGGGCTTATTTCAAAACTGACAACCTCAGTCATTCAAAAATCATGAGTTGGGCCCTCCAGTTGTCAGTAGATTATCTTAAAATCAATAAAATTAAATAAACAAAACTGGGGTTTCTTTTAATTTGACTTGGTTTCTGAGCCCTTAGGTTACACTCAGGCTTTTCTCTTCACCTATGAGGGTTGGAAACTTGCTTTTCTAAAAAAAGTTGAGATTGTTGGCTTCAGGAGGTAGGGGATTTGAGAAAAACAGTAAACATTGCAAAGAGTTAGCAACACTGTGGCTAGCTCCTCAGCAGGTTTTGAATGCCCATAAAGAAGCAGTGGCCAAGAGTGCCTTTTTAAATATGTACACCTCACAACAGTTATCAATGCCTGAGTCACATCTGAATGGGATTACTGCAATTTATTTATTTTTTTTAATATCCAGCTTTCCCTGAAGACTCCTCGGAAACTTTAGTTAATGCAAAGTGTGGCTGCTCTCTTAGTTTACAACCCTGTACAAGCTGATCAACGAGGAGATTGGTGAATGGGCTGGCTGGTTGGCGGCAGTGGGGGGATGACTGAAGATGTGAGGGGTTGGAATGGGAATTGTTGTTTTGACCTGGCAGAGTTATGTGAGCTCCTTTTATCTAGTAAGATTTGCAGTTGTTGTCCATGTTAGAGTGCCCAGTTGTGTCAGCTGCATTCAAGTAATTGTGATTTTGTGTGGACTGAAAGTTGTCAGACTGGTACAGTTAGACATTTGAATACATGAATCACAGCTATAAGGTAGGTGGCATATTTCCATTTTACAGAGAGGGAAATTGAGGCAAAAAAATTGTTCAAGGCTAATATTGGTTCCAACTGCAGGCAACCAGCCAAAAGGAAGCTTGTGACAACCTTCATATTATCAGTCGCAGTCTCTGAGTCAAACTGTTCCCACCCACAGATTACTCTGAAGCCCACCCAAAATTGAAGGGATCTGTAGCCCTAGATTCAGGGCCAAACAGACCCCAAAGGCCATTTTTGATTGGCTTCAATAGAGACTAGGGATGTTAAAATTAGATTAATCGATTAATCGAATAGTTGATGAAATTTCCATTGTTATTCAATTAATCGATAAGGGCGCTTCCGCTTTGAAACGTAGCAAGAGCCCACTGGGCTGTTACTATGTTTCCAAGACAGCGGTGCCACACGGCATTCTGCCTTTGATATGTACAAGAGCCCCACTAGGGGTTCTTGTGCATTTCAAAGATTGAAATGCTGCATGAAACCTGGAGTCCCCCGCTAGCCTCAGGCTCCATGCAGCGCTTCCACTTTGAAATGTACAAGAGCCCCAGCAGGGACTCTTGTACATTGCAAATGTGAAACACTGCTGCTGCATCACTGCCCCCTCCCCTGGCTCCCCTCAGCACCTCCTCCTCTCCTTCCTCCCTCCCACACTGCCTCTTTCTGATAGAGGCAGCAAGCGGGGGGGGGGGGGGAGGAAGTGACTAGTGTGTCGACAATCCGATAAGCTTTTGCCCATAGGCCCATCATGTCTGGATTATTTTGGTGACTACTCTTTTATCTCTTTACATAATTTTGATCTTTTAAAAAATGTTGAGCTTTTACAATTATTTAAAAAATTTGTGCCAAGGAGAGCAATAAGCCACATAGCTCATCTGTCAGTGGAGAAGCATGATTCAACTAAGAAAACCTCTTGATTATCAAACATGATATTCAGCTACTCCCTCCTCCCACCCAGAACTGTCTAAATGCCCCTTTAATCTATTAAACCCCATTCTCAACCACTTTTTGCTCAAGTAAATTAATATTACCTCATTGTACCACCACACCTGAGTGTCCCGTCAGTGTTTGCTATCGTCTCTGTAAAATTGAATCTCTTCAAACTTTTTTTATGCACACTCTTACACAGCTCAGAGTATACATACTACATCTGTATTCCTCTTCAGTTGTCCAACATGGATACTCTCTCTAAGATCCTGGCTCCCCGGACATCATCTCTTTTGGCAGAGACCCAAAACTCTCTAGCTCTCCTGACCAGGGTTTTTCCAGGCTGCACAGTTCCATACCGACACTATTATTTCCTGCTATCTAGATTAGCTAACTAGACCAGCATCTGTGCTTTGCTTACTCTTTAAAAGCTTTATTACAATCCCCTTATAAGCAAGCTTATTTATTGTGAATATGAAAGTGTTATCAAGAAACTATAAAAACAATCCTAAACAAATGCTGAAAGCTTACCAGAATCAGTCTTATTGGGGATATATAGGCTAGTTATCCAAAAGTCCTTTCTTTGTCTGGCGATCTCTGGAGATTTGAACTAGTATGTATAAACCTTTCCTGGCAGTGGTACTTTTTTCTGGAGGTGTTACAGCCTGAGTGAAATTCCCTATTCCCTATCTTCATAGTTGTTGCCATTCTTGGGTGGAAACATGTCTCTCTTTCTCCCTTCTCATAGGATATTCCCAGACTGGACAATTCCCTGGACTTCAGTGTGTCATTCCTAGCACACAGAGGTTTAACCGTTTCCTCATAGGTCAAGTTTTCTAAACTTTTTATCTTTTTTGTAGCTTTCCTCTGGAATCTATCCAACTAGTCCATATTTTACTAAAAATATGAAACCCAAAATTGTACCCGATACTCCATGTAAGACTGAATAGAGCGGGACAATAACCTTCCATGTCTTACATTTGACACTCATGTTAATACACCCCAGAATATTAGCCTTTTTCACAACTCCATCATGCCATTGAATTATATTCAGTTATGCCAGGTCTACACTAGGGGAGAAAGTTGACTTAAGATATACAACTCTCGCTACGTGAATAGCATAGCTGAAGTAAATATACCTTAGGTCGAACTTCTGCAGCATCCGCACTGCAGGAGATCGATGCGAGAAACTCTCCTGGTGACTTCCCTTGTTCCTCATGACCCAGTAGACTGCCAGAAATGGCAGGGCACCACCAGCAGTCGATTAGCAGGTCCTTACTAGACCTTCTAAATTAAACTCTAAGAGATAGATCGCTGCAGCATCACTCTCCCAGTCAGTGAGACAAGGCCTTAGTGATCCACTATAACCCCCAGATCCTTTTCTGAAGTACTGCTGCCTAGCCAGTTATTCCCCAATTTGTGTATTTGACTTTTCCTTCCTAAATATAATATTTAGTATAGTGATTCTGGTCAGAGGGAATTACTCGAGACTAATGCAACACTCTCCATTATACCAGTACACACACAACCCACTGCATTTATAGCTCTCAGCCGTGACTGCCTGGCAACCAAGAATATGAGCTCAGGAACCAGACTCCAAGCCTCCTCACAGTAGCATGTGTTTCTGCTATGCCACCACTCTAGTCAACTCACCAAGTATCTTTTTAATGTAACTGATCTATGGCCAACACTTTCAAACATGAAAGCCTAAAGCTAGGCAGGCCCATCCATATTTAAGTATCTAATGAAAAGCAGCCTGATCCTCAAAGAAGATGAACACCCTGCTGCTCCCACTAAAATAAGTTAGGGTATGTCTACACTACCCCGCTAGTTCGAACTAGCGGGGTAATGTATGCATACCGCACTTGCTAATGAAGCCCGGGATTTGAATTTCCCGGGCTTCATTAGCATAAGCGGGGAGCCGCCATTTTTAAATCCCCGCTGCTTCGAACCCCGTGTAGCGCGGCTACACGGGGCTCGAACTAGGTAGTTCGGACTAGGGTCCTATTCCGAACTACCGTTACTCCTCGTGAAACGAGGTGTACCGGTAGTTCGGAATAGGCACCCTAGTCCGAACTACCTAGTTCGAGCCCCGTGTAGCCGCGCTACACGGGGTTCGAAGCAGCGGGGATTTAAAAATGGCGGCTCCCCGCTTATGCTAATGAAGCCCGGGAAATTCAAATCCCGGGCTTCATTAGCAAGTGCGGTATGCATACATTACCCCGCTAGTTCGAACTAGCGGGGTAGTGTAGACATACCCTTAGGGATGTGAAAAGTTAACCAGTAAGCATCACCCTAAATGGGTGATGCTTACTGGTTCTGGTTAACCGGTAGTGGGGAGCTGGAGCAGTTCCCCACCTGCCACAGGAAACCAGGTTGCTCTAGCCCTGCAGGGGGCCTGCCGCGGACAGGGGTTGCTCTCATCCCAAACAGTTCCTGTCGTGGTGGGCCTGGGCATCCCATGGGCAGGGGCTTAGGTTAGGCAACCCTAAAGCTTAACTAGTTAACTGATAAACTGGGATTTTACATCCCTAAAATAAGTGGGTGCATGTCTGTTCTGAAAATCAGGGTACTTTCAATGTGAGTGTCAAATTTTAGGCACTCCCTTTTTTAAATTTTGGCCCGTCACCACAGTAATCTCCCATTACTTGCTATGATGCTTTTCTCTTAGCTGTTATACTCTCCCACAGCTTCCTACAATTGTCTTCTTTCTCTTTTAATTCTCCCTCCTATTCCTCACAAAACTTTTCTCCTTACTCCTTTCTTTGACATTCCCTTGTGGTATGTCTCATGGATGTTCTGTCTCTTTATTTATATATATATATAGGAGGAAGCATAAAGTCCCAGAGCCTTCTAAGGGTAGAACCAGTATTTGTAAGGCAGAGAAGTCAGTCCTAGCTGTGTACTTTACACTGGGTAGACATATCAGCAAGCATCTCAGGGGTCATCTACATCGCACCCTAACCGTGAAATAAGATACACAATTTGCGCTATGCAAATTGTGTATCTTATTTCAAAACTATTTAAAAATAGCTTATTTTGAAATTTGGCACATCTGCACAGTGCCAAATTTCAAAATAACACGCTATTTCTAGTCATTCCTTATCCCTTGTGCAACATGGCTTACTGGGATGGTGAAATAGTGCACCCATTATTTTGAAAAATATTTCAAAATAGCGGGCGTCTCGTGGAGACATGTGGTAGCTATTTCAGGATACCTCCAATATCTTGAAATAGCTGTGCAGTGTACCCTCAGAGAGTTACACTCCATTTTTCCTGTATTTGGATTCTGCTTGAGTGGACTGCTCTATCTATTAGGTATATTGCACTTCCTTGCTACGTAGGACTAGATTTTTGAGGGTACAAAGAGAAGAAGGCTTGCAAATGTTGTCTCTGGTGTTTAGAACCAATTATGTCTTTTCCAGATACAACTATCTCTAGAGTGTAAATAACCTTCTTTTCTTTAAGGAATTTGTCTAACAGAGGCAGATTCTTGGAGAAGCATAACCAGCGTTCCTATTGTTCCATCCATCCGCTGCCAGTATCACTGCCACCATAAGTTAGAGCAGCCCTTTGGCTTTAGGAAAGCAAGAGTGACAGCTAGCTGGGTCCCATGACATTCAGTAGGTTAGCCCTCAAAGGGTACGGCTACACTGTCTCTTTTTTTCAGAAGAGATATGCAAATAGCACTCACATTTGCATACCTTCTTCTGGTTTTTTTCCCCCGAAAGAGGCTTTTCCGCCATTTGGCCCCATATAGACAGGGCCAAATGTTGGAAAACCGCCCTCTTTTGAAAGCCCCCGCAAACCTTCTTTTACAAGGCGTAAGGTAAGTTGGAGGAAGAGTGATCTTTCTCAGACTTCCTGCTGTGTAGACAGAGCCAAAAGCCGAAATAAGCTATTTGACTTATGCAATTGATGTAACTCAAGTTGTGTAGTTTATTTCGGCTTCAGCTCTGCTGTGTAGACATGCCCTAAGCGTTCCCCCAGCCAGGGGGAATCCTTCTCTGCTCATATAGAGCATCTTTAAAGTAATTTTGTGCCATTCTGGAATGCATATTTGACCTTACAAGGGACTACAACAGATGAGACCCTGAAAATGTATACCTGTGTTTTCTATGTCATAAAGAATCTACCCTTTTGTTTATTCTAACATGCAGCAGTAATCTCTCCCCTTCCATAATCCCTACCCTATCTGTGTCAGCTCCTCTGTTATGCCTCATCCACCCATTGAAATAAACACAGCTGCATTTATTTCATTGATTACACTCTGAAATTCTTTGATTCTAAGTGTCTATCCTGGATTATTTGAATGCGCAATCAAAAATTGTATTTGTATTTTCTTTTTTCCATTTCCAAGGAAATTAAATGCAGAACGCTGTGTTGATTAAGTGCTATAGCTGAGATTTTAAATGCGCAGGACTTCGGAAATTAAAAATTCTGGTTTCTGCAGCAGCCAAAAATGTCCTCATTGCATGCATACATCACCTTACATGGGGATGTGAGAAATACAGTTTTTTCTATTTGTTGGATACATTTATTTAGCATTAAGTTGCGGCTATAATAAGTACCAGTCCTCTGGCAGTGCATAGTTGGCATAACTTTTTTCAGTATTTGCAGCATGCAATGTCACTGGTGGGTCATGGGGATGAGTTTTCTCATTATAAAGTACTTGATGATATGGTAGAAATACAGGATTTGGGGGAGATCCTGAACTGCCTTCACCTGAGATACTCTCAGCAATGGCTTGATCAAACATGTAAAATGTGTCTTTCTGTATATTTGCATAAAGGAGTTAATTCAGCTATCCACATTTAACACATGGATGCCAGTCACCATGTATATTTGAGGGCAAAATTTGACTTCCTTAATACTCCACTAACTTTTATTGATGCATTTACTAGTGTGGCAGCCACAACATCCAGCTTTTTTCCTGGCTTGTAGGCTCTCACACTGCAGGATACTCTGCACTGTAATGCAGATTTCCTGCACGCTACCTCATTGCTGAGCAAACCTTCTCAACCATCTGCTTTGTCCCTGTAGCATATACTATCCTATGTGAGGACAAGCACTTTCAACTCTCCCAAGTAATTGCCTGGCTGGTTTTAATCTCAAGCGGCTTCTTTTTATTGTTGTTATTGTTGCTTTCGTTACAAAGGGGAAAAGGGGAAGAGGGTAGGGAGGGAACAACATGAACCAAGTGGCCTTGTATTTCATTGTATTTATTTCATCGTATTACATTTTAAAACTGTGTTTAAATTATGAGCCCAAGCCTTGCTTCCTATGAGACATCCTTTCTCACGAGTTTGGTGCCATTGATTTCAAGGGAGCTACTCCCTGAAATAAAGGCCACTCACATGAATAAGGGTTTCCAAGACCGAAATTTAAATTCCACATTTTTGAGGGGAAAGCTCATGGAAGGATGTGATTTGCAGTAGAAACAGTTCAATATGAGAATATGCATTTAAACTTAGCAAGGAGGATTGCTCACAGAAACACTGATTTCTTGCCATAATAAAGATTTGTCTCATATTGAAGTGATGCCAGTGAAAACAAGGAAATATTTGTTATTTGAGCTTCACTACACAGCTCTTTTAAAATAGTAATAACTAAGAATGTATCAAATAACAGTGTCATCATTTATCTTACCAGTTACTATGCATGATTATGAAAACAGCCTTTGTGAGAGAACAAAAAAAGTAAATTACCCAGACTGTGACTAAGCAAGTCAGGCCACGTCAATCATTTCAAGCTTCCTATTGGGAAAAAAAAATGGCCATAATGTTAAAACACAACGGCGAAAATAATTTTGTAGCTCAGTAAGAGATTTTCAGAAGTTTCCAGTGAGGGCCTAACTTTGCACCCAGTACTGTCAGTTTATTTTTAATGTTATGGCAGTGCCAGAGGTCTCAGTTATGAGTGGGAGAGTTCCACTGTGGGGGATTATTCTGAGTATTGTGGGCATAACTGCATGTGCTTCATCGTCTGGAACACAATGGAGTGGTAGTAGATACTCATAGTGTAACTAGCCACTGACACCAGCTGTAGGTTGCCAGCCGCCCACTCATAATTAATGGCTTGCATTGTACTAGCAATGGAGGAAGAAGGCCTCTGCTCTATCCAAGCAAAATAGTATGTTATCTACTCCATCCTTTGCTTTTATCCTCACCCTATTGACATCTCCTCTGCTTCTGATGGCAGTCTCAACTTTACCATCAAGTGTCAGGCTATGTCTAGACTGCAGGAATTTTCAGGGTTACTAGAGGTATCTCGGAAAAACTCTGCTGCATCCAAGGAACGCGTCCGCTTTTCTGAAAAAAAGTCGGAAAAGTGGACGCATTTTGTCGGCATCCCTGTAAGCTTCATTTTATGTGGAAGAAAGGATGTTCCAAAAGAGCTTTTTTTTTTCCAAAATTTGGCCCAGTGTAGACGGGCCAAATTTTGGAAAAGCCTCTTTTGGAAGTAAATTGGAAAAAGATACACAATTTGCATACCTTAAATTGCATTTCTTTTTCCAATTTATCTTTATAGTGTAGACATAGTCTTAGATTCTGCTTTGATTCTGAATGTTTAATTTTTGCACTGCTTCCTCATTTAGGATCATTTAAGCTATGGTTTGAAGTCTTTGTTCATTTTCTCTAAAGTGAACTGGTGTTTGTAAATGTTACACACTCCAAGAAATGTCAGCAAGACAAATCAGAGGCTTTCTTGTCCTATTTATAAGATTTGGCCGGCACCCAATGGCTTGCAAGGGCAGAATTGATTTTGAACTGGAGCTAGGAAACGAGAAAGATGATCTTGTTGGGTTCATAAAAACATTTTTTTAAAAACATGCAGATTCAGTCTAATATGTGTTTCAGTGATTCATCAGCGTCATTTAAGATGAGGAGTTTTTTGTAAATCTGAGTTTCCTAAAAGATTACTAGAAATGGTTGGTCATTGAAGTGCCTTCCTTTCTTGAGTATTGTCAAAATGTCAGAAATTTAGAGGGCTGTGTAGCAATCAGGTAATTCATTCAACACCTGGGGAAAAAAATTGAATCTCACGTTCAGCCTCCAAAGAAATTACTTTACAACCTGTAATGGGCCCAAAGGGGGCCATTGCAAATTCAGAACAAGTGTTATAGGAGGAAAGAGAAAACACAGAGTACATAAGAATAAGAAAAAAAAAGTTTGAGAAAATGATAAAGATTTAAACAGCTTTTTAAATCCACAGAAGATCTTCTCTCATTAATGTAGCCCTTCCAATTCTGCTCTGCCAAAATCAGGTAGTACTTGTTGTACTGTGCTGGCTCAGCAGCAGATCACACATTGCAGTGATTATCTGGGACACAGGTGTGTCAGCTGGCTGATAATTTATGTATGTATTTATTTACCTTTCTCATTGGTGTAGGGAAGAGCTCCTCATGGTAAAAACAAGAAAAATATTAACGTCAGAGAAAGTCCAGCCTATCTAATATGCCCTGTCTGCTAGTGGTTTATCCGAAGCCTATATTCCTCTTTTAAAAAAGCATTCTTACTATCTTCTTTTCCCAGAGTCAAACTCAAGTCCCTCTTTAACTCATGTACACTCTTTCCCCGATAACTTATCCAATATGTTTGTTATCTCATCTTCAGCCAAGTCAGCTAGCCCAGGCATAGAGGATGTCTAAATCTAAGTGGGGTTTTTTGTGTGGACAGTAGAGAGGTTAAGTCTAAATCCCAGGCAAGACAAGAGGCAAGGTTAATTGTGTAGTTTAAATTTACCCTTACATTCATCTAATCTAGTGTCATTATTGCTCTATCCTGCCCCCGTTTATAAGGCTAACAATACTGTTCCTGCTGCATGCTAGCAGTACCGGACACAGTATTTTAACTGGGATCTAACAGTGCTAGCTGGGATTTCTGTGGGTTTTGTATTCATTTCTCTTTCTCTTAACACAGTAGTCGAGTAGCCTTTTTAGCATTTTTCTGCTTTCAGTTGGGCTGGTGGATTTAATGATTTCTCTACAATAACCCCAATTCTTTTTCCCGATCAGTGTGTTGAACAACTGCTTTATTTAACACCACATGTTCCCTAATTTGGCTCCTTCCTCCCAGACTAATTATCTTACATTTGTCTTTCCACTTTAAAAAGTAGTTCACATCCACCGGTCAGTCTCCTAAATGATTCAATTCTTTTCGATCATTATTTGTGTGGATTATGCTACTTGCTTTACCATTTATGGATCTCTGAACAAGTGCCGAGTTTAAAAGTTAGGGGGAGACACTGGGAAAGCTGATTCATTTAAAAATAAAAATGGTCCCCAAGTGGAGAATTTAGAACCAAAATTCATTTTGCATGCCACAAAGTTTGTGGGGCAAGGCCGGTTCCATGTGTGTGATTTAGACGTATTTCTGTTTCTTAATATTTTAATATTGAAATTTTAATCACACTGAAAAGTTGTATTCCTTGTGGAGCCAAATTCTTCAATGGTCTTTATCTCATGCCGCATCAATGAAATCAGCAAAGAATTTAGCCCATGCTTTCTAGTCGTTATCATTCCTGTCCCACAGCAGCGAATCTCTAGCTATGTGTCCACCCCTGTGACAGTTTATGAGTGCATTACGGAAAATTCAAAAGTGCGTTGCCCTGCAGCCCTGCCAACAGAGCACCTCCCTCATAACAAAACTACAATAATCTGTAACTAGAGTCAAATGCGATCTAAATAGTAGTTTTAAAAAAAATCTGTATGAGCTATACAGAATGGAAGCTGTATATCCCCTTTCTATACTCAGGGTATGGCTAGGCTGCAGGAGGGTTTGGGGATACCAAAGGTATCCCGAAAAAACTCCACCGCATCCAGGGAATGCATTTGCTCTTCTGCTTTTTTTTGCAGAAGCTTTGGCAACAGGAATTTTAAAAATTTGTGCAAAGCAGCAAAGGTAGTTTGGATGAATAGTAATTTTTAAAAATTTCTGGTCACATTACTTTAGTTTTAATTGAACAAATACTACACTTAGCTATATTTCTGCTCTGCTCTTGTTTGAGTTTTACCCAGTGTTTGGAAGGTCTATTGTTAATACAGTTGATTACATCTGTTAATTGTGATGCATAAGAATGAAAACAGTGAGACAATTAAGGAGAACTAGCCACCTTTGCAGATTTATTCAGGACTTTAGAACTCACCCTTGGTCTTTCATGTTTCTGTATAAATTTTAACATCCTGTCATGTTTTTAATGTCATGCCAGGAATACCAACAACAATGCCCTAAAACAAAAATAATAACTTGGGGAGGATATTTGTCTTTATTGAGGCTACCATCCCTAGCCAAGAAATTCCTTATTTGTTCCAATCTTCCAACGCTTTCAGTATTTTTATTCCACATTAGAGAGTAATTTACTTTAAGAAGTTTGGTATATTTTCTCACATTGTTTATTCTTAAGTATTTAAAAGATTCCTTTCTCCGTTTAAACGTATGTAGCTGAACAGTTTGTTTTGAACATTTGAGGCATATTAATACCTAAAATTTTAGAAATCCCTTTAACTTTCAAAAACAAGCTTGTTCAGATTGGTCTGGTCATCTGTTTTCAAGGATCCAGGCACTGCACCATCAAATTTAAGTTGTTTCAACTTCTAGAATTAAAAAACAAAACAAAACCAACTTTGTGTGTTCAGGATGTAACACAGCAAGGACCATAAACTGTGGAGTTTAGATACATCCCCTAATTATCCTATCCATTTCAGTAGTAATTTCTATGATACCAAGTTGCTATATATGGAAGATGTCTTTATTCTGTGACACAAGAA
Source organism: Pelodiscus sinensis (assembly GCF_049634645.1). Taxonomy (NCBI): domain Eukaryota; kingdom Metazoa; phylum Chordata; order Testudines; family Trionychidae; genus Pelodiscus; species Pelodiscus sinensis. Next base: position 109,614,506 of record NC_134711.1, read on the forward strand.
AAGTGGTAGTAATGATATAAAGGAAAGGAAAGAGAAAATTTCCTCTAGTCATATACCAATTAGGCAGCCATTTGGGATGTCATATCTAACACAGCAGAACAGAATTTGAAAAGGGTCACTCGTCAACAGGCCATTCTTTAAACCAGTGTTTCTCAACTTTTTTTTATAAAGTACCCCTTTAAAAAAAATTGTAAGTACCCTCAGTACCTACAGTTTTCATACACACACATTTTTTTCTACCATTGCAACACATTTGTTTAAACAACTTAATCGTAGCTGGATGAGCGATGAAATTTTTGGGTGTAAAAAGTACAAAAATAATAAAACGCTGTAAAACTTAAAACAAAAAGTTTTCTCCATATTTCAGTTGTGTTGACGTACCTCCCAGACTTCTCTTGAGTATCCCTAAGGGGACTCGTACCACGTGTTGACAAACACTGCTTTAAACTATTCACCAGTTGCAAAGATATTAGTTAACTGATTTCTCTGCAAAAAGATTTCATTTTTTCTGTCTGAGCATGTGTATCGGTCACTTCACACCTCAAATGAACCCAGAATCTTACGTTATTTGGGATAGGAAATAAGAATTGAGCTCTAGATCATTGGTCATATTTGAAAAAGAATTCAGAATAAAATGTGAGAGTAAAGCCGTGTGACACTGAGTATTTCGTGTATATGTTGAATCTCTTTCCTCCATTATAAATGCATCGTTTTTCGTTATATTTAGATTGTAAGCTATTTGGGATAGGATCTGTTTTCTTCCCAATTGGTCTTTACATTGCCTAACACATTTTGGGTGCCACCATTATGTAAATAATAAAAAAAAATAGATAGTAGAGGGAGCAAAGGTCAAAATTTTCCAAAGTGATTTAGGGCCAGATTTATACAAGTATGTAGGCAGCTAAAGATGCAGATACCAATTAGCCTGGGGGCAGGGGAGTATGTAAAGTCGCCCCTTCCCCCTCCCCTCCCGCTGCTAGGGATGCGCAGTGCTAGAGGGAGCTGCCAGCTGTTCAAAACGGTTGGCAGTTCCCTCTATTTACCGTGTGACCCTGGCGGGGGCAGGGGGCAAAGTGAGTTTGCATGCTCCCCTACCCACAGCTGCAATGATTGGCTTGGGGGCAGGGGAGTGCGTGAGATCTCCTCTTTGCCCACCACCACCGGGAGCATGAGCACAGAGAGAGAGCCGCCAACTGTTCAAATCAGCTGGCTGTTCCCTCTAGACACCGCATGACGCTGGCAGGGAAGCAGGGCATGAGAGTTCATGACTCCTTCACCCCCAGGCCCCGCTCCCAGCTGCAATGATTGGCTTGGAGGCAGGGGAACGTGTGCAAAGCCTCTTGACCTCCCACGGAAGCATGGCCCTGAGCAGCACATGGAGGAAACCCATGTGGCTGGTGCTGCTTCAGGAGGGAGCCTGCCTCAGGGACTCTGTTGGGCTGCTGGCTGCGAATCGCCTAAGGGAAGTGACTCCCAGTCACAACCTGCCTCCGGCACCTCAGTCCCTGCAACTTCCTAACTCCCTGCCCTAGGTCACCACCCAAATCTTCTGTACACATATCCTGTCCCAGGTCAAAATTCCCTCCCAGACTCTGCACCCCCTGCTAGAACCTTCCCCAGGGTCAAAATTCACTCCTGAACCCCTCCCTACTCTTTCCCAGACTCTGCACCCCAATCCTCTGCCCAAGGTCACAACCTCCTCCTTCACCTAAACTCCTTCTCAGACCCCAGACCATCGCCTGTACCCCAATTCTCTGCCCCAAGCTCCATCCCAAATCCCGCACCCCCTCCATAGAGCAGGGCAGCCCTTGACCACTTTCCAAAATCTTGGAGTGACCCCCCCATCAAAAATTATTGCCCACCCATGTTCTAGATGAAATAGCAAAATAAGTTTTCTGTTGCTTTCCCAGGCCAGATAATCTTTCTTCCATCAAATATCACACTGGGATTCTGTGCAATTAGTCCTATAAAGATAATGTCTGGAGTTTGGCCAATATTTTTGATCCACTTTCTTACACAAGAAAGCAAAATGCAGCCGCAGCTGATGTGGTAGTAGAGATAGACTTGTAGTGTAGAATCCTAATAGTTCCCCAGAAAGATCTTTCTATATTTTACTAAAACACGATACCAATAAATGTTGCAGTCTTCCCAGGAAAGAAAGATTGCTATAATATACTCACCCAGGATGCACTTTTACATTTACAAGATCATTGTTTGAATTAGTTATACTATTAGCTTTTATATTTTATAAATCTCTGGTCAAGTGACCAGTTGCAGAGTTAAGGATGATTGTTGCTGCTGGAAAAGGATGCTACCCAGATCTCATTCCAAATAAAAAAGTCTATGATATTTAGAAGACATATAAACTTGTTGAAGGCAAACCATAAAGGCTAAAATCCTTTCATTTCAACAAGCTAAGAATATAAGTGAGAAGCATAGAAAAATAACATTTTGATGTGCTCCCTGAAATTGAGGAAACAAACATACTCCTGAAAGATACTAGTCACCCAAATTTAATGAACCTTCAGCGCAAACTTTGATATATTCAAAAACCTGGTCCAAAACTTGTGCCTTGATCCCATCTCTATTACTAGTTAATGCTTAGAGCACACTCTTGAAACTGCCACTGTTCTTTATTTCAAAACCCTCTGTCTTTAAATAAGGCAAAGTCCTTTTTCAGCGCTGTATACATACTGCATTTAGAGGTCTGAAAGTTGTTTTATAATCTCATGTATTATTATCTGAGTTCAAAAAGTAAATGAAACATTTCTTAACCATATTTTTTTCATGCTCATATAATTTAAGCCTGGCTGCATTATTGTAGTGAAACTTTCTAAACAAATGGCTCAATTCTGCTCCCATTGGAGTCAATGGCAAAACTCCATTGATTTCAGTAACTGGATCCAACATTTCCTTCTGTGTTTGAGTTCCAGTCTGTAAGTACTTTTCTGAGAAAGCTGTGATTGAGTGAGAACAGGCTTAGAGTGGAAGTGTGGCTGGATCATCTCACTGAGTCATTTTGCAGCCCCGGGGCCAGACTTTTTGGCTCTGTGTAGATGTGTAGGGGGAAGACGCAAAAAGCCTCTCCACTGATGAACCCGTTCAGGGACCGGACACAAACTTTGTCCTTTCTCTGGGCATCAAGACTTTTCCAGGAGATTAGTGACAGGAGCATCCCCAGAAGAATCATGGCTCCACACCGAGAGCAGGAAGTCCATTCTATTTCATGGGAAAGGTGTAGCAATCATCATGCTGACCTAGGAGCCCACAGAGCTCCTGCATGCACTGTAACTTTGTAACTACCTCAGTGACAGCACAATTCTTGGAAACCCCCCGCTAAGGCAATAAATATCAGCATCCCTCTTCCCTGCCTGCATATTAATAGCAACCTCCAGGCTTGAGTCAAGTTAACTTACAGCATTTGTCCTGTGTTTATGGACTAAGTAGTCTTTCTCCAGGGGCATTGACTATGCTGTGTGCAATTGGCTGCCACTCTGCACTCCCCACATGACTGCCATGTTATTTGCAAAGCATAATCTTTTAGGATGAAAGACTATATATACAAGTCTCATGATGGAGTATAGTTACCCCTCCCCCCCTCGGTTTGTGGAATGATGAAGGGGTTAAACACCTTCAATGGACTGGAATAGTCCTGGCCATAGGAGGACTGCCTTAGGGGTGGGCTTGGAAAGAGGGACAGAAATCTTTGACCCTTACGCAGTTGATGTGTGAAGCTGACAGCTGAGTCTCATACACAAGGAAGTCACAAAACACCTAAAGCTTCCACTGAGATAAAGAGGTAGTCTTGAGAAAGGGGAGCTTTCTTCCGGAGAGGAGAGGTCTGGAGCCCACTAGATTATAGCACACCCTCTTCATCCATTCTTTTTTCTCAATACTGGGACTGTATAGCCACCCTGCTGAGGGGAATTTTTATTGTGTGGTTGTTTCAGTTAGGTCATCCTGACAAAAAGGGAACAATGAAAAATGAATTGCCTCCTAGGAAGAAAGCAACCTGAAGAAAGAGCTGGGTTTTGTTTTTGTTCTGCTATTCCCTCTTGGGTTAGAAGGACTGAGGTGACCGCTGTGCTATAAGACTCCATAAGTATAAAATAATTGTATTCACACACACACACACACACACACACACACACACACACACACACACACACCTTTTTTCTTATTCCTCCCTTTTTGGGTAGAAGTCAATTTGAAAGTCAACTAAAAAACCATCAAGAAGCATTGACAGTAGAAGTACATGGACCAAGAGGATCCCGTTTTACCCACACCCATGACTTTTTAAATGGTGTGGGCTGAAATTACCTGTCCCGAAACAACCAGTGTTCTATCTTGAAAGTGTCCACCACTGCTTCTCCTTTGCCTTCTGCGCCTTAAGCCAAGTTTCTGTCTTGTGCCCTATTTTGCTTCTGACTCCATGACCTTAACCAGTGTTTCTCAACCTTTTTTTTTGTTCATGGCCCCCTTCTGAGCCTTGTTTACCTCTGTGGCCCCCCTCATAGCTGCTGTTAGTTGGAAAAAAAAGGTACATAATTTACCTAATGTTCTGTTTTTTCCATGTGGACCCCCTAGAGATAGGCATGGCCCCTGGGGAGCCATATGGCCCATGGTTGAGAACCACTGACCTTAACTATTGAACTCTGATGTGAAACCTTTGGCTTTCAAAAGGCATTTGACAAGTATGCTACGTCTATTGAATTTACATTATCCATTACCACAGTGATATCTTCAAAGGCTCCAAAGGGCTTGTTAAGCTTGCCCTTCCCTGCCTGAAACCCTGTGGTAGGACTGTCCTGAACTAAATGGTGCAGTTCCAGGTTTTCCTTACTGCAATGATGAGGAAAGATTCCAAGGTTTTCCTCACAGATCATTTTAAATGCATGTAAAATGTTCTGTGAGGAAACTCTTGGAAACTTTCCTCAATATATTTCTTTAAATGAATTCACTTAAAATGTCCTGCTTTTGTCTCTTGACACTTTGACAAAATAATAGAGTTATTTGTGTCACTTTCCAACCCTCCTTTGAAATCTGGATCCAATCTGCTATGTTCTTACAAATATCAGTTAAGCATTCCCCATTCTCTTTGCCCAGTGTATATTGACTGATGAACCCCCACTCTATGGTGTTATTGATTATCCACCTCATGCTTTGGAAATGATACTGTAATGGCTTTTTTTCAAATGGGTCAGCACAAAGACCTGCATTGTGATTTGAGGCCTATCACTGAGCAACAAATGATGCATAAACTGCACCATCCCAGGAGCAGCCCTCCACAGGCATTCTGACTCAAACACCTCCTTGAGTCTCACTTCCTTCCATTTCATCCTTGTTCCCAGGTGGTAGTTTTCTGTTGGATGATACCAGTAGCAAATTACTACTGCCAATACTCCTCTTCCACGCTTTCTTCCTTCATCCTTCCAGCACTGGCTTAGCTGCTTGGCCAGGATAGTGATAGGGTAGAGCCAAGACTCTGCCAATTCCCCATCCACTTTCCCATTCACCTACTCCAGGGAGTAAGTGGGTGAGTAGATCCACTTTTTCCAATGTGCCTGGCCCCAAGCAAAAGTGCAATGAGAGCACTGACTCACTTGAGCAGGTATGTAGTCAGAATTAAAAACCTAGCCCTACATAAAGTGGCAAGGAACTGAGGCAGGAAATGCTACTCACTAGTTCAGACTGAAAACTTTGTAGAAAAAGATAGATAGTTAATAAGATTAAAATAAGGAAACACCACATCCAGTACACCAGATTTGGTCCAAAATTAAAGGTAAGTCAAATTGTCAAGGAGAGTTCCTCTTTAAAATGTGGAGAGTTACCTTCTCTGAGACCAGCTTTCTACTAGTTTCCCGGAATATATTTCACCGAACAGCAGTGCCAAGGGATTTTCAATGGTTGGCTTCAGTGTTCTCTTTTGAGTGAACTAGAGAGATCTCTTTTGAGGTGTAGAATAGTCCAGAGGGGAATATAAAACAAGCATGCAACTGAATCTCTTCCTCCAACCATAACTCTGACTCTGGAAAAAAAAGCTGTGGGCATCCTAAACCCAGAGAGGATTGTCCATAGCTTTGAAGAGGGAATTTGCTGTTTTGACTCCACTCCCTTCACTCCCATAGGTATAGGTTGTTTTGTACCCTAACTCTTGCTGCTTCACTTTCCTCAGAAGACTGTACCGATTTCAATCTGGCAAAAAAAAAAGTGATAATGTTCTATATAATAAATATTTGAATATTTAATCAATATAAATAAATACAGTAGTCTGGGAACCCAGAGAATGCAGCAAACTTGTTTTGCTTGCTTTATGGAGTCAATTTCAGGTATCAGCAGGCAGCCAGCCTAGTTTGTTATAGGTAAATTCACATGTTTTGGAAATCAGCACTAAGAGGTGTTTAAGATCTTAAACTATTACCAGAATAAAAGAGTGGACTGAAAAATTACAAGTAGTCTTTTTTGTGAGTCCCCTTCCTTAGCCTCTATCCACTTGAATGACTGGAGAGTGTCTAAAACTCTGTAGGGGTTTCGATAAATAAATAAATATATTGCAGATCAACCAATATTTGAAAATCATTTCATGTTCACTTACCAGACCTAAGGTCAGGGCTCTTTGCTTCTCCTGCATTTGTGGATCGCACTGCTCCTAGAAAGTAGTGTAAGTAGTGGTGCTAGAATAGTTGTTATAGTAATGGTGCTGATGGTGGAAACAATGTGTTTGTTTTGTTATTACTACTTCAAGCCAGGAGCGCCCCTCAGCATCCCTAGTTCCTGCACCTACAAGTGTAAAGATAGAGCTCTCCACTAGATCTGGAATTTGGTCTTCCAGGTAGCAAACCATGCCAGTGTAATTGTAGAATGTATTTATGAGTAAAGACTGCCCCGTTTCTCTGTTACAGACATAACCCGGGTCTTTCTTCCATGATTGCAGGGGGAAACTGGAACTGGAATGGTTTGCTTTACAGGAGGGTAGGGGCTGGGTGGGGCACAGAGTGGTGGAGTGGCTTCACTCCCCTGCATGTTGTGAGTCCCCAGTTTGGGTGAGCTCCTGCATGGCAGCATGAAGAGAGTAAGAACAGGGGGCGCTTAGGGTAGAGGAACAGTTTAGACATGGGTTCTTCCATTCTCTTTGTTTGCAGAGGTTTCTCTAGCCACTGGCTGGCATAGTTTCTGTGGCCTGGGTGGGAACTTCAGTCCAATTTCCCCCTATGCACAGACTCATCTAGCCAGTGGCCAACCCTCCTATTTAGGACCAGCACAGAGTTCAGGGTTTGCCTCTGTATGACACTTTTTTTTGGCTTTTTTATATTTAAAAAAAGAGAAAACTGCTTTGTCCAACGCTACATCTACGTCTTTTTTGTGGAAGAGGCCATGCAAATGAAGCGCTCATTAGCAACTTCTCACACTTCATTGGCATATTCTCTTCTGATGCTTTTTTTTTTTTTTTTTTTTTTTTTTTTTTGTGGAAAAGGTTTTTGTGCAAAAACAAGCAGTGTAAACGGGTCTGTTTAGCGCAAATAAAACCCTTTTGCGCAAGAACCCTTATTCCTCAGAAAATGAGGTTTAAAGGCTTATAGCTTCTGCTGTCCTCCCTTGACTATTCCCATTCTTCTTTATCCATCTTTCTCTGTCCTCTGCTACTCTACAACATGGTCTGCAGGCCTGTTCATACTTCAGGGCTGCAGAGCTCAGAAGAATAATACTGCAATAAGAACTTAACAATGCCGGACACTTGGTGATAATTATGATGTGGTTTTTTTTCTCCCCTGAAAGTAGCTTTTTGCAATTTTTTTTTTAGCTGACACCTCTAAAGTTGCTTTGTGGTTAGCAGTTTTTGATTTTTAGAACCTCTGTGAATACTTTAACAGTGATGTGTGTACAATTTGCTAATTAATGGAATGATTTGGATTTGAAAATATTTTTCCTAATGGAATACTACAGAGCACTTGCATTAATTCATGATAATGTTATTCAATAGCTTTTCTTTTCTTCAAAGTTGGTTTTATTATCCTATAAAAGGTTTTTTCTAATTAATCTAACAGAAACCCACATAAATCTCTTGGTGGTACCAGTGCTCTCAGGGTGTCTGAATTCCTTACCTCATTCTGTTTATGATGAAAGTTTTTTATTTTTAACACCAATGCTTAAGCAAAGGGTGTAGTGTTTTGAATTGACATTGTCTTCCTTGTACATCTGCAGTACACTTCAAACCTTTAATGGTTGATAATGGACATACATTTTGTACGTTTAAAAAAAGCACAATTTATGTATCATCATGGTTCTTTAATACCATCTCAAATACTTTGGGAAAATCCTCATGAGAGTATTAAATCAATTAGTAATAATTAATTAATAACATGAGACTAGGATCTTAAAATATTTGACCTCCAAGGCTTCAGTATATTTACGATTGGTGAGGACTGTAAAGTTGTTGACAATGAAGAACTTTCTTTGCTTACTTCTAGAATATTATAAAGCCACACATTTTGTATCCAGATCTGGTTTCACAAAGTTGTTGGAATTAGACAAATTCAGGATTTCTTTCAGACTCACCTGTTCCATTTCTCTTGTAATGATTTTGCATTGTTGGATGGGGAAAGTTGTTTTTGTTTTGCTGTGTACCCCTAAAAATATTTGGGGTACATTTTTTGTCTGGAATAAATTAGTATCATTCCCTGGCATGAGCTACAATTAATTTGTGGTATGTGCAGGTAATTCAGGCTGGTGGGGTGAACAACATGAGCAATTAGAGAGGAAAATCATCTCTGACTGACATAAAATAACCAATCTTTTAGGTGGTCATAGCCATAGTTTCCTCCTCAGCATGACTGCCCACCCATTGCTAATCCCCAGTGGGAATGCCACAGCTGTGCTGGCTGGACATCTTTTCCTAGTTTAAGGTGACTATCTGATTAAAATTGGTATTGTTTTTCATTTATAGATTACTATAGGAGAGGCAGAGTATTCCATGCTGAACACAGCATACCTTGGGAGGTGGTGTGAATCATAAAATTGTAAGCCAAGTAACTATAAGCACGCATGACACACTCTCTGAAAATAATATTAGTATAGTGGTATTGACAGCTGACTCAGGTTACTGCAGGAGAATGAACGATCCAGTTAGTGTGACTATTGACATTTTCTTTGGTCATTCTTACTGGGTGCTGGGATGCTTCAGGGAACAAATTAGAAGATTCAGTCTGCTGTGTCAGTGACAAGTTATTTACATATAACTGTGAAAAAGCTTAAGAGATGTATTATCGTTATTACAATGCATTTAAACTAGTTGTTAAAACAATAGTAAGAACTAAAATGCCTAGATCTTAAACCATCAATTCGAAAAAGTTAATTGTTATTGCAAACTCTGTGGGTAGGTGTACAGCAGATATTGACAACTCATAAATCACACGTTTCAGAAGTCACAGCTAATATTAATTTTTTGACAAGATTTGTAGGAGACATGAATGGGTTATTAAAGGCTAACTGCTATTGCAAACCCTAAAGAGGTTATAATTGTTGTAGACTGGCTGTTTCTCAGCTGAAAGATAGTAGATACATAAGACATCCATTGGGAGTCCTCAACGTGGTCCCAACATTAACAGCATAATACTGTTATGCTATATGTTGTATTTGCACCATCCAAATCAGCAGGGCTCGCCGAACCGTGGCGAACCCCGCTCACCAGCTACGCTGTCTGGCAATCTGCGCATGCGCAGATTGCCTGAACCCAGCTCTTCCAAGTTACAATCTACTCGCCATGGGTGAGTAGATTGTATTATTTGTCAAGCCCTGCAAATGAGGATTTATAACTTTGTAAATGTTAGTGAATTTCCAATAATCTTACAGTGTTCCTGTGATGTAAAGATTATTATCCATATTTTAGAAGTGGGAGAATTGAGTCATAGAGAAGTCCCAGGTGCTGAGAACCTTCAGGTCCCATCAATTTTCAAATGAAATCATGGATGCTTGGTGCCCCCTGCAAATCAGCCCATGAGGGACTTGCCCCTGTCACACAGGAAGTCTGTGGCAAAGCCAGAACTTGAAGCCCTATTTCTTGATTCCTAGACTTGTGCCTTAAGCACAATATCGGTGTTCTTCCCTCTGTAAAAAATGTTCTCACTGTTCACCTCTTTCAGCAAAGACAGAGAACTATCCAGACAGAGCATCTTGGGATCCCCCTGTTGTAGAGGAAAACCCAAGGTTGCGTAAAACCAGCAGCAAGTTCTGTCTCACCCAATAAGAGTAGCACTGTAAAGACTAACAAGATGGTTTATTAGGTGATGAGCTTTCATGGGCCAGACCCACTTCTTCAGAAGTTGTTCTTCAGAAGTGGGTCTGGCTCACGAAAGCTCATCACCTAATAAACCATCTTGTTAGTCTTTACAGTGCTACATAGTCCTGTTTTTTGTTTCAGCTACACCAGACTAACACGGCTACATTTCTACCCCAATAAGAATAGAGAGCATTCCTTGTCAGGCTGAGACAGGATGGATGAAGCAAAGATGAAGAACAGGGTGCTTATCAATAGCCAGCAGAGAATTATCAACTTAATTTAGGGTGGCCTTTAGGTTGCTTTAAGTTGTGCCAGAGACTTGTTTGGCCCCCAATCAGACCAAGAATTAGGGAGCAGAAAGGAGCTTTGATTCTACCTTCCTTCTCCACATTCCAAGAACTGCTTTGTCAGATGCAAGTATCTGGGTCACTGGCATTACCCACTGCTCTTTTCTTTCTGACTTAGCTGTGTTCTTGCTACCCTTTTTCTCCCATGTACATCCCGCAAGGAACACCTTATAACTGATTGGGGGAGGGGGGTCTGCAGAAACAGCTGCTGTGTTCCATCATAGAGGTGGCAGTATTTCATGAGAGGTGAAATGATCCCTTCAGTTGTTTATTCTGTGAGTCATGTTGGCTGAGTTACATTTGTAAAATACTCTGGATCCCTCTGGAGAAAAGGTGCCGTATAAATGTAAGTTGTCATCATCAGTTGAGCAACTGCTGGGCAGGGAGGGGTATGTCTGTTCAATAAAAATGAAATATTTTCTGTAGTTTCCAGCCCTCAAAAGTGTTTGCTTTGGCTTGTTCTCTTATTGACAGTGTTGCCTTCTTCCCTCTCTGCAGGTCTCCAGGTGGTTTTAAATTCCATTATCAAGGCTATGGTTCCCTTGCTGCACATTGCCCTGCTGGTGCTGTTTGTCATAATTATCTATGCTATCATTGGACTCGAGCTATTCATGGGGAAGATGCACAAGACCTGCTACAATATGCAAAGTGGAGGACAAGGTAAGGGACGTGTTACATGGTAGGAGGACCTTGATTCATTGTTGCCCTGCATTTTGTGTAACATTTACCCCAGTGCAAAGAGGGTATCAAAAGCTACCACTGTGACCTGGTAACGCAGGCATGGGGAACCTTTTTTGGGTCGGGGTCTGCTGACCCACAGAAAAAATCAGTTGAGGGCTGCACAGAAGTGAGAAGCAAAGTGAGAAGACCCTGACTAAGAAGGAGAAAGATACTCCTCACATTCCCCTCACACACCAGAGCCTATAGAGGGCTAGGCTAGTAGATTTTGTGTGCTCCAGCCCTGTGGGTGGGTGGCAGGGGGGCTGGAATGCTAGCGCAGATTCCCCAATAGGGGAGGGATCCCTGAGCCTCCAGGGCCAGATGCAGGCAAGTTGGCAGCCATATTTGGTCCCCAGGCCTGAGGTTCCTCACCCCTGAAGTAATGTTTAAACATCCGTCTGTCAGTGTCTTGCTCAGGTGTGTTTATGACATCACAAGGTGTACAGCAACAATGAATTGGACCCTGGAACAGAATAAACTCATGGCAGCAGCGCCTCCTTCTGGTTGGTGTGGGAATTAGCTCAGTTTGTCAGCAGGGTGCCTTCTGCAGGAGGTGTGTTGCCTGTCATCACCTCCAACCCTGTCTCCACCATGTCTCAAGATGAGAAATGTTGGAGACTAGAGAGAAGGGCATGACAGGCACAGCATCACCTGGGCCCCCATTGCTCCTTGGACTGCAGCATTCTCTTCAGGACACAGAAGGCAGTGCCCACCACTCCATTCTCCCCCCTTCCAGGGGTATCAGCAGTCCTCACTCCTGGCACCTGCCTCCATTGCTGACTACAGGTCTAACCACTCACCTCAGGTGCAAGCTGCAGACTGTATTGGCCACGCTCCAGTATGGCATGGTGAAGTGTGTGTGTGTGTGGGGGGGGGGGGGGGGGGGACCAGGCGTACCCACTACTCTGGGCCCCAACCCTCTGGCAGCACCTTTGTTCTGCCCTCCTTCTCTCCCCTCTACTGCCCACACTCTAGGCCTTCTCCCCATGATCCTTGCACTCAGCCCTTGCATCAAGACCTGCAATCTGGCAGTAGCTAGCCAGAGCTCTCACTACCTTCCTATCCTGCCTTCTGTAGGTCTTGGGTGCAGCCTTCCCTTTGAGAGCCAGTTCTTCCTCCTTCCTGGCCAGAGCAAAAATAACTTCCTCTCTGCCCTGCAGCCATTTTATAGGGCCCAGCCTGGCCCTGATTGGCCATCCCTATCTGCACTCTGATTGGCTGGGCTTATGCAGGCTCCCTCTGGCCTGCTTGTAACCCTTTCCCTGCTATAGTGGGGTACAGCACCAATGCAGGCTCTTTAATGTGGGGTGGTACTTGGGTACTGCTTATTTACCAGCTAGAACAAAGGAAATAACTCTAGAATTTTGCTCCAAGATGCTATGCTGGGTTTAGCCAGTTTCATAATTTCCTTCCTGCTAATTTGCTAATTTCATGATTAATGCATGTGTGATGCTGGTGTGAGTGGGCCTATAGGCAGCCCTGGAGCCAGATGACTTCTGTTTATCAAAAGAACAATTTTCTATGGTATTTATCTAATTTAGACATTTATATAGTACCACTCACTGCTGAGCTAAGTGGAAGCTTGAATTTCCTACATGCTGATGTTTGCAATTGTTTTAATGGGATGTTCAAGGTTTAACTGACTCCTAGAGCCAACCATCACCAGCAAACACAGTTTTAAACACGACTATCCTTGCCAACACTGAGGTCAAAATGAAGGTTAATACCCTGATAGTTAAAATATTTTAGTCACCGTATTTCTGCCCAATGTATTTTCTTGACGTAGGCCATGCCTGTGAAGCTATGGACTCTGTACCATTAGGGAAGTGTGAGGTGCTCATTCTGCAAGTGCATCTGTGGGTGTCAGCCCATGGCTGGGGAAATAATGTTGTTGTTTTTTATGTGGTGGAACTTCTTAGTTATTTTAAATTAATTTTTTCAAACCAAAAATATGTTTTCAGAATTTTTGACAAATCAAAAAGTATAAAGCAAAATGTCCTGGGCTAGCCAAAAGCTTGGTTTTGAGTTTGAACTTTAAATATTTTTTAAATTAACCTAAAAGAAATTTCCCAACAAAAAAGTTCTTTCAAACTGAAGTGTTGCATTTCAGGAATGTAAAAAAAAAAAAAAAAAAAAAAAAATTTGGATTTTTTCAGAATTTTTTCTCTTTTACTGAAGAAGCTTGGCTCAATGAACACAAATTCATTACATGTTTTAATACTGATGAATCTGTATATTTACTGGAAAAGGGTTTCAGGCCAAAAATTTTGCCCAACTCTGCTTTGTCCCCATGTTACCCTTGGTATTTAAGTCAGCTTCACATTTTTTCTGTTTACTATATCAGAAAAAGTTGCAAATGCCTTTAAACAGTTCAACAGAGGGATATTTGTCCATAAACATACAATGAGGAATTAGAAATATAGTCAAATGTAGGTGAAGGAATTAATTGAATAGAATCGTCCTTTTATAGTCTCCTTATACAAGCCAATTTCTTCATCATTCTCTGTTCCCAGTGGATTCATCACCAGAATTGAGTTGTTTACTTGACCATTCTTTTTAAGCCTCAATTCTTCTCTAAGTCTTCATCCTTCAGACTCCTTGTGGATCTGTGAGTCAAAGAAGCAGAAGCTGTGCTTTGTTAGGGTATCTTTATGGGCTTCACCAGGGCTTACTAGCAGTAGTTGCTGGAGGCTTTCTGCTTGGGGAAAACTGAGAGCAGGCTAATTGCCCTCTGGGGACCAGATAGCAAGGTGTGACCAAGTGGTGATATTAGAGGCACCCTTTGCACATGTACACAAAGGAGAGGAAAGGAACAGCAGCTTACAAACAAACATTTTCACAATGAGGCTTTTCCATTATAAAGTAACTTTCACAGAATTAGATTCTTTTAAGTGAATGTAGTGCTGTTGAAATGTCTATGAGTGCCAGCACTGGAGATAGGAGTCCTCTATCTCTCCATAAAACAAGTACAATATGGGGAGCAAAAGTGGAAACTCCTACTCTCCCCCATAAACAGGATTCAACTTTGATGTGAAGAAAGTGGCTGAAAAGGTGAGAGTTGAGATCAGTCTCTACAGTCCATTGGCCTTTCTGTTGAGATTTCCAGCACAGTCGTCAGTTCCCGCTGAGTATGATAGTGCTTTTTAATGTGGATGTTTGCCGTTTGAAGCTGGGCTAAGACCTCCAATTTATTTCCCAGGAACTAAAGCAATAAGATAGTAATGACTTTCTCAATGGCAGACTGAGCTGTATTTGAGTCAGCAACATGAAGTTGAACAACTCACCTATTCTGTACATCCTCAAATATACGGATTGTACTGTAAAACTTTAATGACTACTATCATGGCAGAGAAGTTTCTGATCTAGGACCTGCCCTTCCTTTTCCTCTCTTGGGATGTGGCTGTGGTTAGAAGGGCAGCTACTCTGAAAGTAAAAATGAATTACTGGGAGGAATTGCACACAAAATCCATCATGAAATAAGAAAATGCATTGGATTGTCAGTCACACATCTACCCATCTGCTGCTCATCATTTGATTTATTTGACCTGAGCACCAGTGATCTCTGGGAGATACTGGGTTCTAATGACTCTGACCCCATCACAATTATATAGCAAGAAAATATCATACAAAAGGAAATTGCCACAGGAGTGCTCTTGTTTCCACCTTCCTATATGGTCTGCAAATTTCAATTGCTGGGAAATCCTGGGAAGGGCCATGGACTTTCACACTCGGTTAATAAATATATTATCTTTCTGTATGGTAACTACTGTAGAGGCACCTGATTCTGATCTTTTGAAACTCCTGATCTACTTTGATATAAACACACCAGAACCGTTGGGAATCTCACAAGAACAAGCTGAACCTCCATGTATCTATTTTAAATGTAGGGCCTTATCTTGAAGTCCTCCTCCAGGCAAAGCTCCCACTGCTTTTATTCGTAGCTTTGGCTGAATAAGGACAGCAGGACCGCATTCTCACTGATCAAGCACTCTCATTACATTGCTAGGATCCCAGCATTAGATTTTGTATTTATTTGTATGCATTAAAATGTTTTTCATGTTTTTTTAATGCATCAGAGTTGAAACAGACATGTAGCTTGGATTCTTAATTTTACAAAGGTATTGTAAGAAACCCTAAGCCTATGAACAGACAGGTGGTTAACCAGAAGTCCTGGTCCTGTAGAGCTCCTGAGCATGACAGGATCTATGGATAAAATTCTGCAAAGCTTCTAAGCTCCAGAAGTGCATCACAGCAGTTTAACATTAGTCCAGCACCCCTTAGCAACTACATAGCACTGAGGCCTGAAGTTTAGCTCCTTTAGAGGTAAGGTGCTCTACAAGAAGAAAGCTGTAGTCAGCTCAGTGCTGAGAGACATGAGTGACCTTTAGTTAACCCCAGCTGCCAACTGATACGGAAATGGAAAATTACAGTTGCAGTGCACACACCAAAGAAATGCAATAAAATAGTAAATTAACATCTCCTCTTGTATGAGTGTACCGTTTCTTGTTTGTGAAACCATGTGTATTGGAAAACATGTAAATGACAATTTTGGTGGTCATAACTCACAGCTTGTTCAACCTCTGCAAAATAAAAAAGCCAAACCAAAAAAAAAAAAAAATGGTGCCTGATGAAAACCAATACAAATTTTGGTGGTGTCTTCAAATAATGTGTTAAATGCCCTGCAAAAGTCTGGTCTCAAAAGCAAGTCTCCTTCTTTTGCCTTGGCGGTGAATCATGCAGTAATTAACCATTCTCTCGTTCTTTTTTCCCCCATCATTTAAAATGCACCTGCAGAAGAGGATGCCTCTCCCTGTGCCCCTCAATTAGCACATGGACGGCAGTGTCCGAACGGCACTGAGTGCAAACCTGGATGGGAAGGGCCCAAGCATGGCATTACCAATTTCGACAACTTTGCTTTTGCCATGTTAACTGTGTTTCAGTGCATCACTATGGAGGGCTGGACAGATGTACTATACTGGGTACGTATCTGAAAATCACCAATCTCTGGGCCCAATAGTGCTGCCCTGCCATGATGAGAATATGGGGCTCTGGCGTGGTTTTTATTTTGCTCATTCGTTATGTGTGGTAATAAGATGGTTAACAATAACTGGATGTAATTAACTTAGTGCATTAAAGGGGTGGCATGCAAGCTGTCAGCTGTCATATTTTTTAAAATTTAAATGTGAACTTTCTATTATATTAAAATATTGAAAGATGGCAGATGGCCTTTTGGTTTGAGAATCTACAATGCACCTTTGTTGAACTGGGGGTCATGAAGTGACCCTCCCAATATATGAACTATTTTGCACAAATCCAGTGACTAATGCAGCTATATTTTGTCACGAGCGAAGATAATCATGTACTTCACATAGTAGCATTGCTATTAATAAAGGCACTAGAATGAAGAGATCCACAGATTCACAAGGAAGTTCGAAAAAACCTTCTAGATCCCCACTCTAATCCTAATTATTGACGTCCTCTTGATCTTAGTTCTTACCCTGATCCTAATTCTGATGTTGACCTAGATAATGACCCAAATTTTTATCTTAATCATGATCCAAATTCTATGTTTAATCTTTACGGTGAACCTTAACATTAACGGTCATCCTCACCCTAACCTGGACACCTGCATTCAACTTGATTCATCTTTTTTAGGTCCCATCATTTGGGGGACCCAATAACAACATGATAGTCCCACAAGAGTTTAAATAAGCATTGACCTTGCATTGTAAATGGGATCCACTTGAGCTCCTGAACTATGCTATTGCTTTGGGCTTCTTTAGAGTTGTAGCATGGTTCAGGAACATGCCTAAAACATAGCTTAGTCTTGACTATACTGTGAGAGTCTGGGTTTTAACTGTGTTTGCAGACTTCTGCATCACTGGTTCCCCCAGTATAAAAGGAACTTCACTATAGATAGAGCATGAGGCTCAAAGCATGGTAGAATGAACACCAAAATATTCTAAGAAAAATGCGGAAAAGGTCTGGACTAGGACAAACTTGTGCTGTTAATCAACACCCCCATTTCCCTTTAAACTTGATCTTGAAACTACATCCCATCTGCCATTAAGGTAGGGTTTAAAATATTTCTCTTTGAAGATTGACTGTCTTTAGTGTATCCATTACCCATGGACGAGACTCACATAGATAATGATTGTCTTTTCAGTTTTTTAAATTTAGATTAGTCTGGTGGTGTCAGTTCCCTCCTCGTGATTAATATAAGATGCATAGATGAAAATATTTGAGAGAAATCTGGGTCTTGCACAATGAAAATTAGCATAAACAATGAGAAGTCCTGGGGCACCTTATAGACTAACAGATTTATTGGAGCAGAAGCTTTAGTGGGCAAAGACCCACTTCGTCAGATGCATGTAGTGGAAATTCCAGAGGCAGGTATAATACAGGCACATGAAAAGAAAAGAGTACCAATCAAGAGGGAGGCCAGAGACTGGTACTCTTTTCTTTTTGTGTGCTTGTATATCTATACCTGCCACTGGAATTTCCACTACATGCATCTGATGAAGTGGGTCTTTGCCCACGAAAGCTTATGCTCCAATAAATCTATTAATCTATAAGGTGCCACAGGACTTCTCATGGTTTATGCAGATTCAGACTAACACAGCTACCCCTCTGATACTTGTCACAATGAAAATTAGATTTACTTGAAACAAGAGTACACATTAATAAAAACAGTGAAGAAAAAACTAAAACCAGAAAAGAAACCAGGCGAAATGTCTCAGTGTTTCATACAAACAGTATATCTGTCAGTCATATTTCAATTGTATCCATCGCTATGATGTCTGAGAGCTGTACCTCTGTGTATCTGAGGGACACTTACAGGTCGTTCAGTGGAGAGAATCCAAAACAAGGTGAACAAGGCAATGAATAATAAATAGTGAAGCACTTGTGGCATTGTACACTGTTTAGCCATGTGAAATGAATCCCCCATGAATCTCTATAGGTGGGTTTTACAATAGACCATCTCTGACTTCTGAGTCCCTGCATCGTTCACAGGACAGGGTATAAAATACTCAGGATACAGTCATCAGTTCTTATTCACCCATTGTTAGGAGCCAAAAGCATAGAGCCATTGATAAATGCTCTTCTACAGTGACTGCTACAGATTGCTTCCATTTTTCATGGAGTCCCTACTGCAACTTAACTTTTGGGTGTTAGGTTTTGGTTTGGTTTGAGCTACTTTCCTAAGTATTTCCCCCCCTTTCATACAGTACAGTACATTGAGGCCTCTAATTTTAATTAATTGTTGCATATTAGTTCTTCGGGACAACTCTGGAGCTCTTAGTCTTCAAGGCAGTGGTGCGCGACCTGTGGCCCAAAGGCTGAATGTGGCCTGTTGGGGTTCTATGTGTGGCCCACATGACATTTTGTTTACCATTGCGTACACACGTGGTTTTCCTCCCTGTAGTTTTTTTTTTTTCCTACCGGTATTATAAAAGGAACAAGCACATAAAGCCAAGGCACATGTAGTGAGATGCATGCTGACTGCACACAACAAGACTTAGCATCCTTCTGCATCCAATCAAAGCGCTGCTACAGTTCAGCCATCACACCCCACACATTCTAGGTACACAAATGCAACTAGCAAAACTACCCTATCCCAGGAGGCTGTTACAACACTCTTGTGGTCTGCTGAGATGAAGGAGGGCCACTCATGTGGCCCACTCACTAGCCTAAGTTGCCCCTCGCTGCTTCAGGATGTAGGTATATAGAACAGTTGCTTCAAAAAGGAAAAATGTTCTTGTTCTCCATTCCAAGTTATTCCCAGACCAAAAAAAAATTAAACTGTGGGATAGAATCTTCTGCAGCTGGGTGTCATAATGGCTAGAGCACTGATCTTTCAGTCTGTAAGGCCAGAGACCATAATAGAGGAACCTAGACCCTCCCTCTTCATAGGATCCCATCCCAGAGCCCAGTATAGATCAGTCCCTAAACTGGAGAGATGGCATCTCCCATTCCAGGAGGGAGTCAAGCCCCAATTCTGTGGGCTACTTCCTAACAGTCTCTTCAATTTGGGGTGTGGCCCTACTAATGCAGGTTCCCAAGTGCTGGGGCTTATTTGTACCCTCCCCTTTGCATGGAAGCCCTTACTTGCTTCCATCCCATCAGGCAGGTAGACAGAGAGTTCCTGCCTCCTCACCAATCAGCCCCCAACTGAGCCTGGCCCCCTTCTTTTCTCCCCTTTCATGCCTGACATTGGTCTCAGGTATCATGGAGCAGGATTAGCTGAACCCAGATGTTTTCTTTAACCCTTGCTGTTCCAGATGGTCCTTTTTCTGTACCCTCACAAGGTGGAATTAAGGTTGGAAATAGAGTATCAATAACAAAAGAGAAACATTTCTGTAACTAATAAAAACATGCAGCCCACATTAACAATGTCTGAAAGCCAGATAATACAAAGTTCAGAAAATTTAGAAAAATCACTAGGAAAAACTACACTGGAAATGATCGACATTTAGATATAAGGTGATCCAAAGAATCTTAACTGTGCCCTAATAGCCATGCCATCCTTTGACTGTCATTTTATATAGATACATTGGCCGCCATTAAGAAGTCTGTGCTTGTCAAAAGTTGCCATACCACAGTATCCGAAGTACCATGATTATATTTCACTACTTAGAAGAGCCTGGTGTTTATATAGCAAATGCCAATTTTTAATTGGAACTACTGTACACATCTATGATAAGTGTTTCCTCTATATTAGGTGGCATGTTGAAACACTACAAACATTGACATTTCAATTGTGTCTGCAGATATCTTAAGCAACATGTACAGATTAGGCAGTAGCGTACACAAAGCCTAAGAGCAAAGATATACTGGCTTTCTAAGATACCTACAGCAACATAGAAACTTAACATACTGAATATTAAAATTTAAGAGAGTTCCAAACTTTCCAATCCTCTGGAATGAATGAAGTATTTTAGAAAGTGGCATAGAACATGGGTAATCTTGGGTTACAATTCTCTGAGTTTCTGGGTCTGTAATAGAGCCTGATTCATAATCCAGATCTCTTAGCTCCCAGACCTCTGTATTAACCAAAAGACCATTCTTCTACTTAGAGTTAGCCCGGTGGTGGTGGTGTCTATTCAAGAGAGTGATCAAGTAAGTGACACATGGCACTAAGGCTATTTAAAAGAGCCGTTGTATCAGATTAGTAGGTTGGGAATAAAAAATGATTTAATTAGAAATACATTTTCAACTTTAAAGAGAGATTGGTGTCTTTCCAAAATATTAGGTTCCCTCTCACCAACTTTCTCTGGAAAACGAGGGAGAAAAATGGTGTTTGGTCGTTGTTATTTTTTTAATTTGTATATCAAGAAAAGTGCAGGCAATTTCTAAGGTTTATGCCTCATCAGTGGGTAAAAGAAAATCAGAATTTTTGACCATTATATTCAAAAGATGCCTGAAATTTTGCTCCTACATCCATGTTTAGACACCTGAATAACTTACCTGACATTTTAAAATGCTTGGCATGCAAAGTTTAGAGAAAGTTGCTGGGTATTTGACACTTTGAAAATCGTGCTAATTTAAGTACCCAAAGTAAAATCCTAGCTTTGTTGAAGTCAATGGCAAAATTCTCATTAACTTCAATAGGGTCAGGACTTCACCCCTGCCCTCCTCCCTTCCCCGCTCCCCCCCCCCACACACACACACTTTTTAAACCCCAACCCCTAATCTCTCAATGCTTCACATGCAGTCACATGCGCTAGCCCTGGACTCACAAGTGTGTATATAGGGATGGGCTCTATTGTACTAACTACCTTCTGAGGACAGGAATTAGAGGTAAACAATTTGCTTTGCTCTCCCTTCAAGTCTGAAAATGAAAGTTTGTCCGAAAACTCAATAGATAAAGGTTGAAGCCTTTAAGTTGAATTAGTTGGTTGGATATATTCATGCAATTGAGCCATTTCCTTGGTTGAACATTGCTAAGTGCCTTGCAATATTCAGTTCTGCTTCCCTCTTCCCCTCTCCTAAGGACAGATTCTGAGACATGCTGAGCACTCGCAATTCTGATCAAAGTCAATGAGAGTTGAGGGAGCTCAGACACTTCTGAGATACTGAAAGAAAAGGCAGCCACTTAGTAAAAAGTTCTGAGGTCTGTTTGTCTGTCTAGATTCTTATGACAGACACAACAACCACTTAGTACCAGAATAGTTATTTGCTAATCTCCTGTTCAATCAGGGTAAAATGTTCAAAGTGACCTAGGAGCTTAACCCCAATTGGCTTTCCATTAAACTTATACTCCTAAGACACTTAGGCATTATTGCAAATTTTAACCTTATTCTCTCCTGTATCCTCTCTCACTTTCACTGTTTTTCTCATCTTTAATGAAGCCTGTCCCTTCTATCTCACAAGATTATTTTCCTGCTGATAACCTGGCTGCCCTTGGAAAGTATCAGAGGCATTCAAATCAGCAAACTTTCATTCCATAAAATGTTTTTAAAGTAATGTCAATAAAATCAGTACACTTTCTAAGCTCCTCTTTTGCCCAGTGGATAGTGTGTGCAAATAGATTGGCTTCCTTTGAATTTTTAGAAAAAATGGTGCCCCTCATATAGTGTAATTTTATTTGCTATTATTGTTGTTATTAATAATTGATTATGGTCCAAATTCTGCATGCAAGACAGCTAGGTTGCACAGGCTGTCATTCTGAGCAGAACAGTGCCCTGTAATTCCTAAATGCCTTCTTTACCCTTCACACCTGGTAAATGGTAGCCCAGTGCTGTCACTTGGGTGGCACTGCCTCCTTAAATAACCTCTAAAGCCCTAAGAAATATAAAGAGCCCCTATCTTTAAAAGTAGAATTGCTGAGACCCTCTGTTAGAAAGAGCATTCCATGTTGAGCCTGCTTGGGCCTTTCTGAACTTCGTGAAGTTGCCCTAGCAAAGGAGGTATTAAAGGGACCTTGTGATTGCAAAATAAGACCATATAGGAAATTGGTAGTTTAAATATTACAAATTATTTGTTCGTTATACAAATCCAGAGAGGCACTAAGCACCCTCAGCTCCCTCTAACTATTTCCTACTAGTCTGAGCTGATTGAATTCTTCTACTTTTAATTATTCCTAGTGGGTTTTGTTTGTTTGGTTGGTTGGTTTTTTGCTGTCCTTTAGGGGAGGTGTCACTTACCAGTTAATATGGTCAAAGGACAATGTCTAGAATGACTGATAAACTTTGTATGCAGCCTTTCCCCTGTAGCATGGGACATTCTGAATGTAGAATGCCCTGTGCAACTTTAGGCCTGTTTTACACTGAAAATTCATATCGATGTCATTCACCGGTGTGAAAAAACCCACATCCCTGGTAGCTATACCAACAAAAACCCCAGTATGGAAGAGGGATTCCTGTCTTCATTCAGGTTTTCCTACACTGAAAGATAACCCCCTTCTACCACTGTAGGCTGTGTCTGCACGATACAGCCATGCTGACATAGTTAGGTTGATATTGTCTCTGTAGTACAGACATACTCTTAATTCTGAAAGTCTGTTCTCCATTATGCTGCACTTGAGGTGTCATTTCCACTAATGCAAACTAAGGGCAGAGTGGTCATGAAATTCTGCCCAATCAGAATGAGTTCCCTCACTTTGCAGTGGTGCAAATGACCACTTATGTTGCAGAACAATGGGAAATCAGGCTCTAGGATGATATGTTTGCAGTCTGGTCCTTGCAGTTTGAATTCTAGGATCAAGCAAAATGCCCACTTTTAACACGAGCCATTCAGCCAACCTCAGTGAAGAGGGATTCGTTCTGTTTCACATCATTCAAGCCACACTTCAATTCTTGGCCAAAATCTCTGCAAACATGGCATCGCAGTGCTTGCAGGAACAATTTTCAGAGAGACTCTGGCTGTAAAGTAATAGTTGTAATGTAACAAAGTGCCAGTTTAGCTAGGATATAATTAGAGATGGACATGAGCTAGAACACTCAATTTAATCCCTCCTGGGCTTTTGGCAAGATTGGACTCAGGGTTTCAGCCCATCTGTCTAAGTGGGACCTGAACTGGAATGCAAGATTTCAACCCTCTCAAATTTAAGAGGACCAAAATTCTTAGATTGGGCCAATCCCTACACAGAATGAGAAAACACTCCAATAGTAAGAGCAATAATGCAATGGAATAGCCTCCAAGGCTGCACAATAAGTTTGAATCCATGGACATGTTCAAAAGTGGGCTAGATAACCCATCCTAGGGAATATCACAGAATATCATGTGCAAGATGTAGCAGGTTAGATGTGCTGTCTTGACAGGCTCCTTCCAGCCTCAAAGTGTATAAATCTATGAAATCATAAATGAACTTGAAACCGGAGCTCACAGTCACCCTGGAAACTCCTGTCAGAAAATCAAATTGGGGAAGAAACCAAGCAATAGGTATAATTTACTTTGCTGACAGCCTTGACATGCTTTGTGAGATTTTCCCATCCCTCCACAGCTTGGTGAAGCCCGATGAGGAAGATGTGGTGAGGAGTACAGTGATATTGCCACAAAGTGGAAAATGTTAAATGCAGAATTGTAACCCCCAATTTTCACCAGCTGTGTTGTGCTTTCTAACCCTTTATTCTTACAGTGCTCCGGCTTGAATTAGTAAGGCTTTTCACTCAAGGGAATGATCTGATTCTCTGAGTACACCTCTCTCTGTTTCTTGTAGCATTTGTTTTTTCCAGAAAATGCTGGATTCTTATTTGGGGGGAGGATTATGATCATGTTGGCAGGATTAGGCATGGATGTGGGGGGGAAAAAAGAAAAGACAAGCAAACTTGTTTTGCTGATCACAAAAGTTAATCCACTTTCATCTGCTGTACCAGTGCCATACAATGGGGTGCCCACATGTTGTGGTACTGAGGAGTCACAACATTGACTTGCCAGGAGAGTAATGGTCAAGTCTAAAATGTATGGTCCATGCCATAAATATTGACATAAATCTCTTTTTCATAAACAAATACATATGCAAGCATAACAGTTGCTTGTACTTCCGTCTTCCTGAAATGATTACTAGGAATGGCTTGTTGTTGTACACCCATGGCAAAAACCTTCAGCTGATCATTTCTGGTCTCCATACAAAGATGGTGCACTTTAAAAATGAGGGTTTCATCTCACCTTCAGAGCTCACTTTGGGCACCCCTCCTGTATAAGTTAAGAGGCTCTCCACTTAGGATTAATTTCTTTCTTGAATATTTATGGGGTGGTGGTAATGGAGTGCCTCTGCCCAATGCTCCTGCTTGTGAAGATCTTTAGTAGCTCTGTTTTTCTCTTCCCTTTTCTTTACTCCTCTTTCTTCCTTTACTCTTCCTCAAACTCTCTTCTAATTATGGCTTCTATACCAGAGACTATTCTGTCCCTCATCTTCTTCCCAAAGTTGGAAAATTAAGCGTTTACCTGTTCAGACAAATTTTTCAAAAGTTTCACGTGGCTTGGGGTGCAAACTTTGTTGGTTTCCAACTTGAAATCTCTTAAATTGACCAGATCTTAAAAAGACAGTTTGGCAAATCAAGTTCAGCATCCAAGGACTGAAATCTCTAAAATCACAGGTCACATTTGGAAATGTTGTCTTGGGTCCATCTGCCAGTCCCAGGGACGTAACAATATATGACTATGGGAGAGAAATATTGTTTGTCAGCTAACCCCAGAAATTGAAGCTCTAGAAATAGCTTATAGAATTCTTTTATTTGTTTCCAGTCTAATTTTGTTTTAATCAGTTGTTTTCAAGAGTTAGAGCTGAATTCTAGCCTCCATTGTATGAAAGCCAATCTCACTGATCTTGTTTGGAACTTCATTTGTCACAGAAAACAGAATTGGTCCCTGGCTTAGGGATTGGCTCTTGCATTTCACATAGAGACAAAGTTCATTGATTTCAGTCAGAATTGTACTTGCAGGAGAACTGGCGGATCAAATCCTCAGTAATCTCTGATGAGTGAGTGGCAGAAAGCTGAACATTTGGAGTGACTGAACAATTGGTAATGCGGAATCAACAGGCTTAACTATAAAGACAAGAGGAGACTGGAGATGAGAAAGAGAAAGAGGTGCCATTGGAGTTCAAGACCCAATAGAGTGAGAAGTTATTGTGAAACAACAACATCCTGGTGATGTTAATTTTTGAGAGCTATTGTTCTGTTACTCCTAACATCAACGATTCTCCCATTAGGGCCATAATAGAAATCAGACCTTCATTTACTGCGTAGATTTTCTTTTCCGATGGATATTTTAGTACCTTTTGTTGCTAATGATATATACAAGCATAGCAGAAGATTCTGCCTTGCCTACACAGGTTGCAATCACACCTTTAAGTGTGCCTTTGTTGGAATCGTTGTGGCAGTTGCATTGCATTCAACAGCTCTGATTATGGTTTCCTCAGTCAAAGTCTAGCAATTATATTATGTTAATGAGGAGTTAATATGATAATCAGCGAACAGTGTTGTGCCTGTATGTTATGAAGTGTGTGTTAGCTTCTGTCAGTACAAGTCTAGTTATTGTGAACTATAAGAGTAATTTCAATAACAGAAGAGGATAGGAGTTTATGAAATGTGAATATGGCTTCCTCATCTAAAATGGAAAGACTGAAGTATACATTTGTGAGGAATGCCGTGGCTTGAAAATTAGCTCTGAAAGGAAACTGGGATATATTGATCAGACGTAAATTTAAAAAGTTATCAGTCAGGCCTCCATTTAGTGAAGTGAGTGTTTATCTACAGCTTATATTACTGCTTCTCATTATCTTTCTTTTTAAGAGCTTAATTGACTGTGTAAGTCAATGAACAACGTGTACTTGGAAATTTGTGTGCATGCAGCAATCAGTGTTGTTCCAATATACCTATCGTAGTATCTTGTGTCAACATGTGTTAAAAGCAGTGAGATAAATAGAAGAGGACAGAAAACAGCAGTATGGCGAAACGGGCATAAAATCCCTTTCTGGATAATCAGCCATGTAAATGTAAACACAAAATAAATAAAGGCAGGAAAGGAAAGCCCCAAGCTTTGAAATGAAATAAAATCTTTAGGCTTGGAGGCCTGCTGTCCTAAGGGATATTTTAGTGCTTGAAATCAGCACTTTATCTTTGCAGAGTGAATTTCCAAAGCCTTTAAAAGCTGAAAAGGTTTTTAAGCAGCAGAGCTAGACGGAGGTGCTATGGTGTCTGTAATGAAAGAACTCTCAGCCCCCTCTTTGGGCCTTATGGGCACTTATTTTTCTGAGATCAATCTTAACCTTTTTTTAAACACACACTCACTTAGGAGCAAAGTGACCCAGCAGGTTAAAGTAATTATGTCTTTTGCTTCTGAAGATCTGGATTCTAGTCTTGATTAAATCACAAAAGTCAAAATAATTACGTAGGTCACTAGAGGGCATATATGTGGATGACAAAATCACCACTGCACACAAACATCTTGGCATTGTCAGCAATCTGCAATCTGGAGGATGTGAATCTTAAAGTGTGAGATTTGTCTGGATTGAGACCTGGACATGATAGAGAGGAGTTGAGAGTCCAAGGACCTAAATTTCCTTTCAATTACAGTGGTGTAAATGAGACAAGAATCCGGGCACATTAATGGAATAGCAAAGTCCTTCTTTGAATGCTGGTCCCTATATGTATTCTGCTGTGGATATACATATGCGCCATGGTCCTCAGAAAGAAAGATGTTGCTACAGGTTGGCTCTCCCTGGTCCAGCACCCGCAGGACCTGACCGATCCTGAATGAGGGGATTTGATGGACCAGGAGAGGTCTCTCTCCTCCTGGCCTGTGGTAAATTGCTGCTCTCACCTCCCTCCCCCTGGTTAGGGCTCCAGCCCGCCCTGCTGTGTGTCTCCCTGGGTGGGAGCTCTCTAGCTCCTGCTGGCCCCACTGCTGCCAGAGCTGGAGCTGCACAGCTGGAGCCAGAGTTCCCTAGCTGCCGCTGGGGCTGCAGCCAAACCTCCCTATACCTGGACTCTTTGGTCCAGAAACACCTGTGGTCCTGCCAGACCAGTGTGTCCCAGTTAAAGGAGGTACAACCAGTGTCCATTGGTCCATACCTGTGCTCTTCTGTTCATGTTTCAGGCTGAGGGCATACAGGGCGGTGAAAGCCGTCTACCTCTCCAGTTACAATTTTCTACTTCCACAGGGTGAGAGACAGAACCTCCAGTGTCCACAGAGCTGTTCTTCGGATTATGAATTTCTAAATATTGTGCCTCCCTGGTCTGGCACCCTTGGGTCCTGACTGGTTCTGAACCAGAGAATTTACCAGACCCCGTGCTTCATTTGCATAATTGCGTCATGGCACTCTTTCAAAAAATTGAAACTGCAGTCTAGATGCAGTTCTTTCAAAAATAGAAGCCTTTTTCGAAAGATCCTGTAAACCTCATTTTTTGTGCCAAAAGCTGAGTTAAGCTATTTCAACTTCAGCTATGCAATTAACGTAGCTGAAGCTGCATATCTTAATTTGGCTTTGTCCCATACTGTAGACATACCCTAAAGGCCCACCTTCCGGTGTGTCTAGACTACATCCCTCTGATGTTAATTGCGTAGCTGAAGTTGAAATCGCTTAACTCGGCTTTTGGCATTCTCTACACTGCTGGAAGTTGAAGGAAGAACACTGTTCCTTCAGCTTCCCTTACTCCTAGTGAAGCAGGATTATCAGCTTTGACTGGAGTGCTCCCCTTCACTTTGAATTAGCTGTCTTACCTAGACTGCTAAGTTGAACCCTGGAAGATCGACAGTGGCAGCATCAATCTTCCTCTGAAGTGTAGAGGAAGCTGACCTAAGCAGCTGACCTAAGAACAGAACAGAATGCTTCACTTGAAGCAATGAACACACATGGAAATGAAAACAGAAAGTGACCGTAGAGTAAAGCAGTGTGATAGAGTCCAATGGGTAAACCCTGAGGACTAAAAAGCACAGCTGAAGGTTTCCATTTTAAGGTGGACTATCGGTAATTTAGGGCTAGATAGTCAAAAGATGGTGTTTGTTAAGTGTTTTGGACTTTGCACAGCTTCACTTGACTGGAAAAGTAGATATAGCCTCAGAAGATGTAGCCAACATGTAGTGAGTGATGGAAAGTGCTAGTGTACATAAATATATTTGACTAATTCTACATGAGGGGATCCTGGCAGCTGCTCTAATTTACACCAGTAATTATGGACCCCCCATGACCACACACCACGTGAAGATAGCCAGAGCATACCAATCCCCATTCTCCTGCTCCCTGTCCTTCCTCTTCTTCCATATTCTCCCTCTCCCTGCCCTTCTGTCCCAGAAGATATTTTAAGAAAGGATTTGGGACTTTTGTATATAAGACTATGTGTAACATGTCTGAATCCATACTTGCAGTGGTAGCAGGGGCCATATAAGTAAGTACTAGATAGATCTAAGGAAGCAAGTGAACATTGCTTAAGATTTCTTGTCCTAACCTTGGAACTTTGAAATAAAGTGAATTTAAGGAGTAAAACAAATAACTACTTTTATCAGCAGGAGCTAGTCAAGTGCTCTTTCTCTTTGAGTGTCATTGGCTCAGAGTGAGGTATTGGGCTAAGCTTTCCAGTCCTTCCCCATATCAGCAATTCTACTAGGGTTACCAAGTACAAAATTATTTTTTAATAAGCAGTAGGGTTGAAACATTGTCTCAATTCTTTTAAAGACAATCAGAAAGGAAGTTTCATTTTTAGAAAGAGGTCCTATTGAGAAAAGAAGCAAAAGACTCAGTTATTTCTATAGTTTAAGTTATTCAGCAGCAATTTCATCCAGTCATTTTAGGATCTATAAAAATAAGTCTTATTTCTTCTATTGCTTTTTTCCCTGCCTTTGCCTTGAGTCAGCTATGAAGCCTGCAGTTGCCCTGGCTTATTACCTGTCTTATAGTTCCTGGAATGCTGAAAATGTCTTTCAGTTTGATAAAAGGAACATAAATACTTCTCTTGATGCACTGAAATGTCACTTGTCCGGACTGAAATGTCTACTACTCTTTGTTACATAACAGTTATTTTTTGTAATCTATTTCATTCTTTCTTGACTTCTTTCTAGGGAATTGGCAGAAAATAACCTCCCTATAATGTATGACCCTCAGTCCTGAACAAAGCCCCAGTCAAGAAAAGTGCATAAACACACATGTAATGCTGAGCATGTGAATAATCCCTTTGACTTCAATTCTATTGGTAACAACACACTGACCAATGACTTCAATGAGATTAATCATGGCTTTAAAGTGATGCATGTATATAAGTCCTTAGTTGGCTAAGGGACCACATGAGTAAACCTCCTAATGGGATTTTATATAGTGAATCTCTGGGGGAGCTGAAGGTTAGAACTCTTAGCCTGTTCCTTGGGACAAACCAAATCTCACTCCCCAGTCTAATGCTCTAACCCTTATGCTACTCTAAAGCCCAGCCCACTGTCGTCCCTTATATCCTGTGTTGGCAGCCCGGTGCCTCCCAGGGAGGGTAGGTCTCAAACCCACAACCCTCTGCTCCCCCAGCAAATGCCATGTCCCCTAAGCCACTCCAAAACTGGATGGCTGTGTCTACACTGCACCCCTTTTCCAGAAAAGGGATGCAGATGAGACAAGTCGGAATTGCAAATGCAGCGGGGATTTGCATTTTCCCCGCTGCATTTGCATGAACATGGCTGCCACTTTTTTCCGGCTCGGGGCTTTGCCGGAAAAAAGCGCCAGTCTAGACAGGGATCTTTTGGAAAATAAAGCCTATTCCTCTTAAAATCAGGAATAAGGGACCTTTCAGAAAAGGGTTTATTTTCCAAAAGATCCCTGTCTAGACTGGCGCTTTTTTCCGGCAAAGCCCCAAGCCGGAAAAAAGCGGCAGCCATGTTCATGCAAATGCAGCGGGGAAAATGTAAATCCCTGCTGCATTTGCAATTACGACTTGTCTCATCTGCATCCCTTTTCCGGAAAAGGGGTGCAGTGTAGACACAGCCAATGGGTATGGTGGGATATAGGAGAGGTGATAGGCTATATCTGCCATGCACAGACCGACTGGTTACATCTCTTTGCTGGTTTGGTGTTGCTCCCCCATGGCAGTGTAACAGGTTTGACTCACTGGCCCACCACCTCCTGCTGCTCTCTGTGGGAATTAGCTCTTTCATCCCTGGAGTGCCCTTGTGGACCAGTGTCTCACCCTCCATGACCTGTATCCTGTGCTACTTCAGGCCTTGTGGCCCATGGTGCCATTTCTTTACGGTACTGCCCTGCAGCAGTGGCCCCACACCCTGGAGACCTCCCTTCCCAGAGATTCCCAGTCCTCTATACCCACCTCGCCCGAGTGACCCACTGCCAGTTGTCATCTAGCTCCTGCCTCAGGGCAGACTGTGGTCTGAGATGGCCACTCATCATTGGCAAGGGGGTGTGATCTTGTGGCATTCTCCTGCTCTGGCTGTCTTCCTGCATCCCTAGTACCTCTCAGGCCTTGCTTGAGACCCTGCAGCCTAGAAGTTAGGTCAGGCCAGAGCTTCCCAGCGCTGCCTGCTTTTCTCCAGCCTTGCTCTGTTTCAGGTACCCTCTGTAGCTTTCCAAGCAGCCAGGTCCCTTCTGCTTCACAGCTGGAGCAAGAATGAGCTCCTCTCAGCCCTTGCAGCCTTTGATAGGCCCAGCCTGGCTCTAATTGGCTGATTGCTTCCTGCCCTAATTGGCCTCCTCTGGCATGTCTGTAACCCTCTCCCTGCTGGCGTGGGCTACTACGGTGATTCTCAGTTTCTCAACCTTTTTTTTTTTTATAAAGTATCCCTTTAAAAAAAAAAGTACCCCCAGTACCTACAGTTTCAGACACACACAAAAATTTTCTACCATTGCAACACAGTTGTTTAAACAACTTAATCATAGCTGGGTGGGTGATGAAATTTTTGGGCGTAAAAAGTACAAAGCGCTGTGAAACTTGAAACAAAAATTCAGTTTTCTCCAAATTTCAGTTGTGTTGATGTACCCCCCAGACTTCTCTCGAGTACCCCTAAGGGTACTCGTACCACTGGTTGAGAAATACTGGGATATAGCAACACTACAGGAAGTTTCATCCGTGACTCCACCTCCCCCTGCCCCCTTTTGAATACATTCTTCACCACACTGGACACAAGCACACCAGAAATGTGCCATTTAGGTGTTCCAAAGCCATAAGAAGGCTAAGCAGTTGGGGGCTTCTACCGTTATACAAGCAGCCTGAAGTTTTGTCCCGTATGTTAAAAAAGATAATTATGGAGCCATAGAAAGATGTTTAGTGGATTTAAGTTTTATGTCTCATTCACTTTTTCCAACAATGGCCTACCTATAAATTGTTTCTTGCCATCTATACTTTTATATTGAGGAAACCCGCACTCTTTTAGAGCAATGTGCCTTGGGATATATTATAAGGTGCATAGTTAATACATTTATCAGGACATCTACCAAAAAGGTCACCCTCTGTTTAAGGGTCAGTGAAAGAGAGGGTATTCAAAATCTGTCACCAGAGTTTAACCAGTGAATAGTTATAAATTTAGACATTGGATTATTCATATAAAAATTACCTAATCACAATCCAAATCAAAGAATTGTACTGGACTCTAACCACCAAAAAGCTGGTTTATTGTCAGATGTAATTAGACTCTTAAGAAGAGCAAAAAAATCTTAGAGAGGAAGGGAAATCTCAAACTTGCCTTTCATACAAAGCATTTTGCTTACCCTGATTGCAAGCAAGAGCTTTCCAGGCAAAGTCCACAAGCTCTTTGGAGCCATGTCCCTAAAACAGCATATCCACACGAGCACTGACTGACTGATTTGGTGGGAATAATTTCCTCGAGAATCTAGCTTATTTTCCGTTTGCACAATGTTCACAGGAAGATCATGTCTGCCTCAATGGAGTTTTTATTTGAATTGTCTCAGGACCTGATTGTGATGCAATAACTTACTCCTTAGCTAGCTCCCTGATGTGATGGGACTACCTATGAAATATTATCTCATAAGAGGAAGGGTGTCAAAATCTGGCCTCCAATGAATATTTTTCTGTTTGCTTTACTTTGTGGATCTATCACAAATAATGCACTGCAAGAATCCAATACTCAAACATTTGAAATTCAAATTGTGTTGGTTATATATGATGGATCACAGCTGTCACAAGATACTTTTAATTCCCTGATTGGGTGAGCATAAAGGTTGTAGTCAGGAAGAGGCTTCCTCAAAGCCTCTGGAACTTTACTTATCTCCTAGGAAAGCTGTGATATATGGAGGGAAGTATATTAAATCAAATATTTAATTAGAAATTCTTATAATATTTTCTTTTCTTTTCTGGGCCTCACAGGCCCTAGGAAACATAGGCTAGTATAAAATGTACTGGCTTGATTCACTTGAGATTTAATTTTTCCCATCACATTGTCAACTTTGCCTTAGCAGTGAGATGTGAAGCAAGATTCTTCTCTAGTTCACTGAATTGTTTCTCTGCCAGGGTCATGGGACACCCGTTCCCTTGTAGTACAAAGCAGTGTCTGATCTCACAGAGAACATTTCCAATGATAGTCTGGAGCATGTAAACTTAAAATTATGTTTCCATTAGTATACTTGTGAGTAAAATGCAATCACTCAAATATTCATAGAAAAAGAAGAGAAATAGGAGAATGGGCACGGCCAGAAAAGTTTTCATTTTTAAATCCAAATATTTGGGGTTACTTGTTTTCAGTAGTCTCCCATTTCGAGTCAGCAGGTGGCCTTGATAATCTGTAACTGAAAAAATTATTACCTCAGATTAATAAATCTGTGGCCCTTTAACGCATAAGACACCAAAATGACCAAACAGTAGCTGCACAATGGCCAGTCATTCACTATGAGAATACAAGTTTGGCTGTATCAGACCATTAGTCCATTTAATCTGCTCTCCTGATTGCAGTTGAGGAAAACACTGTCCTACGTGCTTAAAGTTAAAAATATGTTTAAACACCTTTACTGGAGATAGAGATTGTTTCCTTAATAAGGACTTCTGGCAGAAAGCTCTTTTCAGAGAAAATGTAATTCTACCTCCCTTCCGCGCCCCCCCTCCCCACCACCACTCCCCCCACAGTAGCACCCCTGACCAATTATGCAATGTTGTCCCTAGGCATGGAATTTTATTTTTCCTTATCGTTGCAAGCATAGTGTACATGCAGCTAAAGATGATGTGGGTCATAGACCTAGAATTTGACTCAACCACTTCCTGAGGCAATGAATTCCAAACTTGCCTATACATTGCATAAAGTAACTTTTTTTTTCTTTTGAGTTCTACCTTTGCTGACATTTATGTCACTGGCCCTTTGTTCTTGATTAATGTTAGTCTGCAAAAGCCTGTTCATTTTATTATGAAGTACTTGAAGCACTTGACTTCTATTTTAAAAACACAATCACAATATTCTACAGCTATTAAAAATCAATTAGGATTTTTTGCAGAGATAGGAAGTTATCCCTGGTGTCCTAGCTAAGTTACATTGTGCCAACCTAGAGCTCTCCTCTATTTTTCACTGGATACAGTGTTCTTTGCTTTCTTGAATTGTTGCAGTTTAAGAGCTGCTGCTTTGTTTTCTTCCCTTCTGGACACAATTGAACTTAATTGATGGATGAAGTGATTCCCTTATACTGTATTTAGTTTGCCCTGGCTTTGTGAAGTTTGTCAGTTGTTTTGGGACAAGCTTTGGCACAAAAGGTAATTGTATGTTTGTGTATGCTAGAGGCCCCATAATCTAGTGCATTGTTTCCACGTCAGCCGCTGACTGGATGAAAGACTTTCTGTATGTGTCTGTTGTTGTTACTTGTTACATCTATGGGCAACTCTTGATGTGCCTTCTGCCTTACTGATGAAGAATTACCCATTCTAGTATGATACTGAATAATAACCATTCTGTCATAATCCCACTGCACCTCACAAAGGAGGTCAGGATGTGAAAATAGTACTTGTAAAATGTGCCAGATTAACAACCCTGAAAACAGAAGTCCTGTAAGGATGCCAGTAGTGCATATTGCCATGCTCCGCTCCACCAATATGCTAGCTCAAACCTGTTCTAGAAAAAAAACCAAGCTACCTCCAACAGCCAGATGGTAGATTCATCTCCCTGTGTTTTCAGCTCTTGGCTTTGGCTGAAAATGCCAGTTGTGATTGTAGTTCAGCAAACTCTAGGATTAGCAGTTCTAACTGTTGCTGCTGCTCACCAGCATTATCTGCACTGAGGTTGACATCTGAGATGTTATACCCATTAGAGACGTAAACGCATAGTCGAGTATACAATTAACCGATAAGATAAGCTTATCGGTTAAACTTCTCAACTGCTTGCATTCCCCTCCTCCCCCACTTGCTTCCTCTATATCAGAGGCAGCAAGGGGGGAGCCAGCTTAAAAGAACCAGCTTCATGGTGCCACCAGCCCCTTCCCCTACTGCCTCTATCAAAGGCACAGGGCAGCAGGCAGCTGGTCTACGGGGGGATCTGGTTTTTAAACTGGCTCACCTCACAGACCGGGTCACGCCTGTCACCCTGCACTGCTGCTTCTGTTACAGAGAAAGCAGCATGGGGTGACAGGGGCTCCTAGGGAGTGGGGCCAGATTGCATCCGCTGCCAGCCCTTCCCCCAGGGACTATAGAATAGTCGAGTAACCGATAGGAATTCATGCGGTTGCTCAACTATTCCATTAACCAATATCTAACATCGCTAATACCCATGATAGTAAACAAAGAAAGCTGCACCATAAGAAAAGAACTGTTACTGCACCTCACTGTATAAAAGAGTTCCACACTGACAGAACTGCTGTCTGTCTCTAGCAACAGAAGTCATGACAGTGTGAATAGACTCCTCAGTTGCCAACAATCCAGAATTATCAATACAATGATTTCAAAATTCATCTCAGGCATATTGAACAATAGTGCCAAAATAAGCAATGATGTTGATTTCACTCTTGGGGGGAAAAAAATGACTCAACATTTGTTTATAATAAGGGACTTTGTTGCATCCATTAGAATGTGAGGCTTATCTTACCCCAAAAAGTTAATTATGCAAAAAACATCAACCTGGAATTACAGTTGTGTGGAATTCTGTAACAT
Organism: Pelodiscus sinensis; assembly: GCF_049634645.1. Taxonomy (NCBI): domain Eukaryota; kingdom Metazoa; phylum Chordata; order Testudines; family Trionychidae; genus Pelodiscus; species Pelodiscus sinensis. The sequence goes on from NC_134711.1 coordinate 109,649,857, forward strand.
TTGTCTAATATGTCGACTGATATGCAAAGTAGTTGAAATTATTTCCAAAGTATCCAGCGGTTCTCCAGACTCTGCAAAAGATAGTTCTTGAATAATTTCCCACAGAGCTTCACTAATAGCAATAGTACTTTGCACATCCATAGCCCTTTACAAACATTCATTTAATCCGTTAGTGCCTCTTTCAGTTCGGCTAGTAGCCTGTTTTGCTGATTGGAAAACCATTGTGAGATGAAGTGACTTTCTCAAGGTCATCCAGTGAGCATGCGGCAGAGCTGGGAATAGATTTTATGTTTACCCCAATTCTGTGCCTTACCCATGAGACCATCTTTCCTTTTTTAACAAATGATACATCAAAGCTAATGCACAATAACGTACTAGCCTTATGATCCCTGAGAGTAGTAAAATATATGCATCAGAGGATGTGACAGCTGGAAAAAGGTAGGCACTTTTGTGATGGAAAACAGGATGATTTCTGGAAACTATCAGCTGATGTATCATATGTAGGGTCCCACCTGCTGTTAGCACTTCCACCTGACCTCATAACTATCACATGCAATCTTTCACTGACAGTGGCTTGCAGTCACTGTGCCCTCTATCAGACAGTATCATCACTCAGCCTACATAGGATAAGTCCCATTGCAGAACTGTAAAGTTAGTAGATGATACACCTTTCCTGTTAAGGCTCATATGGTTGGTAATAAATGTTCACTGTGAGAAATATAAGGGAAAATTTACCTTGCAACTAGAAGGCTCAGACAGGTGTAAAACAGGAACTGGAGAAGTACCCCAAGCATTGCCTATGCCTGTTCTCACTGGGCACCAGCTATGCAAAACATTCTGAGTTTGTCTCCAAACTTAATGGCATATAGACAATAAATCTCTTTCAAATTCTGCAGTGACCTTGTGGAGCTTCTCCACTTCAACAGCATAATTAGCAAAAGCCAACTGTACCAATCCAGTAAATTCTGCAGTGACAGCCTCCAACTGCTGTCAAGGGGTATGTTAGTGATGAATGTCTGCATATTCACCAAGCTTTGAAAAATAGCCAAGAAGGATTTTGGACCAAGCTCAGATTCAAGGCGCTTTTTGACAAAAGTACAATAACGCTGTTCAGCTGATGACAGTCTATCCCATACTTTCAAGAAAGCTCCATTTTACAGGAAGAATTTCCAGATCTGTAGTGACATGCAGTCTTAGCTAAGGATAGATGGCCTTCTTGAGTGATAGTACATTGGTGCTGTTGTGGATTTGTTTTTCTTTCCACCACCTATCAAACAGTCCATAATTGCTACCCTCACCCTCCTTCTCTCCCCCAATTCCCAAAGACATTCTTCATGGGCAGGTCAGGAATGCAAGGTGTACTTATTTTTTTAACAGAAGGATGTATTTTAAACAATTTCAGCAAGGCTTAGAAATCTTGTGCAGTATAGAAACTGTACCATATTGTTGCATTTTGCCTGTTGCATACAACCCAGTGTTTGGAAAACTTTCCCCTACAGTTGATGCCGATGAAAATTGAGGGTGTGCAGCATTCAGAAAGATGCTATGACAGAGCCCAAGAAGGGACATAGTAAATAGAATCCACTCCTTACCAAATACCAGTCATTTTGGTACATCTAATGAATTATTATAAAATTAATGCTGATTTCACTCAACCTTTTCATTATACATATGACTTCACATTGTAAAGGAGATGAAAAATTGAGGTCCTGATCACTTCATATCAGTCACAGATGTGCTGCAGTGCCATGTACAGCTATCTGATTCCCAGGGTCAGTGTGTGCCAACACCCACAAGCAATAGTACCAAAGGGGCATACACTAATTAGGAATGTCTGGAGTACAACATGCTCTGGCTGTTCCATTCTATTCCCTACATCAGGATGGGGTGGGAGCTGATAGTGTCTCCATGCCAAAATAGTACAAAGACCAAGAATGCACCTGCAAATCAGACCCATAGCAGTAAGCGTACATTTAGGCCAGACTTGTAAAATGCTACTCACCCACTGTTCTGTGTTGAGTAAATTTTTTTTGATGGGTAAGTACCATACTGTTTGTTTTATTTCATTATCATCAACCATATTTAAGAGCCTTCAAGTCCTTTTTTGTGCCCGTGCTGGTAAATTTTACGGCATTTTTCCAAAACTGATGTATAGTAACTAGAAATCCCATGCTGTTCTTCATAAGAGTAGGGGTGTTATCTCAGATTTCCTAGTCTAATTACAAGTTGGGTAATCACATTCTGCCCAAATTTCCTTCTGTGGTTTCAAATAGATACTTTATTCTACCTGTCCCAAACCATGTAATGCTGCTGTGCTCTTTAAGTAGGTGCTGGGTTTCGCAGCAGAAGTGACTGCATTTCAATGGGGGGAGAAGTGACATCTGTATAATTTGTTCTTATTGCATAGCCCTTTTGACACTTTGGGATGAAAGAGACTGTGTAAATATAAGATATTTTTATTATTTATAAATTAATGTAATAACATGGAACAATTCTACACATGTATTCAAGAGAAAATTGAGAGACAATAGGAAGCCCTGCACTCATGAAGGGAAGAGGAGAGTTCTGGAGTTCTTTTGAGGCACAAAACCTATAAAGCCTCTTGGGAAGGAAGCCAGTGAGCTAGCTTCACTGAGAAAGACTTTGAGTTTATTTTAAATGAATTATTTCCTACGATGCTGCAGTTTAGAGATCCCTTCACAGAGACAGGATTGGCCTATTGACTGTGGGCTACTTCCAGAGAAAGTCATCAGATTACAATTGGAAATTCCTGAAGTTGGGACTTTAAAGATTACAATGAGAGGGATATAGGTTATGTGCCTTTTTGAATGATTTTCCTGAGCAGTTATGTGATGTAGTGTCTTCTTTTCTCAGTGGGTAATGTGTGAATGCCAGGAACTGAAGAACGGTATGCCCTAAAATGGAAGCAAATACTTCCGTTGCCACAGGAGGAGCGGTTTCTATATGATACAACATAAAATTGTCAAAAGTGTGGTCAGTGGGAATTAGGCTTTTGAGGGTGCATCTACACAGCAGGACTTAACTTGAAATAAGCTATGCAAATTGAGCAACGTCAATTGCGTAGCTTATTTTGAAAGAGGAAGCGTCTACATAGGCTTTATTTTGAAATAGAATACTCTTCCTCTGACTTCCCTTACTCTTCGTACAATGAGGGTTACAGGAGTCAGAGTAAGAAATCCTCCAGCTTGACAGTATTTCAACATTATTTCGAAATAACCGTCTGCTATGTAGATGTGGACTAAGTTATTTCAAATAATGTTGCTGTGTAGACATACCCTAAATGACATAGGCACACTGAATATAGAAGTTCAGCTCCTAACTAAGACACATGGGTTCTTTTGAAAATGTTGTCTACGGTCTGTTTCTTTGATGGTGCCATCCCCACCTTGGAGATAAGTGTTTATGAAATGGGAAGGCTAGATTAGTTCATCCCATTCTGAGATGTCCTCACTTGAACATGAATATGAACTTTTAATAAAACTTTTAAGATAAGGGTGAGCCATGGAATATAGTATTTGCATGGACCTAAATTGATATGCAGGCTGCTCTTCATACATTGCAGGTTCTGTGCTCAGATGACATTGTGCTTGAAATACTGTAGCCTGCTCTCTTTGCAGCCACCTGTATTCATGTCAAAGTTGGCACTGCACCCATCCCATTCAGTTGCAGAGTCTGCAACTGACATGTTCAGGAGTCACCTGGTGGCATGGGTGGCCTCTATAGCCAGGAGGAAGTTTTGTACGAAAAGTTGAGAGAGCACTTTTACAGCATCAGAAAATGGTGGGGGCACTGGCAGGGCTTTTTTCCCAGGCCTGGTCTACACTTAAAAATTAGATAGGCCTGAATGATGTAGCTAAGTGTGTGAAAAAAAAAATCCCTCTGAGCACTGTAGTTCGGTCAACCTAACCCCTGCTGTAGATTCACCTAGATTGATGGAAGAATTCTACCATTAGCCTAGCTGCCCTCTCTTGGAGAAATAGATTAAGTCCATTGATAGAAATCCCCTTTCCACTGACGTGTGAAGCATTTGAGTCTCAGTGCCACAGCTGTGCAGGCACAGTGCCATTGCTGTGTCCTTGTAGTATAGACGTGGCCTAGGACACAAGACTGCCATGACTATGGTAAACAGTATGAGAATAACCAGGAAGATGCTATGAGAAAGCATTTGCCAATGGTTGCCACTCACTAGAGGTACCACAGTTCTCACTTCTACTTTGAATGGGAAATAAGTATTATCTGAGATCACACAGTGTGGGACATGTTGGAAAAAGCTGATTTTGTAAAGGACCACAGACACTCATACCTATGTGGAAACAGGTTGAGAACAGAGGAATCAAAGGGGAAGAAAGAGAAGTGAAGATGAAACATTTGATACATTTTATGTGTGAATAACCAGAGGCTCTGTTTACAAACCTTTCCATCTGTTCCTTCGCCTAATCAGTTCTGCTTTCTCTCTCTCTCTCCTAACTTTCCTTCATCTTTCCAGATGCAGGACGCTATGGGCTATGAGTTACCCTGGGTGTATTTTGTCAGTCTGGTCATCTTTGGATCCTTTTTCGTTCTAAATCTGGTTCTTGGTGTGTTGAGCGGGTAAGCTGCCAGTTTTCAATGTCATTTTTCCAATGCTGCAGGGCAAGACTCCACAATCAGAGTTCCTCCCGGTCACCAGGATCCCTGCCTTCCTTCCTGACCCACCTCCATCCAAAATAAAAGTCTGAATCCAAGGAAACTTCTACATAGGTTTTGAAATGAATAATTTAAAATGGTGTCAGCCAAAATAACTGTGATAACAAAGTGCTACTCTCTAATTAGGAAATGCAATCTTAGCCCAACCAAAATACCAAGCTCCAACTAGACTGGAGAGAAGACAATTTGGATTCAGTCAAAACTTTGAAAATCCTGGTGCTGGTGACCTGGGATCCCTTTGGCTGGAGCCTTGCAGTGCTCAGAAACTGAGCCTGTCTCACTAATTATCATTCCACTCTTCCAGGTCAATGATGCCATAGGAAGGGACTGGCCCTGGATCTATTTTGTTACACTAATCATCATAGGGTCATTTTTTGTACTTAACTTGGTTCTCGGTGTACTTAGCGGGTAAGCAGAACCAGGAAAATGTTTTATTATTTATATTTTAACTTATATCTCTATTCCTTCTCTTTGGTTATGGATATAACGGGGCCATACTGGGTCACTCTCCAAAATGTTTAAAAGAAGCCCCTGGCTTTGCTGTGTAAATACCAAAGCAGGGCATCAGATGCTCCCCCGGAATAGGGGAAATATTTGAGTAAATCTCTTTATGAAAAGCCAAAACCTTGCCTTTAAAATACTCTTCTCCTTAGAATAACCTTTAGCAAGTGTCATGAAACTAAAAGTCCCTATACATTTGCTTAGATAAGGCTGAGCACATCATTTACCACACCAGGAGTGGATTGTTGTTAAAATCCTGGAAAAATCAGCAGAAGCAGACATGACTAGCAGCATCTCTGGCAAATCCCAAAATGTCTGTAAAAGAGGAGTCCTGCCAAATTATTCCATCTCAACTGAGAGATTCTTTTATTTAATATCTTTGAAACGTAGGCAGATTGGGGAGTTATTTTCTCCATGAACAGACTAACATGTTTTTCTGTAATAGGCACATCTTCTTTATTGTACACATTAGGGGGTTAGGCATGATGCAGGAAGAGTTTTTTTCCTTGTCATGTTTTATAAGGGTGATCATGGTCATCTGACAGGGGAGGCTCTGAGCAGGAGGATTAAAATGTCCCCAAGAGATGCTGTTGTTTCTTAATTCTTCATTTTAACCTGTGTTACAGAAGCATCATTGCTGAGGCCAACTAAGCAATTGCCTCGCATAAAACCAGCTGTTAATGTACCCAGGAGTTAAACACTGTGCTCACTTTGGTGGCCCAGATAATGAGCAGATTCAAGTCAATAAACATTCTTGATATGATGTTCAAAAAAAGGGATGCCAAGGATTAGATTCCCATTTCCATATCTAGGCACTGCTGGGTGCTCAAGCTTGTTCAAATCACACTACTCTATATAGGTGTTTAACCAGGGTCTTAGAAGTCTAAGTTTAGGCAGCTCTTTTATTTACTTAATTAATTAATTAATTAAAATCTTGATCCTAGTACTTAGTCTGCTGAGCCTTGTGGGAAGTTTGATCAATGCCTGTACCGGTCAGATTGTCTGACCTCTCTAACCCTCACCTCTCATTTTGACAAGGGGTTCTTGAGGTGAGGGGGTCATGGCATGTCAAGGGTGACACTCTCTTAGCAGGAGTTAGGGCCATCACAGAAATGTTGTCCATGGTCTCAGAGGCAACCAAAACAGGAGGGCTGTAATAGCCCTAGCAACCTTCTTTGCTGTCCTTCAGAGAGAGTGCAGGTTTCGAGAAGGATTCATTACCTTCTGCATCATCCCCTCCTGAGAGAAACACATGCAGGTATGACAACTGCTGCCTGGATAGGAGCTTCATGTGAGTGAATTGAAAGGAAAAAGAGGCTCCAATAAGGAAGGGAGGTAATAGTCTGTGTTTGGATACTTGAAGAGTGATACTGTGGGTCCAGTTTTCAAAATGAATTCCTTAATATCAGAGTCAGATTCCCCCATTTAGTCACTCAGATTGGCAGGTAGCCATGTAAAACAGCAGTGGAGATTGGTGGCATAGGAAAGTGGGCAGGCCAAACTGATTGCATCTTTACATGACAAAACGTCAATAGCAATAATTAAAGATTGTATATTTTCTGATGTGGGTAGGGTAAGCAGTGCCCACCTGGGCAGTATCTAAGAAATCACAAAAGCTACATTACACATAAGGAATTGTTAGAGACAGCCAGGATCAAACAAGAGGTCCATCCACAATTACATCATTGAGCTGAATCTCCTTGCCTGTGTTGACTGTACCATTTTGCTGTACTTTTCATAATCAACCTGTAGGATCACACTGGGAGTCATTCTCTATTAACATCCCTGAAAAAGACTCCTAGTTCTTAGTAACCTGAGGAGTTGAAGTTTCCAAAAAATATAATGCTCAAAGAGCTAACTTTCAAACACAGTTGTGAACAGTACTAAGTCCTGAAAAGTCTTCAATCCTCAGAGCCAGGTGTTGCTAAGGCACTCCCTGTGTTATTGATCCATTCTGCACAAATGTTGCAAAACAATATTCCTGGTGATCAGTACCTTCCAGGTAATCCAGTCTGTGCATCTCACTTTATATCCAGCATGTCTTTTTGGAAAACCATTATCTTATACTTCATTATTTATTATTCTTACTCATATAGGCTTAAATAAAAAAAACCCCACTTCCTAATGAAATTAATACAATTGTATGCTCAAAGTTAAATTAGGGTGTAATTACTGATGCCAACTAAGATATCTTCATTGTACCTACTTTATGGCAGTTGCAAAATTTGAGGTTGAACTGTGTTCTGCCTAAAAATCAGAGCCATAATCAGTCATTCCTGGGTGTATCATTCCATTTAGTCATTATGAACAAACCACACAACATATTATATATACCTAATTATATGCTAAAGTAAATACTATACAAATACATGAACATCACTATAGTCTGGCCACTGGCTTGACTGAGGATAAGGAATATGGATGTATTTCTAAAGAAAATACCATACCAGTTCAGAAAAATGGATTCCATGTACCAATTACAGCAGCAAATTTGACTCAAGATTTCAATCCCCTGAAGATTAGGGTTTTACATCTGTGTTTGTTTAATGGCATTAGAAATAATGGTCTTGCTGTCAGTGTGTTAGTCAGATTCAGATTCAACTTTTCTGCATACCAGTAACGCATAGTGTTATTCAGATACATGTTTGAAGTTCTGTCCATATCTAATAGTAACCCAAAAATATGATAAGCTGAGAGGATATTCTGTACCTGTCAGAGTAAATAGGATTCGAGTCCATATGCTGGATTTAAAGCAGTTGCCAAGATCTTTAAACAGCTGTAATTTCACGGTTTTCTTGTTTTCCATCACTGATCTGAGCACCAGAGAATTCAAAGAAATGAGGTATAGAACAATAATTGTGCATCCTGTTATCAGAGCAGGAAAGAAAAGCTTTCTCCTAGATTATATAGGGCAAAAAGACTCATCCCCGTCTCATATACACTGAGAGGAATTTACCCCACACACTCCATTTGTTGAGATTGTACCCAAGCAAAGATTTCTAGTAAACTGAATGCTGGTAAAGATTGCCACATTTGCAGCCCTCCACTGAAGGTGTCTATCCACTGAAAAGAGGATGGCATTACTCCTGTAAGCTTCCACCATGCCACTCTCCCATTGCATTTCAGTGTTGTTCTGGGGAGACCACATGTAGGTTTGAAATGGTAGTTCGGTGAGCACACTCCTTTGGTCCTGGGTCTCCCTGCTGAGATTGCCAATAAAAACAATTAGTGTCAAATGTGATGGTGGTGTAGGGGATGTGCCTCCTAGGAACTGAACTGAGATCACCAGCTTATTTCACATCGGATACTAAATAGCTTTTAGTCAGTAACAACAGTTGGTCATTAACAATCGAATTAGCCTGGATTCTAACTGGCTTCCTAAATATGAAATGCTTTGAATTTCATTAGCAGTTTCCTGGTCCACATAGCCCTCGAGTGTCAAGTTTTAATGTGACTCCAGTGTAGAATTTAAGCACATTTGATTAAGACCATTTCATTAGAAGGTTTTCTGAAATGGGAAGCACGCTTTACATTTTGTGAAGGGAACAGTCTGTGCCAATACTGTTCATTTAGATCATTGGACTAAGAATTGGCATTATTGGATTCTAGTCTCAATTTGGCCATTTGTGGGGCCAGACCAAGGTCTATTACCTAAGTCCAGTTAGGGACCCCTGAAGTCCTGCTAGTGCCCAGTGTCTGTAGGACTTATATGGTTCTGAAGAGGTTTTAAGTAGGATTTAAGTAGTGCGTAGGCTTTTATTGGCCCTTTGTACAGGCATGTAATTTTGTGTGACATGGGCCAAGTCTTTATGCCAAAAGTCAACATTTTTACACTTGTGTGCCCACATCTAGCCATTTAAATTCATATTTAGGCACCTAAATAAATGTGTTTCCAGTGGTGTCAAATGCTCAGCACCTGTGAGAATCAGGCCACTGATTTAGGTGCTTTTCTTTGGGCATTCAAGTTGGAAGTGTCTGGCCTTAATCTTACTTTTCCTCAGTTCACCTATTTATAAAATAAAGGTTAATCGTGGTTCCCTAGGTCATGTTTTCTGAGCATTAAATTCATTAATGTTGGTAAAGCTTTTTGAGAGTCTCAGAGGAGAGATGCTATAGAAGTGGAAAGCATTATTGTTATTATTGATTGATTTTTTTCAACATCCATCTTTTTTACATTTCCAGACAACACAGTTGTGGTTTTCAGGATAAGAACACTTGATTTTTCACTTCTGACATATGGCAAAGCTTTCTCCCAGGACTTATTGTGAAGCTATTTTCAGTCCTGAGGGCCCAACACAGCTACTTTCCACTTTGAACTCTTCATTATCACAATCCCATGAAGAGGGGCATAACTCAAGCAAGATGGCAGAGGAGAGGACCATGCAGGCATACTTTGTTTCAAAGTGGAATTCTGCATGTTTGTCGAATTCATGAAGACCTTTCCTTTTGTTTATTCTCTTGCTGCCCAGGCGAGAGTCAGGTCTCACAAAGGGCTTGATTCAAAGCCCACAAAAGTCATTGGGAGCCTTTCCGGTGATTTCATTGGCCTTTGATTGCATCCTAGATGAAAGGGAAGCACTTCCTCTCCCAACTCCATCTGAGTTACCCGTAGGACACTGCACCTGGCACTGATTGACATGTTTGGGACTTTCAAAGGTGTTTAGCTTTAGTCTAACTGCTTCCTTTGGCTTCAATGATATAATTCCCGTAGACTTCAATGGGGGCAGAAATAGACCAAAGCTAAGTGCATTTGAACCCCCCCCACCCTTTGTTGGCAGTATCATCAAAAGGATACAGATTAACTAGCCAAAAAGTATGAGTGGGGATGGTTCAGAAATGGTGGGCTTGATTCTCCACTGCCTGTATCTCATATAGCCTTTAACAGCTGCACAAAGTAGGCATTTTACAGTCAGCCTAGTGAATGATTACAGGTGGTACGAAACAGTGCAGAGTTTAGTTCAATTACTGCAAGTCACAGTTGATCCACAGCAACAGTAAAGATCAAGAGACTTCTATGTCTTTGGCTGGGAGCCAGCTGGCTTTTAGCTCAGAGGGTTAAGGCTCCTATACTCTGCTTCAGAGATCCCAGGTTCAAATCTGCCTGGTGGTGGTTCCAAAGGCATGCCACAGTTTCATCTGATGTCCTCTAGTGAAAGAAGTCCAGTATCTAACCAGAGAGCTCTATAGAACCTCCAGAAACAGCTTATTCAGAAAAAGTTACTTTGTCCACAGAGGAAGCAGGAGATTGTCCTCCTAAGACCCATCAAAACAGTCAGATAAGCAAGATGGTGTCTTGTGTTTAAGCACATAGTGGCTACGTCTAGACTGGCATGATTTTCCACAAATGCTTTTAACGGAAAAGTTTTTCCGTTAAAAGCATTTGCGGAAAAGAGCATCTAGATTGGCATAGACGCTTTTCTGCAAAAGCACTTTTTGCGGAAAAGCGACCGTGCCAATCTAGACGCGGTTTTGCGCAAGAAAGCCCTGATCGCCATTTTCACCATCGGGGCTTTTTTGCGCAAAACAGTTTTTAGCTGTCTACACTGGCCCTCTTGCGCAAAAACATTTCCGGAAAAGGGCTTTTGCCCGAACGGGAACGTCAAAGCATTTGTTCAAGAAGCACTGATTTCGGACAGTAGAACGTCAGTGCTTTTGCGCAAAATCAAGCGGCCAGTGTAGACAGCTAGCAAGTTTTTGCGCAAAAGCTTGCGCTTTTGCAGAAAAACTTGCCAGTCTAGACGCAGCCAGTGCATATAATGGCTTTTCATCAAGCTGCCAAATGCTCACCCCAAATCTGTTCTCTGGCTGTAACCGTTATTCTTAATGGTTGTCCCCCAAACTGTGGATTTGCAAATGCTTTCTTCTGGCCAGGGGGAAGCAGGTGGTAGTGTCTAGTTTTGCAAACCTATGGCAAAACACATGAACCTAAATATTCAAATAAAGCATCCTGTGCTGTGGCAGTTTTCCACCCTCAATTAAATGTGTGAACAGAATTGTGGGTGCATTTAATTAACCTCAGTTGCACCAACTGAGGTGCAAATGCGCTTCTGTTTAGGCAATCAGGTTGAGATCTGGCTAAAAAACAACCCTGCAGTCTCTCTCTCCAGCTGTCAGATTATTGCCAGACATTTAATATGGGTCATCAGATTAAACTAGTGTAATAATAACAGATATTCACAAGTGACTGGTTAAAAGATGCATATGGCGAAGCATTAAAATAAAAAATATTTACATAAACATTATATGTAAGTTTCAGTTACATTCTTAACCAAATGCTGAGAGTTAGCTTCTCCCCAACATTTGTATGTAGAAACCAGACACTTCAACTCTTATGTCTGTATATCTGACAAGGACCACTCCACATACATATTAATGTGATTTTGAATGAATAGAGGCAACTGAGGGTCCAAGATAGGGGTCGTCATATCTCCAGTGCAAACCAATCTAATCGCATTGTTTTTCAATCTCTTCCACCACATCCTGTCCCTCCCTCTTTCTTGCCAGGGAGTTTTCCAAGGAAAGAGAGAAGGCAAAGGCTCGGGGTGACTTTCAGAAGTTGCGGGAGAAACAACAGCTGGAGGAAGACTTGAAGGGATATTTGGATTGGATAACTCAAGCAGAAGACATTGATCCAGAAAATGAAGATGAAGGCATGGATGAGGAGAAACCCCGAAACAGTAAGTAACTTTCTTCTGTCTCTCTCATTGGGCATTTAGCTAGGAAGGAATGCTTCAGAATTTGTAGCAGTGAGATTCCTTGCAAGGAAAAACAGGTCAATCCTCAGGCATCCACAATTTTTATATATTATCATGGTTGTATTCATGTAGGAAGCTGGAGGAGGGTGAAATACATACAAAATAATTGGTATTGATCCACAAAACTTCAGTTACACTAGCATTAAATGCTGATCTTAAAAAGAAAAAAGACCATTATTTGCTGTTGGCAGTCCTTTTACAGGGATACATTTTAAAATATACATCTGCCTCCTATTCATTTATTTAATTGCAGTTCAGAGTTGCAGGCTGTTGACATCTGGTTAATTACTTTGAAAGCAGAGATTTCTAGCCAAAGCAGAACTACTCTATGGTATAAAGGCCAAATCAGCCCAGTTATACAGTAAAGGGCAGTCTGTCACTCCTCTGAAGTCAGTGGAATTGCATCTGATTATGACAGGGTCAAATTAAGCCCTAAGACTTTCCTTCTCAGGGAATTACTGTTAGAGTTCAGGACATCTTTGGGCAAAGTAATTGGAAATTCACCAAATATCTCGACTAATCAGAGCTGCTGAAAGAGGAATGGTTACATGACAGCAGCAGGTTTGTATATATGCCTACATTATCCAGATCTTCCCACCACCACCCCCTTATCAGCACAGGCTGCATATTCACGTAGCATGTTTCTTTACAAGTCACACAGTCTGAAACTGTCAGGGTGGAAACCTTTCAAAAAGTTATACAGTTAAAGGACATGTGCATTGTTCTTTGCATTTATTACTAAAATGTGCTTTATCAACTGCTTGAGTTTGGAAGGGAGGCAGTGAAATATTTCCACAGCGATGTATTATTGCGCCAATTGCTGATTAAATCAATAGCTCTCAAGGAGGAAAAGGTTTTCCCTATTTCCCCTCAGACCAAACAAGCAAAATCCAAAAGACAGTTACCTTTGGGACCATATAATGGGCTATGTGTTGATACTGAAATGGTTTGTTTGAGCAACAAAGTAAGAATAGTATCCGAGGTTGATGGGCTTCTCTGGGGCAAGCTCTAGCATTGGTAATTATACCGCCAAAGCTTTTGATTTAGCAAAAGTGCACATTGTTAATTAACACCAATGGCCAAATACTGGACCCCTTACTCCATTCACGTGAAGAAGTGGGTTGTGCTCACAAAAGCACATGACACCATCTGCATTTTCTGTTAGTCTCTAAGGTGCTTGTTTGGGTTTTTTTAAGTTTTTTCACTTACAGACTAACACGGCTGCCCCTCTGAGACTCTGACACATTACTGAAGAAAACTAGGCCTGGTGGAGTAAATAGGAGCGCTCGGTGCTCCATCTCTCTACAAATCAAGCAACTTTTATTTAGACACCTCTGTGAGGCCTTTTCTGAAGTTTGAGAATTTAGACTGAAGAAATCATTAGGTTAGACTATGGTTCAGTTAATGACCAAATGTTGGAGATAGCACCTCAGTGGCCTATAATTTGTGAAATGGGTCTGGAGATCTAACTGTAGTTCTCAAAGCAAAATTGTTCACATTAAAAAAACAAAATCATCCCCATGAGTCAATTAGCACCTTTATATGAAGTCTCAGAAAAAATACCCAGGATTAATTTGACAGGGTGCTTGATGTGAAGCCATAGAAGGCAAAAGGAGGCTTTCTTTTGACTTTGAGAGGCATTTGACTTTGAGAGGCCCATTGTGTCTTACCTTAGGTGGTCCCGTCAAGAAAAGATTAAAGCACATTAGCAAAGCAGTTTGATGTAACCCTTGTATAGCTGCATCCTGTTTGGTACCTGTTCTGTGAGTCAGCAAAAGATAGCCATCTCTGCTGCAGTTTTAGGAGCATGAGATTGACTCTTTTTGGTTACCAGAATTTCAGAATGAATCAGACCTGAGGCCTCGACTAAGTTTGCCAATTCCAAGAGAGGCAATTAAAATGAAAGCTAACAAACTCCATTTATATGGGGCAAATCTCTTATATCCTGATGAAGCTGAGAACCAAAAGCTAGCACATCTGCAGGCTGTGTTCCGTTTTCTGTGTCTCATTGCCTCTAGCTGGCTCAGCTACATGTGAATGACTTTTGTAGGTGCTTGTCTCAGATTGTCCCAGAATGTGTGCAAGTCCCTCTGGAGGTTGTCACTGTTGTCCATGAATGAAACAATGAAATGTCATGAGCAAAATGTACTAATTTGTTGTCCGTTTCTTCTTCCAAATCATTAACAAAATTAGCATCTTAAATAGCATTGGTTCCAATACTGACCACTGAGAAAACGGCTGTTAACTAGATTCATCTAAAGAGTAACCATTTTCTGTGACACTTTGTTGTTTGTCACTGTGACGGGGACACGCGGCCCCGCACTAGCAGCGGCAAAGCCGCCGCCACTTTCCCGGAGGGCGAGGCAAGCTATGCAGAGGCGGGGACACCACACCACTCACACAGGCCCCATCGCCTGGGGACGCCAGTGGGGAAAGAGAGCGGGCTAACCCGAGGAGGGGGTGACATGGCTGGACATCATAACGCCGGCACAGCAGAATGTGCGGCCGGCACGCAACATGGCAGGCCCCTCAAAAGGGCCAAGACCAGCAGAGCCAGGGCAAAGCTGGGGCGTCCTGGAGCTTCCAAAGGGAAGAGGGGTCATCTCAACCCAGAGCCAAAGGGGAGGACGGACTGATGCAAGAGTACCACCGCCTCCACGAGGGCAACCTGGCCTGGGAGAACCCAGTAGGAACCCCGGTCAGTGGGTGTAAAGGCAAAGACAGCGAAGGAAGCAGCCCAGGGCAGGGCAGTATTGGCTCCCGTGGGCTGATGAGTTTCGAGGCCGTGCCCCATCAGCCGGCTAGGGGATTACTCATCTCTACGCCTTAGGGACCCGGGCTGGGACCCGGTGGAGAGGGAGGGCCCGGGGCCCCTTTACCCCCTTCTAGGTATACAGGTTTCTTCACTATATATGGAAGGGGATCATAAAATCCCATATCAAACTATTGAATGTATGGGTATGGGATAACAAAAACTCACAGGAATTTGGGGACACTAAGGCGGCAGAGGGCACGGGACGCCGTTCGGACACTGGGAAAAGGGCTCCAGACCGATTGAACTGCCACAGTCACTTAATCGCTTTCTTTTTCATTACAAGATCAGGCTTCCGAACAGAACACTGAACTTTCTAATAATGCCGTAGAGTTATCATGCTTCAATGGATAGAAGCCACAGCGAGGGATGTAGGGAAGAAGTGGAGTGATGCTGACTACACGCTAGTGACAGGAATCACCCTGGCAATGCAGAGCAGGATAGGACAGGCCAAGCAGCCAAGTCACAGTGTGGAACACACGTTTGTACTCTTCTGAAAAGAGGCTGCATGAGCCCCAGCTAGCTAATGCTGAAGATGACATGATGTTTGCTAGCTGATTGGAGGCCTGGCAAATTAAACCTTATTGTAGCCTGGGTGCACTAGCCAGTGCAGTAGCTGGGCACTCTCCCTTTATTTTCTTCAGCACGGTTGCCCCATTCGCCGCTAGGGTAGGATTTGGCCTCCACAGCCCGATTGTGAATCCCATAGTACCACTGACGAGCAATTAATTGCTTGAGAAGTCTGAGTGAAATAAATGAGATTCCCTGGGTGGGTAACTGCTCATTCATGTGAGTTAGCATTTCATAATCTGGCCCTCTCTGTTTATATGTATGACTTTTTTTTTTTAAGCTGGTGGTTCCATTTGCAGTTGTACAAATACAAAGATCATACTATAAAAATATAGGGTTTTTATAATGGTTCTGAGTTTAAATTTGTATGATAACTGATTCAGAAAAATGTTTCTGGTTGCCCGGTAATGATAGGTAGTGCATATGTCATTGTTTAGAATATCTGTCCTTCATGTGTTGGGAAGAAACTCTTGGTATATTTACAGCGTATACAGAGAAGATTCCCCATCTTTCATATCCCATTCCCCCAAACCTTTCTGCCACCTGACAACTCAAAACAGCCCCTGTCCATTGTGGACTAAGGAATGAGAGGCGAGGGTCTCAAATCCAAGCTCTCCTTTCCTTATAGCAGTACAGCGCACTGCCAAAATGCCACTGACCTTTCCCTAGTTTCTGCTCTCTTGTCACTGAGCCAAGACTGACTCACTTTTCTTCCTCAGTGGACATTGCTTATAGTGCTTTGCGGGTTTGCTAGAAAGGTGGATTGATTATTCAACAGAATTAAGCAAAAGAAGCTGAATTCAGAAGGAAAGGTGGTACTTCTAACACAGGGGTGGCCAACCTGCAGCTCGCAAGCTGCATGCAACTCTTCCCCCCACAAAAGTGCGGCTCGCAAAGTTGCCCCTGCACCCCTCCAAATGGCCCCCGGCTCTCCTGTGCTCTCTGGAGCAGGGGAGCCGTCTGGAAGCAATTAAAAATGGCATCAAAGTTGGTGGCAGCCAATGGGAGGGGCAGCATCTTTTTTTTTTTTTTGCTTGACAATTCAGGGGCGTTTGGGGGGCTTTCCTTTTTTCCCCCCCTCTCTTGACGATTCAGGTGCAGCTCTTCGCATTTTTTCTGCCAGCTCTCTTTGTTAATGGATTGGCCACCCCTGTGCTAACTAAACTAGGATAATCCCACAGAAAAGAGACCATCTAAGAGGGGAGAGGAGGTTTTGAATGCTACCTACTATGCAGAGTTTCAGTGTTCAAGCCAGTGTTAAGCTTAATAATCAGGGGTCAAATTTAAAATTCATGGTGGTGCAGCTCATCCAAGGACCAACCACAAAATAAGCTACTGTCTCAACTACACAACATAGTAGTTTGTGCAGATGTTCAAAATGTGATACCAAAATGAGATTGCACTTGTATTCACAGTGTGATCTTTCCTCTCCCTTCTTATATGCTTTGATGAGCAGTGAATTAGTAAACAATGTTGATATTTAAATTATCAGCAATGAGCATCTCAATTAACATTTCATTGAGGTGATGGGGCTGTTCAGACTTCTGTGTTATTGTTTCAGGCTCTCTACAAACTTCAGCAGGTGTCTCTGGATCAATTACACATGGGTCACTTGAGTTAACTATATCAGCTGTACATGTACATTTTTTAATCCAAGTTGAGATTCTGATTAATAAGAAGGCAGCTTGACAGAATCCTTTTATGGTTGTGTGAAGGTACTTTCCCCATGGATGTACTATTCATTTCATAATGCAATATCTTGTTTAAAATTTGGGTTTGTAACTTTTCAATGGAGTGTGCTATGAGATGTTTGTCTCTAATGTGAGTCAGACAATTACATTTGAACACTTGATTCGTGAGGTGGTATAGACAGAGCATAGGACTAAGAATTAAAACACCTGGACTCTAGTGTGATCTATGACATTGATTCACATTTTAATCTTCAACAAGTCACTTCTCCCTGACTCAGTTCTTCCAACTGTAAAATGGGAGTGTGGTTAGACATAATTGATTAGTGTATGTAAAGCTGTGTGTAGTCCTTGAATAGGAGATGTTATCATCTTGTGACTATTGTCACTGTATTTGTCTCGTTGTGCTGTTTGGTTGTTGGTTTGTTTGGTTGGATTTTTTTTTGTTTGCTTAGGTTTGTTTGGTTTTTTGTTTTAGCTGGAGACAAAGTCAGCTGACTTGAAAGCAGTACTAAATAGCAAATAACAAATTTGTTTTGATTACTGGGCCAGAGTCTCAGCTGCTATAAATCAGTGATGCTCAGCAAGTCACCGGTTTTTACATCCTCTGTAATCTTACTCATGTAGTCTACCTGAACTAGGCCCAAACCAGAAAAGATGAGCTTTCAGTCTCCTCTCAATCCTAGAGCATAGCGGGGAGGCTTTCTGCTCTCTAAATAGAGCTGTCTGTCTTCTAGCCTGGGAATCTGTCTCCTGTGAAACGGAGAAGACAAGGCATAGGAAAGAAAAGTCACACTTGCAGCCTGGTGGTTTTTGGATTGGCTGTCTGTGTCTGCTCCTAGGGGAGTTGCTGACCTTGGTCATATGTCATTAATCATATTTCTATCTGCTGTCACTCTCCTGACGCCTCTGCACTATGCTCTGAGCTGTGATGGGTGTTAACAGCCCCAAGATGAGAGGCCAACAAATGGAAGCGCCAAAACACTGAGGGACTTAGTAGGAGAAAAGATGGATATAAGCAAGTGAAGGCAGCCAGAGTTACAAATTCTATACAGTCATCAACTGATAATATTCCTAAAAGAGACCTCGGCATTCTTCTGAACCAGTTTAATTGATTTTCATTTCTCACATCTGTTCAGGGGACATTCACAGAGCTGTCTGCATTCATCTGCTATTTCTCAGGGAGTGGCTGAGAGCTATGCGGCAGCGTTATTAACAAACATGATTTAACAATTACAGCAGATGCGGAGTGGAGGAGGTGAAGAGGCATCTGGAGGCTGTTTGTATGGATGGTTTTTGTCGTTGCCCTTTCCTTGATGGGCTTTTTTGCAGAGGAAGAAAACATTAATTTGATCCAGGAGAGAAAAGCACGCCATGCCACAAAACAGATGCTGAGCTTCCAAATTAGAGCAGAACATGATAGCAAAGAGATTTCCCTTCCTGTTGTACAGGAACTGGGAGTTCGCCCTGTTTTATCCTTTATACAGGCTGGAATTCTTGTGCATTGCACTGTGTAGAAACAGGAACCTCAGCAAAGGCCAGATTCTCCCTTTGCTGAAGCTCAATGGCAAAACTCTCATTGGCTTCACTTAGCGCTTTTTTTGTTTAAAAAAAAAAAAATGGTGCCGGTACTCCAGGAGAAAAGTTGTTGAGCTCTCACTGGAGGTGCCGGTATTGAGTACTGGGCAGTACCGTCACAAAAAAAGCACTGGCTTCACTGATATAAGGCTAGAATTCTGAAAGTCCAGGCAAAAGTGATTTGCCATTCCTGGCTCTTGCCATGCTACATTTTTCTCTCTCCCTCCCTTTCACAGTTCTGATTGGTATAAGTTCTACTGTCAACAAGGCTATGTCTACACTGCAGAGCTATTTTGGGATACCAGAAGTCTCCCGAAATAGCTATTATTCATCTATTGTAGCAGCCCTTTATTTCAAAATAAATTTCGAAATAACGGGTGGCTTATTCCAATGTCCCGGTAACCCTTGTTCCACAAGGATTAAGGGGAATTTCGGAATAGTGAGTTATTTTGAAACTTGACACTGTGTGGACAGCGCCAAATTATGAAATACGCTCTTTTGAAATACACTCAAAATAAGCTACGCAATTTGCGTAACACAAATTGTGTAGCTTATTTCAAGGTAAGGGTGGAGTGTAGATGTACCTAAGGGTGCAACCCCACCAATTTCATTGGAGTTCACACATGTGGCCTACAACAGACTTTGCTTCATTTACTGACAGCAAAAGCATTTTGTGATTAGAAGTTGCTAGTTTTCCCACTTAAAATCATATCCACTTTAATGTAAATTATAACAAGGACTCATAGCTTATCTAATGGGGCAAAAATACCAAGGTCTAATCAAATTCCAGGGCTTTGTTTAAACTGATGCCTGGAGAAAGTCAGATCCTCGTAGTTTAGCAAGAAAAGCAGTGGAAATCAATGTATCGTCCCTCCAAACTATGTAGGAATGGCTTGGAGAGTACATTAAATGGTGACAACTACAAGGGGTTTTGGCTGCACATCAAGATTTTTGCCTGATTCACAACAGGAATGTAAGGAAGACCAAATAAAGGCAAAGAGAGAGCCCAGAAGAAAGGGCAGATTGTGAACAGGAAAAAATTGCTCAAATTCTGAAATTAAAATCTTACACAGTTTAAAAGGAAACAGTCTTAGGCATCACAGAGATGACTGTAGCATCTGATTGATCAGTTGTCATCTTTACTCAAGGATGAACTTATTAATTCTCTAGTGAACTAGCAATAGATAGGCTATTCCACTGACATCAGACTTTCTTGTTTTCCCTTACTGTCCCTGTGTTTCTTGTGGATGGTGGTATGTTGTGATCAGGTGATTTCAGCACAAGCAATAGAGTGTTTTTTCTTTGGAGGAGCGCAAGGAACTTTATCAAAAGCTAACCATTTTAAGCAGGACTATCTACTGAGAAAAGCAGACTAGGGAATGAGTTTTCAGCTGACAAGGTAAAACTTTAAGAAGGAATGGGAGCTGCTAAATGCTGAGTTGTAACTCTTAAAAAATCTGCTGTTGCATTTGAGTGCACAACAGGGCTCTGTGTACTTGTAAAAATCTGGCCAAAAGTGAGGGGAATACAGGGAACAGGATATGAAGAGAGAAATATTTTAGGGCACCAAAAATAGCAACATCAGGAATAATAACCTGACCAGTTATCTTGGGATAACTTGCAAGGTCTATGAAATCAGTTGACTTCTTTGAACAATATACTGACAGAGGCCACCACTTTTCCCTCAATGTGCATTGAATTACTCCTCTTCGATCATATTGTGCCTGGATTTACACCATGTGTAAGCCCCAATGACTCCAGTAGGAATTGCAGACTTTGTCTGACTTTAATGAAAATCCTGTGCCCTCCTTTGAAAACAAAATTTTGAGGCTGAATGCTGTGTAGTATGTTTAGTGTGCTTCGATGAGGATTCTAGGCAGAAGAGTAGGACAACTGAATTGTTTATTTCACGTATCAGATAACTCTATGACTTCTGAATCATATATGCTCACTGTACTGACAGAGAAATTGCCAGCCCAGTAAAGCCAACATGGTGCCGTAATATCACATGTGAAGCAGAAAGAAAACAGGTAGATTTCCACAATCAGGTTGTGCAGCTGAACTTGTAGAGCTGGCCTTGGAAAAGTGTAGTTTGACCAGTTTATAAATCAAAATGAGATGTGAAAATAACAGATCAAGGCTTCATAATGGAAAAATTAGATGGTAGTTTTAGAGAGGAACTTTTTCAGACTTCAGGCTCAATTCCAATTGTTCTTTTAGACTAACATCATCTGATTAAACTTAAAAAACAACAAATGGTCTGGTAGCACTTTATAGACTAACAAAACATGTAGATGGTATGTACTGGTAGCCCACTTCTTCAGATGACTGGAGTTTTAACTTCTGATTTTATTGCCAAAGGGTGCATGTAGACTGGCAAGACTGTCTACGCTGGCTGCTTAAATTTGCGCAACAGCACTGACTTTGTAATGTAGAAAATCAGTGCTTCTTGCGCAAATACTTTCACGCTCCCGCTTGGGAAAAAGCCCTCTTGCGCAAGAATACTTGTGCAAGAGGACCAGTCTAGACAGGGAAGAACTGTTTTGTGCAAAAAAGCCCCGATGGCTAAAATGGCGATCGGGGCTTTCTTGCGCAAAATCACGTCTAGACTATCCACGGATGCTTTTGCACAAAAGCACTTTTTGCGCAAAAGCATCCGTGCCAATCTAGACGCTCTTTTGCGGAAATACTTTTAACGGAAAAACTTTTTCGTTAAAAGTATTTCCGCAAAATCATGCCAGTCTAGACGCAGCCAAAAAGTATAAAGTGGGTCAAAATCTATTATTTTTACCAGAATAAATTTTGAATAATTGCAGTGACGTTAATTCAGTTAATCATGATTTACTTCAGTACATCTCTAGCAAAAAGTGTCTCATTATACTTCAAATGAACACTGTTGGACAAAGTCAGCAGAACAGTGGATGGATACTATAGGGCAGTTTGCTATTTTGGAAGATGTCAGAACACAGCATATGAAAGTAGAAATCTGTATAAAAGTTTTAAGAGCCACATCACAGGTTGAAAATGAAGCTTTTGTCAACTCATTTCCTTAGCTAACCAAATAGCAACTCAAGAATAGTGTCCTACAATCTGATTACATTTTGCCTCTGTTGCATAAATACCAGGAAATAAAAGCCCATGTCATGGAATGATTTATTATCTGTCAAAAACTGCTCTAAAGAAGAAGCGTGTATAGCAGCATCTATCTTTATCATTGTCCACTGATGTGGAAAATAATCATCTGGTAACTAAGAAAAGATGAGCTACAAACTCAGACCGTTGTAGGCATTCTGAAAGGGAGTGTAATGATGCTCCCTAGGAACAGGCAACCTATCAGAAGTTATTCTCCTCAGATATGAGTGACAGAGCTATGGAGAGACTGTGCAAATGTCCACTATTTATATTGATCCTCTCTAGGGAAGAAAGAACACCACATCGAGCACCAGCTCATTGCTGGCTGATACATCAGTTTAGGTTCCAAATTTCTCTTGGATTTGTGTTGCTGCAGTCTGTGTTTAGCATGTAGTTTGGAAAAAGCTTTTGGAACATTGGTTCCCATATTGAGCTTCATCACTTCTGTGATCCTTAGGCAAAACTCATTGAAGTCACTAAGAATTTTGCCTGGATAAATCCCGAGGATCTAATCTGTCAACATTTGATGTCAAAAGTTGTTGGCAAATTCCCAATGTGTGAGAACATAAAAAAATTGCCCAATTTGAGGTGCAGCAGAAGAAAATTGTGTGGGCAAGTTTAACTTTGAGTGCTAACTTACAACCTTGATGTTCTGTGAATATAATTGGTTGCATGGAATAGCGTACAAGTTTTTCCTTTTTTAGGTTACTGTTGTATTTAATAATTTCCATCTGATAACACTTGGTCAAATTCATCCCACTTGGAACTGTGTTTTAGTTGGTCTAGCTATGCCAGGTATGAATATGGCTAACAATGTTTATTTGTATTTTATCTATGCGATTAAAGTGGTTGAATTTAGGGAAATCTGAGTCCAACTCATAGAATGATCTATTATAGCCTGAGCTGATGGGCTTGGATGCATTGCAAAGGACAGAGAAGTGTTAGCTTCATAACCTTCTATAGCAGGTATGGGCAACAGCAAATACTGGGTGGACTGCATGAGTGGCCCTCCTTCACTTCAGTGGGCTGCAGCAACCCATGGCCCACCTGTGGCCCCGCAGCCCCCTTTTGTACCCTCTTCCCATGCACCTCTCGAATATGGGGCACTGGAGCCCCACACTTACCTGCTCCTTTCCCTCCCTCCCACCACTTTTGGAGCATGCAAATTTCCTGCTTCTCTCCCTCTCTCCCAGACCTGGAACACTGCGAACAGCTGATTCACAGCATTCCAGCTCTAGGAGGGAGGGGGAGGAGCTGGACGGTGCACAAATCAGGCAATTTGCAGCTCCTCTGGAAGTGCTGGGAGGTAGGGGGAGGTGTAGGAAATGTTGGGCTCTGGTGCCCCAATGTGCGAGAGGCACCTGGAAAAGGGGACACCCGGGGGGGGGGTCTGTGGACCGCAGGTGGAACCCCAGTAAGCCTCATGTCCCACGAGCCACAGGTTACCCACCATTGCTGTATAGTGATCACTGATAATTAATCATATGTGGCAGCAACAGAGTGGCTAGGGAAAAATTCATCCTCATAGGTGAGGGAGAGTTATGGCAGCTAAGTGCAAAGAGGAGGCTCCAGTGTTTAATTTTGGACGTGTTTACACGGATGTAAATTAAGAGTGATGGTTCTGAAACACATGGAGTTGCACTCGTGTAAACCAGGGCACATGGCACAGGCCCATTGCTTCTAACTACTTCCTCATCCATTGGTTTCATGTCAATTTGAGGTACTCATTCCTTGGATTATTTCAGATTAGGATTATGACTTGTTGATAATAACCATTGTTTCCACTCGAATCACCTTTCCTTGGAGAATTGAGATTGTAACTTTCCAGACATTGACTAACATATCTTCCCGTCCCATCCGGGGGCAGGTAGAGAGTGTCGGAGGACACCACGGTTAAATCCGTGGGACGATCCCAGACCTTGCGAACCCCACAGTTCAAGGCCTAGGGCAAAGGTATTTCCCCCCC
This sequence comes from Pelodiscus sinensis, assembly GCF_049634645.1. Lineage (NCBI taxonomy): Eukaryota > Metazoa > Chordata > Testudines > Trionychidae > Pelodiscus > Pelodiscus sinensis. The sequence continues at coordinate 109,673,566 of NC_134711.1, forward strand.
CCCCCATGCCCAAGGCAGCATGGCCTAACAACCTGAATCTATGCAACAGCCCTTTCCCACAGAGCAATGTAGCCTAATAGCCGGTACCCCAAGAAGGCCGCCAACTGAAGAAGGGCTCTGTGTAGCTTGAAAGCTTGTCTCTCTCACCAAAGAAATTGGTCCCATAAAAAATGCTACCTCACCCATTTTAGCTGTCTAATATTCTGGGATTAACATGGCTACAACAATACTGCAAATAGACATTAGCACTTGCACTTTTAAAAGTAAGACTTTCTCTCCATTTTTAACTTTCTCTCTGTCTTTGAGTGAAAATAACAGAAAGCGAACATTTTGAGTAAAATACTGACGTCGCAGGTGAAATAGTGGTAAAATGTGTATCAACTTCAACAGGACCAGCATTTCACCCTGTGACTATTATGCCACTGGAAAAAAAAAGCCTAAACGTGAGAGCAGATTTTCCACAACCCCCTCCACACACACTCACTTTTTCCCTTGCTTTTCCTTTTTCCATTTTTATACTGGAAGAAAAAGTGGCAGGTAGAAGTTAAGAGGAGAGTTGATTCCTTGCCCCCCTCTCCCAGTATTTTTACTTTCCTCCCCTTTTATTTTTACTTTTCCTCCCACTGAAAAAAGGGGAAGCATTTGAAAAATAAAAGGTTTTGGCCATGGTGATGTAATTTACAACCAGGAGCACGAGAAAAATTTGTATACTAGGGATGCTGAGAGCTATTGAATCAAACTGTAAACCCTGTATATGATGGGAATCACTTCAAGCCAGAGGATGCCACAGCACCCCTAGCTCCAGCACTTACTCCTACAACTTTTACCAGCCTCTCACTTCCCTGACTTGCAACCTGGATTGCAAACAACATTAAGCTGAAATCTGCTAGAGCAGTGGTGTGTGACCAGCTACAGCATATAAAAGCTGACATTAATGTTTACAGGGTACAAGGTTTTCTGCTATGAAGGTTATTTCCCTGACAAAGAATGACTGATGAGAAGGCCACTCTATCTGGCCTATTGGATAGGAAACTTACAATGGGGTGGGAATCCTGCTTAATATCAGTAACATCACTAAAAACATTACTGAAGGTGAGCCCTGACAAGGGGCTGGTAATAAATGTGGTCCTGGAAGGACCCTTTGACAGATGAATAAATCTCTACTTACTCTACCAGAAAGGAAAGCATTGGTTGAAGCTATCCACACATACCTGATGGCACCTTGAATCCTCACAGGAAGGGGGATGAAATTTGTGTGGGAAACAATCTGGGTACAACTGGGTGGCTGCCCATGAGCCCTACCCAAGAGGAATCAGGTGATTCCAATATAAAAAGGCAGTGAGAAGATATAGGGAGGCATATGGTTGAGAGAGGAGCTGAAACTGCCAGAGGCAGGAAGCCTTGGTAGTAAGCTGGAAAAACTTAGGGAAACTGCAGCTATCCCTATAGACACTTTGGAGTAGTAAGAAGGCTCCTGCAGGATCCTGAGTCAGTAGGGGGAAGGCACTAGCTGAAAATGTGTGGAGGAAGGACAAATTCCAGGCAGGGCATGTTAGGAAGTGGACAGTCAAACCCTCAGGGAGAAGGGGCTGTGTCTTGCTAAAACCGAGATAAAGATAGAAAGTTTGTGTTCTATTTTCAAAGACTTTGTGTTAGTCTCCTAAGTCCCATTCTAGTGCCTGAAAGACAAGAGTATTCTTGAATGGTGTTGGGACCAAGACACAGGTGCTGTGGAAGTTGTTCTGATGTCTTTTTTGCAAATGTAAGAGTAGATTAAGTGTGAATGTGTTTTTAAACTTTGCTTTATTTACTCCTTTGCTTCCTCTACATTGTAAATATTTTCTTTTGGGTTTTGTATGCAACAAAAGAAAACAGGCAGGTCAAGGCTGACCTGCATTTGCAGAGCAGTGTGCAGGCTGAGGCCTGACTGCAATAGCCAGAGTTGCTCTATCAGAGGACAAAGATGCTTCAGCGGAGTACTGTTGGGGGAGGTTTCATAGCCTGGGCAAGCATTGTCCCTTACTCAAAGCCAATGTTACCAGTCCCTTGCTTTCAGAAACACCAACAATCATACACATTTAAAAAAAAATAAAAGCTGAGTTGAGACAGCTGACTGCCGAGCTGACATGTTTTGACTCTTGTAAGAGACCGATAAAATTAGTTGTAGCTAACAGGCAGTCTATGATGCTGCTTTTTCCTGAGGCAGAATTTAGATTGAAGGAATCTGGGTGACATTACATAGTTGAACTGGTACATGTCCTATTGAATCAGTTATCACTGGCACAACTGAAAGGAATTCAGTTCCAAACAGCACTGGCACAGCCAGTGTTCCCTCTATGGAGCACAGCTTCACAGGTGGTTAATCAGCTCCATGCATGGAGCCCTGAGCCTCTGACTGGGTGTGGCTGATTAATCACCTGTGAAGCTGTGCTGCCACATGGCTTAGCAGGAACCCTGGGCACAACTGAGAGGAATTCAGTTATGAGCAACATTGCTTCCTTCTCATTACTTAGGTGGGCCACAGGAAGTCTATAGTAAAAACCCAGATGTGGCTCAAGCAAGGAGAAACATGAAGAAAAAAATATTAGTGTGTGACTAGACTGTCTCACAAAAGGCCACTTCCCTTGCTCAGGGAGGGGGAAACTCTCATCCACTCCAGCTATCTTTATCCAACTATCTGATAATAAGCTAAAAAAACCTAGATCCCCTCCTGGTGTGTCTGTTCATGAGAGAAAAGACATATCCCCACATGGCAAATGTCCTAGGGCCTTCAAGCTTTGGGGTGGAAAAAAGAACAATTTTCCCCCCAGAGGTAATTGAACCCATAACAGCTGCCACACAACACCTGTCCAATCCTTGTTCCTACAGCAGTTCTTCAGTAGCCAGATTATGGAGGAGAGTCAATATTTAGTGAATTAGCCTTTCACCTCTTGAGACTTGCATTCAGTCTCTGCTTGAGGGCACTTGCGGCTATTTTAGTGTTGCAATGCCACATAATGCTTAAGGCTATGTCTACACTACAGAGTTTTTGCAGAAAAACTGCCATCCACACCTCAAGCACATTTTTGTTTTATGAGGAAGAAGCCTTTTTGTGAAAGAGTTCTTTCACAAAAAGGCATGTGTGGATGGGGAAGAAGGGGGTTTTGCGCAGAAAGAGGAAAAAACACAGGTGCCCTGGTGGCCTTTCTATGCATACCAATCAGTGCTTACTTTTGAGAGAGCGTCCATGCAGTCTGGATGCTCTCTTTCGCAAAAGCGCATCGCTTTTTCAATGCACTTTTGCAGAGTGGAGGTGCTCTTGCACAAGAAGTTTTTGCGGAAGATCTCTTCCGACAAAAGCTACTTGAGCAAAAAGCCTGCAGTCTAGATGTAGCTTAAGAGAAGACTCGAATGAGAGGTGGCTTTCTAGGATTTGACTGAGATGCACCAGCCAAGTTTTATGGAAGCCTCAGCACTAGACTAACACGGGGCACTGCAAATCAGTTTTGCGATGTTTGCAGTTGTTTTTAAGTCTCTCCAAATGGAGTAAAAATGGAAGTCAAGGTCAGAATTAAAATTTATTAGCAGAGCTGCATGTGGATGCCACAGGGTACTCCAGGTCAGAATGAAAGTGCATTAAAAGGCTTTGGAAGACCCTGGAATGGAAGAGCATGGGATATACAAGGTCAGGAATGAGTTTCCACACAGCTGGGTTAGGGAAGCTTACATAACACCTACCCACACTACACTCAGCTCAAGCTGGTGTTATCTGTCCCTCACTTTGGGGGATGCTGAAAGGGTTCACAAACTAAAAACTGCTATTTCAAGCTCACTAGAAAATGCTTGTTTCTTTGGCTTGGAGTAATTGACCTATTCTTGATGTCTTATTGCGGAGGTACAAGAGCTTTAATTATATGCTTAACAAGCTAACTTTAAGAGAAAAGCCCTTTGACTTGAAATCCTTGTTTACGTTCCTGGTTCCAAGCTGTAGCACAGCCTGCCCAGCTAGCATGTCTCATTCTTCTGACTCATAAGATATTATAATAGTGTCTAGTGTCAGACTAGTCATTATGTTAGCAAAAATGTCTGAAATAACACCTCATGCACAGCAGTGTTGAAAATGACAAACATTATTTCCTAGATATAGTAGAAATGCAATATAATGGCCAGTATCTGAAAACAAGGAAAGATGTTTATTCTCATTTCAAGCTGGGAGGAGTGATTGCCAGCTAAGATCAGGGAATTGAATAAAATCTGTTAAACATGATACATTAATGCAACGGCAAAGGCCTGCACCAGCTCAGCAGTGACCTACAACTAATGAGTATATAGATCAGTAAATTTGGTTGATTGCCATTGGGAAAGCACCACCAAAAGGCTTAGCCAAAGATTCCATTTGAATACTGACACTAAGGCCATGTCTTCACTAAACCGAAGATCACCACTGCCACAATCGATCTTCTGGAGTTCGATTTTGTGAGTCTACTTAAGACTAAGTAAATTGAACTCAGAGGGTGCCCCTGCCAGAAGCCAGTTCTCCTGCTTCTGCGAGGGGTAAGGGAAGCCAATGGGAGCATTTGGAGGACAGTGGGGAAACCTGAAACAAGGTATGTCCACTCCAGCTACATAATTATGCTGGAGTCGACATACATAATTATGTAGCTGAAGTTGCAGATCTTGATTTGACATCCCTTATGAGTGTAGACCTGGCCTAAAAAGTCCCTACTCCCAGAGAGAGAGTCTGCATCAGAACATGGCAATTTCTGCAAGTAAAACAGGCCCACTGTTCACTCTGTGGTGTTATGTCACTTTGTTGTGTTGAACACTAGGATACTCCTCAGATACTGCAGAGGAGTATACTTAGCCACAGCTGATCCCTTCCACTAGTTTCCTTCACAAGTGTCCCAACTTCTTCCCAGTTGCTTTCAACCCTCTGAACATGCCCCAGTCCAGCTTGTCCTTCCCAGCTGCCAATTCCCTTTCTCTTCTTGACACGTACCAGTACCTCGCCTGCTTCCCAAAGGCTATTGTTATATTAATTATCTGTATTAGTATAGTTCCTAGTAGGGTTCCCAGATGGTCGAAACAAAAATACCAAACACCCCCTGCCAAAAAAAGAACACCGGGAAAAAAATTCTGTTGAAGGGGGAAAAAAAGAGGGGGGGTACCAAAAAAAACAGGACTCCAAGGACTTATTACACCAAAAAAATAGGAACAGGGGAGCGGCTGAGCACTAACAACCATGGCAAGCATTGCTTCCCCTAGGTCTTTTGGCCGGCAGCCATTTTGTGTTGGCAGCCTTGGGGAACCAGGTAAGCATGGGGGCTGAGCCTGGGGGTGTTGGGAGCTGGGGAAGGGTTCGGGGGGAGGCCAGGCGCTGAGTGTTTGTAGGGTTTCCAGGTGCCTGGCATTTTTGCCTCCTGGCCAGGGAAAGATTCAGAGAATACCGGACATCTCAGGTGTCCGGTATTCTCTGAATTTTTTTACCAGGTCAAAAATACCGGACTGTCCGGGTGAATACCAGACATCTGGCAACCCTAGTTCCTAGGAGCTCCAGTCATGGACCACGACCTTGTTGTGGGGCTTGTGTAAGCAAAAAACAAAAAGTCCCTGCCCTGAAAGCTTCTTCCTCTCTGCTGCACGCAGTCTGCTATCAGACCTGCCTTCTAACAGTTGTCTCCTGAGTGTTTTAAAAATCCCTTACCAAATCAGTTCCCCAGCTGCAGAAACTTTCATGGCTCCTCAGGGAAGACTGCCAGCTGGACCTGGAAGTTACTCCCAGCTACTGGAAGTTATACATTGCCTCTGCACATGATTTCAGACTCATTTTACCTCCCAGTAATTAGTTCATTCTCTCTCCTCCCAACATATATTCCCACCCTGTCTGTCTGCTAGCTACCAAAGCTTGCCCACTGACAGCAGGCATATATGCAACTCCCAACCTTCAGGCCACACACTCAGTTTCCAAGTATGGCCCACCTGGAAATGTTGGGGCGGGGGGGGGGGGGGCAGAGGAAGTCACAAAATTGCTTGGACACAGTTCCTTTGAAAGCAGCAAAATCTAGGTGGTCTGCAGCACTCCCTGGAGATTTTCCAATGGCCTGAACACAGGAAACTGGAGCAGCCTCCTTACTTCTTGTCCCGCATAGTGCCATGCAACTTTGATCTGGAAAAACAAACACTGTCTGATGCAGAGACTACCTTCAGAGTTACTGATTTGCACATGCAGGGCAGTTTCTGGACTGATCCCTCATATTTGGTTTTGCCTCAGTTTAAAAGGACACCATCAACTTGAAATAACATTTGTGCCTGAAACTTATGTGCGTGTTACTGTGATAAGAAACTTCGTGGAATGTCAAGAATTGCTAGACTAGAGGGGAAACAATAATCTCTGTTTTTCTGTTTATGGTGTGTAATTGACAACCCTTCTTCTATGGCCAATTTTGCTGGTGTGTTCATGGTCAGTTGCAGTTCCTGGGTCACTAGCACAATATCAGCTGCTCAAGGGACAGCTCTGATGCAGCCATTCTCCAGGCCCTGTAAGGGCATGTTTGCCAACTACAAAGCTGCAGAGTTAGTGCTGTTTCCAAATTAATGGCCAGGGGGCAGAGGGGAGAGGTTTCTCCTTTACCCAGAATCCCTGCATGAAGCCTGAGAACAACAGGAGCCAGAATGGATGGGGAGTTCCCTTCTGCACTCTACAAACCATTGTGTGGAGCAGGCTTCAGTACATCGAGTGGTGTTGCTCTTGGGCTCACCTGCTATCGCTTGCTGAAAAGACACTTAGAAGCGTCAGCAGGGATGTGGAAACATTCTTAGAACTATTTGGAAATGATATTTTAAATCAAGAAATACTGTTTAAATAGTGCAAGACCAACTCAAAATGTTTTAATTTAACTAGAACTCAGTATTAAACCAGATGGTGTTTCCCAAGAGAAGCAGACTCACTCAGGATGCTTAGGATGCAAAATACGTCCCAGCCTGTCTGGTAAGAGGTTGTACTTTTGCCCTTATTGTTCCCAGCCAGGAAAACAATACATGCCATTTACCAGAAAAGTGAAGAGGCCAGTATAGAATCTGTTTTGCGAAGGTTGGTTTGATGTCAGACCAAGAAATCCCCACCAGGAGAAAACATGTCTTCTGTTGCCTGTTCTTGTAACAAACTCTCCTGGCCTATGACCTGACCAGTCTGTTCCCGCATCCCTTCTTGAGTCCCAAGAGGCTAAGAGTGCTGCTTCCATAGCCCTTCCAACCACAGTTAGCCTGAGAGGTGATGAGAAACCTAGTGATCTGAATTTGGATGCCCATTTAGCAGTACAACCAGCTACCACTGAAGAAAGCTTGGTTTGCCTTTTCTAGCATAGGAATGAACCATTTTCTTGAACATATGCTTCAGAGTGAGGTTCCTGCCTACTGTGCTTATGAGAAATCCAGAATATTACAGCTGTGCCAGTTGTTTTTAAAAAACCTGAACATGTGCAGGGAAGTGTTAATGGACTCCTGGGAATAGATGTACATGTTGTTTCTTGGGAGTGGAAAACAGAAAGCATTTGAGACTTGAAAAGGTCACCTGACTTTGAAAGGGGCATAGACTTGATTTTGCCTATAATGGGTCTTCTGCATAATGCTTGTTCCATTCACCAGCTATTATGAACCCATATTTATGGAACACAATGTCTCTCTGTCAAGATGACTTTAAAAATAGAAAAGGGCAGATGTTTGGAGCAGCTGAGGGGTTTGAAATGTCAGACTGGGTCCCAGGGAGATGGTCTAATAGGCAAACAATTCAGCTACAGGTATGTGATAAACTAGATGGTTATATGGAAAATGTGTCAATCGCATACTTGTGCAATTTGTTACATGCAATTTGTCACATACTTGTGCAATTTGTTCTTGAATTATCCAATTATTATTTTTATCTCCCTGTATGTGGTGTATATACATTTATCACATGACTCTGTCACCTCAACGTATGTGCAGTGAATGTGTTAATGAAAGTGTACATATATAATCAGTTTATTGCTGTCTCCACTCAGAAAAAATACATAATATTTCCTAGATCAGCTCCAGTCCACTGTCCTCTGCTTTCATTTATCAGTCTTCCGTCGTGCATCCCAATGCACTAGTTAGCTTTGTCCTTTCATCATAAGAAGTTCTGCTGTTATATGCTGGCTTCTCCATCTCTTAATCTTTTTTGCTTACTTTGGGCCTGATTCTCATTTCTGTTAAGGCCCCTTTACACCACTCTATTTACACTCCCATGGTGTAAAGTTGCCTTAAAATGAGTGAAAATGGCAAGCACTTTAAGGCCCGTTAATATTACCACAGTAGTTTAAAGAGACCTTGTCATAAATGGAAACCAGGTCGTCTCTTTCTAATTGATGTCCTTGGCCATATTTTTACCTAACCCGAGTTGGCTTTTTGGAAACGAGCTCTCAGTACTAATTGGACAAGCTTTAGCCTTGTGGTGCTCAATTAGTAGTTTCCAAGGATTTTACAGTCCTTCAGGGACTTTTTGTGATTGACTAATTGATGAAACATCATTCCTCTTCTTATACTTCTCCTGCTTCTCACTAAGCTTCTTGGCTGAGCAGTTCAGGTGTCCCTTTTCCTCTCCTCCAGAGACCATCCAGGTAGGTTCCTCATCTAAGAAACAGAACCACTTTTTTTCCACTGTTTCCTGGTTATCTTTCATTGTGAACACTCACTCATTCAAAATCAGTTTCTCTTTTGGAAAGAAGAACAAGTGGTCTCTGAAGCAATCAAAAGTCTCCTGAGAAATGATAAAGGAATTCTCAAAAGGGGTGGAGAGAGGAACAGACTTGAAGAATGCATTTAATTCAGATCCTGTTATGAAAAGAAGTGTCTCTGGGGAACGTGCTTTGTAAGTAAAGGAAATAATTATCAGCACTGGTGTTTTGTTTTATTTTCCTTCCCTTACTATGGAGCTTAAATTCCATCTCAGCACTGCATTTGTTGATGGAGTTAAAGTTGGAGATTATCTACAGGAGTATATTCTACTTAACCTCCATTCTAAAATGTACTCTTTTATCCCATTGCAAGCCCCTGAATCATTGTTCACAAGGCCGTATGTTTGCTGTTTGGTCACATAGTCATAAGACATTTGATCAAATATCTTTATAATCCAGGAAACATCTAACCACCAAGATCCCACTGACAATATCTGGTCTGCTCCTGGGGAGGCTCCACTAATACTCTTACCCCTTTTCACCGAAGTGGTTTGTCAAAGTTTGGGCCCCTGTGGGTTATCCCAGGAGGAGACATTGATGATGGAGTCTGACATTTTTATTTATTAAGCCCTATTTCTCCAAACATAGGAGAAACCTTAAAGTAGCACCATTTTCTTGGTCATAGAAACTGTCTGTTTCTGCCAGCTTGTTCAGGCTTTCTTTCTGGTTCTCAGTATAGTCTTTCAGCTTGATCCGTGTCCCTCTCTCATACCCACATATGTGCCCTTACCCAAAGACAATACCCTGTGGAGTCCTTTTCCCAGATAGTCCAAATTACTGTGTGAACTCAGATGCTCCCTTTTCCTGAGGTAGCTGTTTCTCCCAGCTATTTTAAATGAGAAGTGCAGATCACGTGTGCAGCATTGTATCTGTGTTAGTCCCAAGACATGGGTGAGGTAATATCTTTTATTAGACCAATTTTTGTTGGTCAGAGACACAAGCTTTCAAGCTACACAGAGCTCTTCTTCAGGTTTGGGAAAGGTGCTAAGTGTGTCACAGCTTAACACAAGGTGGAACAGACTGTTTAGCATCATTAGTTAGCACATAATATAATTCAATGTCAAGTGACCCTAACACTCCTGAGGTGATAGGCCGAAAAAGAGGGTTAGTGGGTTACAGATTGTTGTAATAAGCCATACATCCAGTGTTTTTAAGACCACAATTATTAGTGTCTAGCAAAGTTATAAATAAGTTCCCAGGCTCATCTTTTGAAAGCGTTGTGTAGGTTTCCTTTGAAGATGAAGACTGATAGGTCAGACATAGAGTGAAAAGTGTTCAGCCACAGGTGCTAGGATGTTTTAATTATTTCCTGTGTGAATTTATTCAAGAGTATAGGGTCTCATTTCAACCCTATTGTTGTTACAGAGACAGTTAGGCTATGTCTGGACTACACTTCTTTGTCGACAGAGAGATGTAGATTAGGCACGTTGAAATTGCTAATGAAGCGGAGATTTAAATATCCCGTGCTTCATTAGCATAAACATGGCCACTGCTTTTTTTCGAAATGGAGCTTTTTCCAAAAAAAAGGCAGTCTAGATGTAGATCTTTCAAAAATACAGCCCCTTTTTCGAAAGATCCTGTAAACCTCATTTTATGAGGGATAAGGGATCTTTTGAAAAAGGGCTGTGTTTTCGAAAAATCCGCATCTAGACTGCTGGGGGTTTTTTCAAAAAAGCTCCATTTAAAAAAAAAAAAACGGCAGCCATGTTTATGCTAATGAAGCAGGGGATATTTAAATCCCCGCTTCATTAGCCTAATATGCATCTCTCTGTCAACAGAGAGGTGTAGTCTAGACACAGCCTTAGTGTTCTGGCTGAAGTACACCACATGTTCTGATAGGCATGTGTAGGATCCATGGATCTTGAAAGGTGTTGATGGGGGAAGGTATTGATCCACCACAATACAGCATCACTGTGCAGGAGAGAAATCCCAAAGGAGTTTCACCTTTCATAGCTAGCTTTTTCCCAACAGCCATGTAAGATGCACAAGAGGGGCTCTCCTATACATAAGCATTTATCCCCATACAGCCCATAACTACCATGCTCCGTGCATATAAGAATATACTCATTGATTGTTCCCAGGACATTGTAAATCCTGAGAAATGCACGCAACAGAAGGAAAGCTGTAGTTCATTTACATTGGCAAAACGGAAGAGTATGGCATTTCCCAAATAGCGGTGATGAAAGGAGTAAGCCTTGTAGTGTTCATGTATTAAATTGAGGACTGTCCACACAAAAAAGATGACTTGTCTGATATTCTGATAGTTGCTCACAAACCCATTCATGAAAGGATGGGTAGGAGAGGTGCAGTAGAAAATGGGGATGACGTCATTCACTCAGTGGTAACTCAGTTTAAAGAGGCAGCTGGAAATTGAAGATGGTAGTTTGTTTTTCTTGTGCCTCATGGAAAAACAAATCTTAAATTCCAGTTGGATGATTCACAGAATTTCTTCGCTCATCAGAATTGTTTTGTGATCTTGCTGAGTCCTACCTGGAAAGCATTAGCATCGATAATAATGATGACGTGTTTCAGAAGGGTTGCTGTGTTAGTTTGTTTTGGCAAAAGCAATGAGGAATCCTATGGTACCTTAAAAATTAACAAATTTATTTGAGCATAAGCTTTTGTGGGCAGGAACTCACTTCATCAACGTGCATCTGATGAAGTGGACTCCAGCCCACAAAAGCTTATGCCCAAATAAATTTGTTCATAATAAGATGTTTTTCATCCATAGATGTAAAAGAGCTTGATAAAAGTGAGTAGAGAATTACTATACCCAGGTTAGACAAAGGAAATGAGAAACACAAAGAGTCTGTAGTAGAACAAACATGAGATCCAGCTCCATCTGGTTTCACATCCATAGCCTTGTCTGATGGGCCACACGGCTTCCACTCAAGTTGCCTTTGAGACTCATCACTTTTAGCAATGACAGAGGAAGGGGAAACATGGTGAAAAACAAATGTTGGAATGGGAAATAAGTCAAAATATCCCACCGTCATGCTGGTGGACAGCATATTACCAGCAATCATATTGTAATTTCACAAGACTCTTCTCCTAGCGGGATCCCTATCATCATCTCAATGAAAGATGAGATTCTGCTTCTTCCTAAAGTACATTCCCTACTCTCATGGCTTAAAGGCCACAAGCAAGGCTCATTTTGATGGCAAAAGGCTGTTTGAGAAGAGTTCCTTCTGTTGTGCATCACCATAATTCAGTAGCATATACACAACACTAACGATTAATTAATACATAGTGAGTCTTTTTGTAGCACTTTTTGGCTAAGAATTTCAGAATACTTAAGAATGTTAAGCAAGCTTTGTAATGGGCTTCTCAGCTAAGTGTTATTTTGCAGATGGCTAAACTTGAGTTTAGTGGTGTTACTTGTGCATACACACCAGGGCTGACTTTAACCCACAGGGATGCTAAATGGCTTGGCCAAAGTAACTTAATGAATGATTAGCAGAGTAGGATATAGATCCCAGAAAGCTGTATCTCTGGTACCCAGCTCAAACCACTAGACACATGACTAGTGTGACTTAAAGAGTCACTTGATTTGCCATTCTTTTTTTGAAAGCCATGAGTGATCCTGACTTAATTTGTGGACATGTGACTAATCAGGGGCTTCATCAACAAAATGCACTGTGAGTATGATGAACAAGGGTGAATCTGTAAGTGCTATACACTGGAATTCCATCATGATTGGCCAGACACAGCTCTCTTGCCTGCATGAGAATAAGTATGGTGTCTGTCACTGGAACACTCTGCTTTTTCAGATGATGCCGGGTACTGCCTTGGTTGGAAGCAGGTTGTGAGAGCAGTTTGTGCTCTCTGTCCTAAAGGCCCCTTAAGCATTCTGATTGTTGGTAAGGCATTACAGTGCAGGGGAATGGAAGCAAGTTACCAGTTACCCTCTTTATCAAATTGCTGTTGCAGGTAGTGTGCTGCTCTGTGGGGAAAGTTTGGTCTCATTCACACTTGGTTGCTTGACCTTCTGTTGAAATGACAGTTGGGCAGTGTCAGAGTAGAGAGATTATTCATTGTTTTAGCCCCGTAATAGTGTGAGTGCTAGGACGCTCAGATGCCTGCAGTGTGTTGTTAATGGACGCTTCAACTGTCTCCCGTGAGGCAGTTAGCGGAGGGTTCGGGGCGCTCGTATGGGACTGTGTACTCTACACTCCGCAGAGCCCAGTTCCATGGGGACTAGGGATGCCAACCATCAGTAAATTTACAAATGGCCTGAAAAAAAAAGAACTAAAATTGGACCTGTCCATAAGTAAATAAAACCCACCGAGCTTCTTCTCCCTTGGCCCCGGGGTGAGCTCTGGCTTCAGGGCAGCTCCAGGAACTGCACAATTCCTAGGGCAGTGGTGGAGGGGGGACTTCCCTTCCAAGCTACTGCTGGCTCTGCCTCCAGCGACCAGCTCTGAACTCTTTGGCATTACTAACCTCCCCCTATGCCTCTGCCTAATCATGCTCCTGCTGCAGCCCCTCACTCAGCCCTTTCAGCCTCTGCCCCTCTGAGGTGTAAAGTAGGTGAAACCTGAGGAAAAGTCTATTTTCCTCTCCACCTTTTGAATCTTGCCTTGTGCCCAAAGGGGTCTCTTTTTTTCTCTCAGGACTTAGAGAATGCTGAAGCTATGTGGCTAGCAAGTAGGTTAAACTGGCACAATAACATTGCTGTTGTGATATATAAATAAAAACGCTGAATATTGTTCACCTTATTATGTAAGAATGTGTCCGTAAAAAATCTTTGGTTGTCAGTAATTTTTTCTATATTGTCCATAAAAATAATTTTCAACCATGAGCAATCCTGATGGGGACTCCTTGCATGGATGCATGCAGTAGCTTTTCAGAGGTAGGTGAGGAGCCAATGCTGTGGGATCTACCCATTACTGAGCCCCACAAGGGAGAGGCACATAGGGCACAAGAACTACAGAGGATAATGCACTCCTCCTTTTGATTAATAGAACCATGGATTATAAAGCTGGCAAGAACTATTGTGGTCATCAGATCTGACTTCCTGTATAATACAGGCCATAGGACTTCCTAGATTTGATTTGTGTTTGAACTAGACCATGTCTTTTAGACAGGGCTGGCCCATAACATTTTAGCACCTGAGACGGGGAGCTCAAATGACGCCCCCATGCCCCGTCGCTTGGGCTATAACTTTGAAAGGTCTCAATTCTGCCTTCTTGCTGTTCTACTCCTCTCATGGTACTGTGCATCTAGAGCAGAGAGAATACATATGCACCAGTAGCAGACACAATTTTCTACACTCTGTGTCCTAGTGGCGCCGCCCCACAGTCTGGTACCTGAGGCTGCCGCCTCAGTTTGCCTCATGGTAAGGCCAGCCCTGCTTTTAGAAAAACATTCCATCTTGATTTTTAAAATGTCCGGTGATGGATGCTCCACAGGTGTATTGCCTTCAGTGTTAAAAATGTTCCCTTCATTTCAAGTGTAAAGGCTGGATACCATTAACAAGGTTTGTAACTCTGTGACTAGGGTTAGATAAGATCCCCCCAGCCCTCCCCTCCCCCGCCCAGCTGTCTGCATTGTGATTCCTTTCATACTGTTTCCCAGTATGTGTGTGTGTCCCTCTGCCCCCTTTGTTTTGCTGTTGAGGAGTAAGTCCCTCTGCTGCAGCAAGGCTGGTTCTCTGTTCATCTTCGATAACTAGTGCTTCTGAGTACTGGTTCAGTGCTGGACTACTGTGCATTTGAACCCGCTGTAGACTTGCTCTCTTCACTAATTTAGATACATGAACGATAACGCTCTTCTCCAGCACCTCCATTCTGAGGCTATTAAAATGCTTTACAAACATGATGTTTTGTACCACCCCCGGGGGGGACTTGAGTATGACTCGTCTCTTCATCCTACTGGGGGAGATGAGGCACAGAAGGTTCAAGTGATTTGCCTAGCAAGGCTGTAGCTGACCTAGGAATACAAGCCCAGTTCTGCTGCACATTAACCTTTGGGCTGTGGTTCTTCTTATAGGTGCTGCCATCAGTGGCATACATGCAGGGATTTATAGCATTTATTGCTGTGAATATCTTTCCCCTTAGGTTGTGTTTGCAACTAAAAATTGCATTAATGTAGCAATGCCTGAGTGCATGACCATGTAGTATGCTGATCCTTGGTCATGTTTTCAGCCCTTGCTTGTCTCTCACCAACTGAAGTTGGTCCAATAAAAGATATTACCTTATCCACCTGGTCTACTCAAATTTAGGACAGGCAGACTCACCTGCAGAGAGCCAGGAGCAAGATTAGTGGAGGATCTGGCTCCTCATGGGTGATAAACAGTGGATCAGTGTTTTGTAAACCCATGCAAACCCCCACACCACAAAGTCAGTGGGTGGCTGCTCAGTGTAACTCCAGGTGGAAAGCAGGAGAAATAGCGTGGGGAAAAGACTCATCAGTCTTATTCCAGTTTGGGCACAACGCTGTAGTTCAGCTCTGCTGGGCTTGCTTGGTAGATGTAATTAGTGTCTGGAAATCAGCACAAAACAGATAATTGCATTCATGGCAGTCTACCAAGAGCTTTCAAGTAGCAGCATTGCCAATGGAAATTTGAGCTGGTAGGAGGAAATTCAACAAGCGAGTATTCAAATATGGGTATCTAAATTCTGGCCCTGTTGCCCACAATGCAGCCATATAACCTAGGGACAAATTGTGGCTGCCTTACGTATGCACAGGCCTGCCAACATGGTAAGGAGGTCAAAGGGGGCAATTGCACAAGGGACCCAGCATTTCAAAGAAACCCAGAGCTCCAGGTTCCTGTCGCTGCTACTTCAGTAGTAGCAGCTGCTGGAACCATGAACCCCTTTGAACTGCTGCAGGTGCACCACTCTGCCACTCCATGTGGCTTTCAGGGCTGGGGGAGGCACAGCGCAGTCCAGCTGATGCTAAGGGCTGACTGCCCAAGAGCCAGGCCCTCCTCCCATCTTGCCCCTGGGCCCATGGTGGCTGTCAGCCCCGCTGCGTATGCAACAGGTCCCAATGACCTCAATGGGACTATTCCCAGGAGCAAGACAATCATAGTTTGGAGCACAGATAGCTAGATTAGCCGCTATTTGGGAGTTTTGCCATTGACATCAGTGGGACTAGGATTTTGCCCACAGCTTTAACTCCATGGCTTGAAGTTTGCAGGATTCAGCTTGTCATTAAGAGCAGAAAGAAAGGGAAGATGATCTTTTGACCTTTGTGTGTTGTAATATTTCATAGTTCCACATGCCTTTATTTTCCATTTTGTATTTTTAATTCATGATGAAGTTTTCAGACAGAAGTGGATGTCATATGTGTAAGCTGAGTTCCTTGTTTTTTTCTTTTGCCTGTCACTGGCTGCATGCTCTCTATTGATGTCTTGTTCCTGGTACTTGACACTGACCATCTTGTCTGTGAAAGGAAGCACTCCTGCTGGCTTGCCTGATAAGAAGAAAGGGAAGTTTGCTTGGTTTAGTCACTCCACAGAAACCCATGGTAATGTTCCACTGCACTCTGTGTCCATAATGTGTATGTGTATGTGAATATATAGTATGTGCGTATATTTATGCATGTATGTGCCTCACTCCTTCTATTGCTTATGCAGTGTCCTGTATATGTGTTTGAGGTAGTGATGCCATTGCAAAGCAGTCTTTTTCTAATACTGTATCTTCAAAACTGTTTTCCATTTGAAATCAAGTTTAAATATGTCTGAAAGGTTCATATTGGAAGATTACGTGCCAGATAACTCTGTTTTGTTTTCCTGAGGGGGATGTCGGAGTGTATGATCAAATATTACCCTTTGGGGTCAGTTTCCTTTTCAGTTTGCTTGGCTGTTTCTTTTGCATCAAAATATTAGTTTAGCTGGTTTCTTACATTGTTTCTCCAACCAAATAAGACAACAGGAGTACATCTCTCTATATATATATTAGTGTTGCCCCTTTTTGACCTAAGCAGCTAGTCAAACTTCAGGACCCTGGAAATGTTCCAGTTGGAAGTAAACATTGATAGAGTCTAGTATTTTCTTTGTTACAATCTTGTTTATTTACAAGAAATGTACAAAATCCTACTTCTCCAAACACAGGAGGAAACAAGTACAAAAGAAGCAGTTTCTTAGCTTACAGTCCCAAGCCTCCCAAGCCACAGACCCAGAATCACTCTCCTCTACTTTTTTTCCAACATCACACTGTGTTCACAGGCTACAGCTAGGGCTTTCTTGCATTTAGCCTCTACTTCTCTATTCTTGTCTTTTTTCTGCCTGATG
Organism: Pelodiscus sinensis; assembly: GCF_049634645.1. NCBI lineage: Eukaryota > Metazoa > Chordata > Testudines > Trionychidae > Pelodiscus > Pelodiscus sinensis. Next base: position 109,690,534 of record NC_134711.1, read on the forward strand.
TCTCCTCTCCCACCTTAATCCAAATCAATACTCAGCCAAAAGCTCCTGTGTAGATTTCACACACTTTTTTTTTCTTAAGTGGGGGCTTAAGCTTGCAGTTATGTTAATTGAAGGTTGAGTTCCCATCTCTCAATCTCAGTGGGGTTTTAACCATAATAAGATTTCACCTGGTTCATAAGATAATGTAAAGGAGAGGGCACACTTGGAGCAATGCATTTGGTTGTGTTGGAAGGAGTGCCACCGTGTCAAATATTTCACTCAGTGCTCAAAAACACAGTCTAAAGAAATTTAACTTTCCTTAAGAGACAAAGTAGAAATGTTGGCAATTGTTAGGTTTGAAGAAGAGGGAACTCTCTACACTGAAGCATGAATACAGGATATGTTTAGAAGGGCCATCAGATCTTTCCCCAGCTGCTAAATGAGCACCTGGTCTCCTGGTCCATTGGACATCTGCCCAATCACAAATGCAGAACATGCCCTGAATGAACCATCAGGTTTATCTCCTGGTGTTAATTTAGCTCTTGCACTGATGGCCGATCAGATGTCTGTTTTATTGCTAATAATAGCTGTGTTCTTAGTAATATACAAGATGTTCTGACAGCCCCATTAGGTATCTTTCCAGCTGCTAATACACAGCTCACTCTACAGCCCCATCTGACATCTGTTCAGCTGCTAATGTGGGTCATGTTCTGATGGCGTATGAGATACCTGTCCAAACCTTATCATGCTATTCAGCTTGAAAAATCATTTCTTTCTCTTCAATTCATTTTGTGTATTTGGAAAGTAGGGAGGGGAGGAACGGCACATAGGGATGCAGGTGGTCTGTGCCACCTCACCTCAGGCAGAGACATATGCTAAGGAGGTGTTTTAATTCTCCAAACAAGTGACACAAGCAGGTGATTGAGTTGGAGTTGTGTCTTGTTCCATGAACTCTTGGAGGAATGAAAGGTTCAGGAGATTGCCACTGGCCTAGGAAGTGAGTCACCTTTTCAGATGCAGATCAGGTAGATGCAGACCTAATTTTTTAACAATATAATGCTTTTTCAGGAACATGTAATGAGATAATGAGCTCAGCTTGATTTTAATTGGTAAGTGCCCCCACAAAATCTCTACCACAGTCAGTATTGATTAGCCTCCCTGTTGGAAACTCTAGAAAACAGCTCAAAGATTGAATGGGCCATAGAAAATGTGCTACTCATTCCTAGAGATCCCATTCCTTCAGGTGTATAGTGGACAGTTGGGGAGAGGCTAGCATCACTACTGCTTGTGCTGTAGCTGCTTTTCAGATATGAATGGACTTCAGTCACAAGGGCTGCCAATCTGGTACTTTTCATCTGTGCCTAGTTCTCCAGAATATCTCCAATTCATTTTTTTAATGTAGAACATGCATAAATAAATACATTGTTTTTAAATGTTCCTCTGTTGATTTCTTTGCTGGTTTTGCCAAAATTTCCCTCCAGTTTCCTTTGATCCTATTTATAAACTTTCAGGGGACTAGTTCACTGAAAAAAGCAGAGCAGCCGCACTTGTCCAACTCTTTCCTGGTTAGGGAACTTGCGTATGTACCTAAGCTATCCCTGTCTAGCCTGACCTACGCAATAAGGCCAAAGACTTGCTTGGCAAACTTCATAATGCTCAGATGTAGCTGCTCAGAGTGTATTTGCTAAGCTGGCCCCTCTGCTGTCAGTTTCTAATAGATGTGTTGCCATCCAGTCCACCAACTCTTTGCTTTTTCTTCACTTTGACCTTTGCAGTGAGCATGCCTACAAGTGAGACTGAGTCCGTGAACACAGACAATGTGGCTGGAACAGATATTGAAGGAGAAAACTGCGGTGCTAGGCTGGCGTGAGTACATATATAAACACAGATGTTGTTTCTACTGCAGGCAAGTTTGATTTAAAGGGTTATGTTCAAGTGTTTAAAGTGCAAATTTATGGTTTTTTGAACAAGACAATGATGTGTGGGGAATTACAAAACCTAACAGGCCATATTCTGATCTTAGTCATAAAAGGTAAATCCAGAGTGACTCTTGATCTCAGTGGTGGGATTTTAGATTTACACAGGTATAAATGAGATCAGAATCCGGTGCACTAGAAAGAGAACCCTTTCTATGGTCTTACCTACACATGAAAATTAATCCAGAATGAGATAAGGTGTGAGTTTGAAGTGCATCGACTATTCCTGATTTAACTTCATGTGAGGACATTCTTATTCCAGAATAAGAGTGCCTTAATTCAGATTAAAGCGCTTCTTATTCTTGAATATGAGCATCTGCACATGAAGTTAATCAGGAATAGCCATTCTGGAATCATTCCCCATATAGACAAGCCTTATGATTTACTTTAAAAACAAGTTGATGAGAACAGGGGGATTGGCATTGGTCTTGCACATGAGAGCTACACAGTGAAACTGACTAGTCTGATTCAATGAATTGAGTGAAATGCAGAAAGCAAGCAAACATCATACACTATGTAAAATTATTTTGATATTTAGAATTGTTTCAGGTATACTTAAGGTGTCATTAATAAAACAGGCAAAATAATGTAAATATATATCTGTGGTCCCAATCCTGCATACCTTAGTTACATGAATACACCTCTTGGCCTCAAGAGTTGTAGTATCTGGCCCTATGGTTTTATTCTGAAAAGTGATGGATCCAGATTCCAGAATTCTGGATAAGCTCTGAATTCAATGCACAAGCCTTTGGGCAGGACTAATGGAATTTGCACTATACATCAAGTTCTGATTACTATACGTTGTACAGTGCCTCTTATAATAAAAAAGTTAATGACGACATAGAAGAACCTCAGTCCATAATTCATGCTTTCCCTTTAATGGGTCATAACATCTAGTGGGCATATATGCAAAATATGTGGAAGAGTATTTCTGAAAGGTATTTCAAATAATATGTGCTGGACTATGGGAGACCCTTGTGTGGGGAAAGGTATCTTCTCTCTCCCTCTTACATGGCTCACACAAGAGCCGGTCACAATTGCAGGCAGAATGCTATGTCACTGTGCTCCCAGGAGCATATGGCACTCCAAAGGGAAGAGGTGGGGTTATAAGTGACACCACTACTTCAACAGCCCAGCAGAACAGACCCAGCACACCCATGGTGTGGTCTGCACAGTCCCACTGGAGAAATCAAGGAAGCAAAAATCTGCCTCGTTCCCTGTGACATGTACTATAAAAGACCAATCTATGCCCTATAACACTGGTCCTCAGATGGCACTATTTGTAATGATTTATCTGGTGTGCACCACGGTTTTTGTTAGCATGATTTGCTTTCATCACACAGCTCACAACCTTCATGAAAAATTGCTTATTCTTTTTCCTTGTGCTCTCCACCTTCCCCCATCTGTCTGCTGCATCTTCCTGTTGTCTCCTGCATTATCCTTAGATTGGAAGCTGCTCATAGCAGGGACTATCTCTTTTTCCCCCTTTTTATAGTGCTTGTCGTGGTGAGGTCCCTAGGCACTACAGTAATACAAATAATAAAAATGGCAAATGTATGATAGTTTCTGTGTAGTGACGTATAATTTGATATTTGCAATGTGCATTTATATAATGCTTTTTGTCCCAAAGGATCCTAAAGCACTGCATGGTTTGTATATATAGGGATCATTTTTCCAGCGCTGAAGAGCAACCACCTTCAGGATGGAAAGAGGTGGCTGTCTGAAAGTGTAGAGAGACACTACACAGACATGAGGATATCTTATCCATGGTTGAAACTGCAGGGGGATTTTGTCAGCTGGAGTAGAATTACCTTAGCTGGAAAGTGGCCAGAATACTGAGGCTAACACTCAATTTTCCATGTAATCAGGTTCTTGGATATCTGGTTCTGTGTGGTAGAAGGCCAGTCTCGAGATGAGCAGTGTTACCTTTTTCTCCAGCTATCCCCCTATCCAAAGTGTAAGGGGAAGGACTGGAAATATCAGGGGAATTCCATGGGCTGGACATGGACAGGAAGATGAATGGTGAAGCAAAGCCCCCTTACACCTGATCCTTAACTGATGTGGCCTTTACACCGGTGGTGGAAATTCAGATAAGACTATTGCTGTTCTAAGTTCCACCAGGGTTGACCACTGAAGATCAGGGTGGGAGATGCAATCATCTCTCTGCAGTTGCAATTCTCCACAATATATGAGAACATCTCAAAAGCAGTGGGAAATTGACGGAAATACAGAGATCCATATTTTGCAAATGGTCTAAACTTTGTTGCTTTGGCTAATCTTTAGTTTATTGTAGTTGTGATGTCTCCCTCTCAGGCAGAAGTTTATCTGACGTTCAGATTGTTAGGATGTACCACATCCTGATGTTCCTATTAAGTCCTTGCTCAAGCCTCATGTAAGCCAAAATACCCCCACATGTAAAAATTATGTAAGAATTTCACAATTTGTCCTGTTAGTGCCAATGAGAGTTTTCCTTGAGGAAAGGCTGAGTAAGTACGTCACAATTTGGCCTGATAATAGGGAAGGAGTGATTAGCTTAAATTTTGACAAAATACTGGGGTGATTCTTGTATGAAGCATGCTGAATCTTTCAAACACAGGCCATATCTTCCATTCCTAACAGGCGGTGGGGCTTTTTTGGCTTAAATCAAGAAATGCCCATTCCCACCCTTTGAAGATCTCTCCTGTACTTTTTTTAGCAGACCTTTGTGAGTTCATCTTTCCACTGGGATTTGCATATACAAATGAATAACTAGATGCATTTTGTAGAGCTTCATTTTGTCTTTTAGGCAAATAATAATTTCTACAAATCTGGTAACATCCCTCAGTAGCAACGAGCCCCATTTGTCTTGTTAGAAGTACATTATTTCCCAGAGGGGAGAGATCACGCTGGGCAAACTACAACTGGACATGACAGAAGCAACAGGAAGACTTCAAGATAAAGTTGATTTTTTAGTGACATCTGGCTGAAGAGTATTTAACTCTGGCAAGTCAACCTCACCATCAGAATATGATTATGACAAGAGGAAGACGTGCCCTAGGGAGAAGGAATGGAAAGCAATATTATTAAAGATGACTTACAATTCCTGGATGTTCTTTCTGTTTTTAAACAAAGTTGTAGAACCTTAAAAAATAGGTTTATGAAAGGCAGAAATATTCGTATGGGAAGCCAATTCCAAGCATCTTTTTTGGAAATGGAACTCTCCCCTGACAACCTTACCTGACTTTGGGAAGATATGTTCTCTGTGAAATCAGGAGAGCACCCCTCAAGCAGAACCAGTTTCCTGAGTAATCATCCTCCAAAGAAACCTGTATCTTCTATAATATTTAATCCTAGAGCAAGTGCCTCCTTCAGCTGATCTATCTGGAATGATGTTACCCTTAGAACCAACAGAAGGAGTTCTGAGAAGAGTTAAATTTGGATTTCTTGATTTGGTTAATATGCTTTACATCTAATTTATCAAAACAAAGACAAAAAATCTGTACCAAATTTATCCCTAGGGTAATTCCATGAGCATCAATGGATTGGTTTGGCTCTTTAAGCTTAGGGAGAATGTCCTACATATCAATTTTTAAAGACAGTTCTGAATTTGACAGGACTATCAAAAGCCACCTACAAGCATACCAAAACTTTTGCAGTGCCAACATGACATCATTTGCACCATGATGTTGCCTCATACTGTGATAACATCTGCATTCGAATGGGAACACAAAGCTTTATCCCAAAGACAAATTTTGAAAGAAGTGACACTAATCTTATCTCTGTCCCATCACAACTGTGGCTAGCCTATTTTAACAACGAGCACTGAAATATGTTTCCCATGATCAAATAAACTGATATTAAACCGAGGCCTGGGAGCAATGGATTGTGAATTAAGGAGCAGCCTTGCTCACATGGCTTCCCATCAGTGAATAATTTCTCTGACATGCTGCATTTTATCAGGAGATCATATGAATTCCCTACAGATACAGTATAACTTTAATTTGGAGCCCATATTGTTATCGCTTAAACTCCTGAGGTCAGGCAGTGACCCATGCTTAATATTAATCTTGTTGGTACGGAATGTTGGACTAGGTGCATCCAAGAAATTTGGTCCTCCAATACAACCAGAAATACATGGGTGACACAACGTTCATGCCTGCATATGAGTGGCTGATCTACTGAAAGATCTTTGTTGAGACTGATTTCCTGGAGGCCAGGTTGAGCAGGATGAAGCATTTGAACTTAAAGGAAGAAACTGCATCAAATCACCTTTAATTGGAACAGTCAGCCATTTGGCATTATTGTGTTGGCCAGGATTTTCTTTCAGTCCTGGTATAGTCCAACCAGTTTCCACAACAGTGTTCAAACAGAAAGCCAGAATTAACAAAATAAATGAGCTACACCGGCTTTTCAATGAATATGCCATGTCCTGAAAATCTAGTAAATAATGAAAGCTCTGGGCAGCAGCTGATCCATCAGTGTATTTCCCTGGGTGCTTTTCCTTGTACTCCTCTGGCTGGCAGAATAATTCCTTTGTAGCTCTTAGTACATTCAGCACAGGAGTCTGTGGAGAAGAGAGAAAAGCTGATCTCATGTAGGTTTGTTGTCTGCCCTGGCAACTGCTGTTCTGGGCCAGAACAAGCAAATCATGTCTGAAAAGATGCCTTTGCTGCTGCAGTAGAAGAATGCCCAGGCTTGGCCCTTGTTTCTCTTTCTTGTCTGCAAACCCCACCAAGTATCATAGTCTGGAACACAGTACTCATGGTCAAAGCCCAGTACCTCACGAGATGTGTGAGTTGAGGAAAGCAGGGTTGGCTTAATAAAGGAGGATCCTTCACATTTCCAAACCTGTGCCAAGTCAGGAATGAACTATCCATAGACTCTACAACCCCCCATCTAGTTTCCCCAGCCTACAGTGTAGTTCCTTGAAAAAACAAATCACTTTAAGATTTAAGTAGGACAGATTTTATGGGGATGCTTGGCTGACTCTTACCATTGCTGGACAGCAGCTGCCACGCCAATAAAACCCAGTGCCCATCTAGTCAGATCGGGGCTGCTCGTCAGTTTTCATGGAATCAGAGTGATACTGTGGTAAGAGAACAAGAAAGGAGAAAAGGCATCAATCTCCAGGCACTGGTTCAGCTCACTGATTCCACCAGGAGATTGAGTATAGTTATCAGTGAACCTCTTCCCATCAAGTCACAGTGGAGTCATGAGAGTATCTGAAACCATATTAGAAACAAAGTTAACTGTCCTTTTCTCATCAGTACTGTGTCCCAATTTACTGGAAGCCATTAATTAATACACGAAGGGCCAGTTACTATCGTCACTTACACCTGTGCGACTCCACTGATGCTAATGGGGTTACTCAGAATGTAATTGAATGAAGAATTTAGTTCAGAGACTGCCCTAGGTATTACACAGGCACATTCAGCTCTAACAATTTATTAAGGTGACATATTACCAGATTTATTACTGGATGCATACCTGAAACTGACTAACCCTTGTAAAATGACCCGTCACAGCCTGCATTTGTCCCATGAAAATGGGATCCTTCTGGGATATAAAATGGCTATCTCTGTTGCTGGAGTTCTAGAGTCCACAATGGAAACTTTCTAGGGCCTTTAACTTAAGCAGGAAAGTACCCTACCCAAAAAGTTTTGTTTTGCTGTTTGACTACTGCCTACATCACTGTCAATATGGAGTGTCACAGCAGCAGGGTTAGTGTTAAAATCTGTGAGGTCTGAACAATGCAGCTCTTTGGAGATGAAGGATATCCCAAAAGTTGTGTATTTCCTAGAGTTACAGAAGGTGAATTTCTGTGCTACTGCTGTTCTGAGAGCTTTTAGTTGTGTCCATAGGGTTTTGCAAGTTATCAGGAAGATAATTACTTGGGAGGTTATACCGTATAGTAGTAGCAGTGACTAAAGTGAAAAATAAGTGCATGGTTACATTGTAGTAAAATCTGTACTGTGAGAATAATTGTATCATGATTGATATTACATGCTTGGAGACCTGTAAGGTGTTCCCAGAATTGCTGTTCTGGTAGATGTACCGCTATATTAGTGCCTAACTCCTCCCCGAGCTCAGTGCAATAGTTTGTATTTCTGTATAGCTTCATGCCAGAGTATCACACATTTCTTCATAAACATCTTTCTGTTTGTCTCCTATGGAATATTTGATGGTCTGGAGTGTGATGATGTTTTGCCAATAAGAATTTGGGATATAGCACCATTAGTGACTTATGAAGATCTCCCTAAACTGATTAACCCTTTCTACCCCACCATACTATCAGTATATGCTATTGATTTATGGAGATACCAATTTTAGAAAAGTTTTGTGTCCTTCCTTTTAAAGATCTAACTCTACTGCAGTCAGAGTGAGCTCTAAAAATATCCAATAATGATCTAAAATAGCTTTCTTGTATTTTAAATGGCAGGACTTTTAGGTTCAATACCCCCAAGATGTTCTAGAGCTAGAAGTAAAAGCTATGTATCTCATTGAAAAGCTGGGAAACTCATTTCCAGGAACAGAAATCTCCTAACATAAAAGGGTTGTGAAGTATTGGTCTTAAAACTCATCATTTGTTCAGGACCAAATCTTGTCCACCCTGAGCCTCAGGCAGGAGAAATTTTGGAGTGGCATAAAGGGTTTGTAACAAGTGGTCAGAATCTATTCTGTTGACAGCAACAGAAATAAATATAACAGCATGTTTTTGTGTGAGAAGGATTACTGGTTCTGAAAGACAGGAGACCTGATAATAAGGGTCAGTTGAAAGGTATGTTTCAGACTAGCTGGCCCACTCTACATGTTTCCATGTTTGTAGAATCAATTATATTAAACAATGTACCTCTCCTCTTATACTCTGTTCATCTTTCATTCTCTTCTTCTCCTTCCCTCTTTCTTATACCTTTGACTTCTTCTTCCTTCCATCTTCTGTGATTTGTCCCTTGATCTCACTCAGTTCTCTTCTACTGCATATTCACAAATTCTGATTTGTTTTAGGTCATACTGTTAAAACATTCTTTAAATCTGAACATTCATTAAATATACATATTTTGCAATCCATAGAGATGGCTTCTAAGAACAAAACTTCTTCCAAATTATGGTGTTTGTAACATCATAATATTAAGGATAGCCTCTGTGAGTACCTCATGACCCTATCCACTTTTAAGCTCCTGTTGTTTTTTCACAGCAGTGTATTATGTTTAGAAGATAATTTCTTCTTCATGAAAAGATTTTTTTGTGGTGGGGTCTATATTCACTGCAGGCTGGTATGTGGCCTAGTCTCGCTTGCTTTTGAACAGCAGGAGAGATCTATTCAGTGCAGAGGATTTTTTTTTATTTGGCTGCTGGTGAAATTTGTTTCCATCTCTAAAATCCCTTTCACATACAGAAACTGACCACCTGGTGTCTGGTCTGTCAGCGACTGGCCTCCGTGCGCAGGGACAACATCACTATAAAAAGCATGGTTAAAACTCCATAATGATTTTGTCCCATCTATGCTAGTAGCTAAACCATTTCTAAGATGGTTCAGGGGAACCTTTTGCTGACAACTCTTATTAGCAGTATATCAGTTTCCTTAGATGGAGCCTTAAGAAGAGATGTTCCTGTGCAACTTAATAGTAATGCCTCACCAGCTAATCAGTGTGCAGATTCCCCTATGTTCTGAAGAGTTCTTATTAGATGCTTTCTGCAGATACATTAAGGTCAACGCAAGATCAGGTCATTTAAACTTTATAATTGTGTGTGCGTTTGTGTGCACACGTGCACATAGAGATACATATACAAAGACAGAGTATAAAGGTGCTATGCGATATATAACAGGCAGAGTAGAGATTAGAGAAAAGGATTGGGAGTCTATTTTGCCTTTGCTTTATGATATTAAGTAAGTCACCTAGGTCATTACATTTGGGTGCACTGAATTAGACATTAACTATGTATTTAGGATCAAAGTGGTTTGATTTTCAAGGGTATTGAGCACCTACAATCCCACTGAGGTCAAGGAAGCTGTGAGTGCTCAATGCCTTTGTGACTCAAGCCACTTTAACTTACATGACTCCATGTGACTGTGAGGCGCCCACTGTCAATTGAAGTTGTTGGTCATAACCCTTGGTACCTTGGTTTCAGCAAAATTAAGATAATATTTACCACCCATACTCTTTGTAAAGTGCTTTGAAAGCCTGGGGAGCGATATAAAGGCAAACTATTACATATATTCATATCAAACAAAAACCCAGATTCTGACTCGGCAGTGATCAAAAATAAAAGAAGAAGAGGAGGAGGAGGACGGTTACATTTGTGTAAGACACTTGGCAATAGGGTTATGAGTTATGGTCATTCTTGGCATCAGAATGACCTCTTAGATAACAGAAGGGCTGTTTCATTGATGATACAGGTACACACAACACTATTCCCCCTCATATTACCAACAAGATTGCATTCTTCTGCCATGGCAACCCCCAATGGCATGGCTTGAGTTACAGTTTTCAAAGAGACCAGCATGCATTGGGAATCGATTGTTCCTATTCTTTCTTTCTATTGCTGTTCTCATAGAGGTCTAGAGTGTAGAGTTCATTTAGAGATACTAACAGTAACTCTTATCTTTCAGGCATCGGATCTCCAAATCTAAGTTTAGGTGAGTAAAACAGACCTGTATTTTTTCTGTCATTCCACTGGCTTTGCATTCCACCTTTTAAAATTATCTTTCACTGTCACCATGGCACACTGATAACTCTAAAACAGTCCCAAAGCTGAGAGATTTTAGTCAGTCGTCCACCAAAATCAGTGGTCATTTTACTTACTATTAACCTGAAATAAGGGATAGAGGTTAGAGATTACACTTATGTCGGAAGTTCATATTTGCTGATGTGTTGGCTCAGCTGCTGAGATCTTCCCCATTGGTAACAATGAACATGTTAAATCAGAACATTATAGAAGCTGGAGATAGACCAGTTAGATCATCCACTAAAAGCCCCTCCCCCAAGAGCTTGTTTTCCATAGCACTTGGTAGCGTTCTGTTCTCTTTAGTTGTAGTGTCTCAGGCAGTGGGATTCCCATGTTGTATTAGGCTTCATCCCTCCACTGGACAGAGCTGGAACATTTTACTCCTTTGTGCCATACATAATCCATAGAGCTTCTCTAGCGGGTTTCTGACTCTCAATAATTTCTCAGCTTTTGGAAATGTGTGGAGGGCCTGAGCTGCCCAGACATATGCTTCGACTGGCAGAATTGGCTCCCTCCAGCAAGAGTTCTAACACTAGAATGTTATACAATATACTTTGGCTTCTTCAATATTTGGGACAGGAAAAATGCTATATTTCTTCCTCATACGCAGGATGTGAATAGTCATGTGGAATTGTCATATTAACCCATGCACATACAAATATAGACATGCACATGTGAATGCACACATACAGTCCATACATGTACATAGGAAAGCATCCGTGTTCATCTATAGATATACATGCACATATGGCACACATGCATGCACACACACATTTTGGACTAGATGAAGACTGGAAAACACAGTATTAATCCTATTTGACCCTCCTGCATTTATTCCTGCTGATTTAAGAGTAATTCTATCACCCAAACATTACAATAATTTTCTCAGTTTTAAAAAATAACACTTCTGGAATCTCTTCTATATGAATACATATACACTATTTGTGTTTCGTAGAAAAATTATTTATATTTTACCTAGCTAGCATTTACAATTAAGTACCTGATCAAATTTTGCTGTAAGATTCTTAAGCCATTGTGGAATATTTGCATCATCTGGCTTTGTTACGTCTAGGTGCTGAACTCTACACCTAGCACATGGTCACTACTTATCACTGGACAGGGAATAGGAAAGACAGGTCTAGCCAAGGAAAGTTTCCATTCCACTTTGTCATGTTATATATATCTATATAAATAAAATAAAAACTATTAGATTTATTATACTGTGCCAAGTGTTGCCTGGAAACTGGTTGCTAAGCAAGTTAAATTCTGAAGAGTAGGAGGTGTATAATTAGCTTTAAATACCTTCTGTGGATAGTAATTACCCTCAGAAATCAGTGAGACACTCATGAGGGGCTGTGTTCATGGAAGGCATAATTTAAAGGGGTACTGTTTATTAGCAAATGGTATCCTTATCAACGGGCACAGGGAAAGATGTTGAGGTCTCCCAGGGATCTCAAAGAAAATAGACTTTTTTACATTGTTTTTAGTACAAAGTTACCTGTTTTATTGGGCCTGACCCTCATAAGTGCCCAGCACTTGAAATTCCCACTCTTCACTGAGAATACAGACACATGGCATCTCTCCAGGGGCCTGTTTCTAAGCCCACAGTAGGCAACAAAAGACAGGATCTGACCTGTGCCTTGGCCCATAATTATTCAATAAGGAAAAGCTTGTTAGGTCTATGGGAAAAAAGAACTCACTAGAAGCCTTTTCCTTCTGGTCAGCACATCTCTCCTCTCACCATGGCATTTTGGCTCAAAAGGCTCATCTACCTAAAAACCTTGGGACTTTGTTTAGAGCCATGTTTTATTCAGACAGTTGTGGTCACCCTGAGCAGGAATGGATTTAAAAGTCTTTCACTGTCATCACTCCAGAAAGTCCATAATATACCTGAATGAAAGCTGGAGGGTTTAATAGGGGGATTTGCAGTGACTGATACATCCTCATTTTTCATGCTTTTTTCTTTCTCCCTTTTCCAAGCCGCTACTGGCGCCGGTGGAACAGGTTCTGCAGGAGGAAGTGCCGAGCTGCTGTCAAGTCCAATATTTTCTACTGGCTGGTGATCTTCCTTGTGTTTCTCAACACCCTTACCATTGCCTCTGAACACTACAACCAGCCAGACTGGCTCACTGAGGTCCAAGGTGAGAGGCAGTAGCAGTTCTTCTTGCTGGCCTTGTAACCAGTAAGGGAGAAACAAGCTTACAGGGATGAAGAAAGTGTTAATGAGAGCTGATGACCCAGTATTTGAAATACTAGCCTTGAACTACAAAAAAATACAATTACAATCCTCTATTTGCAGAAGATGTTGGGCAGTATTTTATATACATGACTGCATTATGAGAGGCTTCAGAGAACACTGAGGGCTGGGCTGTTAGGACCCAAAAGCATACCAGCTAGAGCAGGAGTGCACGATAATTTTTGATGGGGGGGCACTCCAAGATTTTGGTAAGTGGTCAAGGGCCGCACTTTTCTGTGGAGGGAGTGCAGGATCTAGGATGGAGGCTGGGTACAGAAAGGCACATGGGGTAAGGGACTGAGGTGCAGGAGATGGTGTGGGGTCTGAGAGGGTGTTTGGGTAAAGGAGGGCATAGTGATTGGGGCAGGGGGTGCATAGGGTTTGGATGGTGGCCTGGGGGAGGGAGTTAGAGTGCGGGAGGGGCAGAGGTGCCAGAGGTAGGCTCTGGCTGGGAGGCGCTTACCTAAGCATCTCCCAGCCTGCAGCACCCCCCAAGGGAGGCTGGGCTCCCTGCCTGCTGCAGCCCCAGTCTGCTTGAAAATACATGCTGTTCCCTGGACCTGGCTCTCAGCTCTGGGTGGGGGAAGAGGCGTGTCCTCCCCCCCTCCCCTCCCAGGCCAATCTCTCAGCTCCAATTGGCTGGCTGTTTCCAGCTAATAGGAGTTGAGAGATTGGCTGAGGGCTGTTCTTATTGGCCACTTGTTTATGGCCAATAGGAGATGAGCACTGCTCAGGGGGCAGAGCAATCACACAAAGCCTCCCCCCTCCCTGCAGAGCAGAGAAATGTAGGGACTCCACTTTAAACTGCTGGCGTCTGTGTGCCTGAGGGCCCCAGCAGGGTGGGCCATGGGCTGGATCCGGCCCCTGGGCCATATTTTGCCCAGCCCTGAGCTGGAGTGTTCCTTTAGATCCAGCTGAGGTCACACAGTCAGAGTTTACTTGTATGTGTGTGTGCAGCACTTTCGCTGCTAGTTTAAGAGTAGATTCTTGGGGCTGTAAGTTCCCCAGCGTGTCACTTGAATGGCATTTATGATACATTCAGGTTACAAGGGAGGTGAGGAGGGAGGAATGATTTATGAAGTTCCCCTTAGTCTAAGAAATAAACAGCTGAATCCTCAGTGGAAAAGAAAGAGCAGCTGAATTAAGCAGCGGCAGATAACACAGCAGCCAATAGCTGTAACCTGTACATCGGAAGATGACGAGTGTGACAGGAGGTTGTGCACTGGAAAGCACAGTTCCTGTCAAGGCGGTGGTATGGCTGTGTATTACATGCATGTGGGAAGTGTTGTGATTGAAACCAGGCTTCTATGCAAAACATTCTCATGCCTGGGTTGTCTGCACATAGGCCCCCTTTCTTGGCTGCATGCTGAGCAGCATCCTCTCTCTTTTCACTCTGACCTCAGCTGTTTTGCTAGTAGTAGTGTTGGGATTTTGGGTGGTATTGGTGGGTTTGGGTTAAAGGATAATTACTATTATTCTTTATCTGTTTTTTTTTTATGAGACACTGCCAATAAGGTGCTGCTAGCTCTTTTCACGGCAGAGATGCTGCTGAAGATGTACAGCTTAGGTCTCCAGGCCTACTTTGTGTCTCTCTTCAACCGCTTTGACTGCTTTATTGTTTGTGGAGGAATCCTGGAGACCATCCTTGTGGAGACCAAGATCATGTCACCACTGGGCATCTCGGTGTTGAGATGCGTCCGACTCCTGAGAATTTTTAAAATCACAAGGTACTTCTGTTTTTCATGGAGGCCAACTTTGGGGAGGGAGCAGGGACAGGCCTTTGGAGCACCAGTGTCTTTCGGACAAATATAGTACTTGAGGTCTGTTCTATACATTCATGTATCCAAATCACTGATCTCCTTTCAGCTCCATTCCTTCCACTATCCTATATACTTCTTGGTATAAACCACTCTTCCTCCAAAGGGCATCACAGTTTCTACTCTGTCATCTGCGGTGTGTACCTTTCGCAGTACAGTGGTTTCTGGAGGGCAGCTGAGACCTAACGGCACCTGCACATGACTGATCAGAAACAGAGACACCTTTGGGTGGCAGGGGGAATGGGTGAATGGAAGGAAGCAAGAAACAGCTGAGCAGAAACTCCATAGCCAACATGGAGCCGTTTGAGACTGGCCTGTCAGTAGGGGATTTAGGATGGAGACATCAGCTCTTTCATACGGAAGAAATAGGAGAAGTCTGAGTGAGGGGGTTCACTGAGAATTGGTCCGCCTTTCTATGTAGATTGGCAAGCTGCAAAAATTGGAGGAGCACCTATGGGGAAGAAATGGTGCGTGCTGAGCTCCCAGCAACCCTCTCAATCAGGGCTTCCCCCTCCCCAGCACCATCCGCCTGCCAGCAGCCCCGCCAATCAGTTCCTCCCTCTCCCTCCCAGCACCTCCTGCCTACCACAATCAGCTGTTCTTCAGTGTGCAGGAAACACTGTGGGAAATGGTTGGAATGGGGAGCAGGAAGAGGCAGGCTGGGGCTGGAATGGGATGGAGGAGAAGAGGAGCAGGGGTTGAGCACACCCCGAGAACCAAAAATGTCAGCACCTATGGATGCATCGCATGAAGAGTACAGGGAACCATCCTCCAAGGTGACTAGCAAGGCTGGTTAGAAGCCCTTTAAACTAAGCAGGTTAATGTATTAAAATATGGGAAGATGTTATCCACCAAGCTGGGTCTTTTAAGGGTTCCTGTCAAATTAAAAAGAAATTGTCATGTGTCCTTTTTTGCTGCTTTATGGTGACTTGAGGAGGCTTGAAAGACTGCATTAAGCAGCCACACTGTGTGCATACCCAGGAGCAGAGACCCTGGTGGCTTCCTTTCCTCCTCACCAGTCCCTGTGGAGAGAAGCACAATGCTAGCCCAAGCAGCAACAGAGAGGGGACTCTGCCTACTTCCCCAGCCACTCCTGTTTCTCCTACAGAGGAAAGGAGCCCCGCACTGGCAGCTGCACCCGTGACCTTCTTCAAACTCTTTTTTTCATTCCCTTCTTTCTCTCCTTCCCTTTCTACAAAGGCACAGCGCCTCTAGTCAGAGCGGGTATGTCTACACTACCCTCCTAATTCGAAATAGGAGGGTAATGTAGGCATACCGCAATTGCAAATGAAGCCCGGGATTTGAATTTCCCGGGCTTCATTTGCATAAGCCGGGCTCCGCCATTTTTAAATCCCCGCTCGTTCGAACCCCGTGCCGCGCGGCTACACGGGGCACGAACTAGGTAGTTCGAACTAGGCTTCCTAGTTCGAACTACCGTTACTCCTCATTCCACTAGGCTTCCTAGTTCGAACTACCGTTACTCCTCATTCCACTAGGCTTCCTAGTTCGAACTACCGTTACTCCTCATTCCAGGAGTAACGGTAGTTCGAACTAGGAAGCCTAGTTCGAACTACCTAGTTCGTGCCCCGTGTAGCCGCGCGGCACGGGGTTCGAACGAGCGGGGATTTAAAAATGGCGGAGCCCCACTTATGCAAATGAAGCCCGGGAAATTCAAATCCCGGGCTTCATTTGCAATTGCGGTATGCCTACATTACCCTCCTATTTCGAATTAGGAGGGTAGTGTAGACATACCCCCCTTCTCTTCCCTCCTGTAATCAGGTACTGCAATACACATGCTTGATTTAGCAGGACTTTGCCAGCTTGAGGTGAAGTCACAGGAAATTTCATCTCTCCACTCATCCCAATATAGTTATCCCCATGCAAATTCATGTGAGTGGCTGCTTAATGGAGGAAAGAATCTGGGGTTCACATGTACAGGCTTCCAGTTAGCACTTTGTAAAAGATTCAGCGGGAGGGTGGCAGTGTGTTTTCCTGCAGAACGAGGTATAAAAATGTCCCTACCATCATTTTAAACTTCCAGCAGGAGAGCTCTGTGAACTGAGTTAAAAAACACAGAGTGCAGAAAAAGCAAGACTAGATCTGGAAGATGTTCAAGATGGCCGAGCTGAGCTGCAGACAAAAACAACTAACTCGGATGCCAGATTAGTTTAAGGTTTTACCCTGAATTTAACAGCCATTATAGAATCCCAAAAAATGAAAAACGACTTTGAAATGTCTATGGTTTGGCTTACTGCCAAGTGTGGATGGTTTTCAGGGTCAGGTGTCAAGGGCTGAAAAGGAGTTTACAGCCATAGAGACAGCTCACACATTGGCCAAGGCAAGGCTGAGACTATTCAAAAGGAAGGTGGCCTATTTAGACGAGTCAACTGAAGACACAGGGAATAGGAACTAGCAAAAATAAACTATTAGATTTAGACTCCCAGGAGGAGTGGAGAGCCCAGATCTGCAGCGTTTGTCTTCTTTCTGGATCCCTGGGACTAAAGACAAAAGATGACAAAATTAAACTAGATATGGCTCATCAAGCTCTGGGTTAAGTTTCCAAGTCAAGTGCCTGTCCCAAGCCTGTGTTAACAGGATGCAGGCAGGCCATCCTACTAGTAGGTTTTATGGGAGAAGAAGTAACAGCCTGATCATGAACAGTTGTTTTTTTCCAGATTCTTTTCTACTCCTGCAGAGAGAGAGGGAGAACAGTTTATAAACCTGTCAGGAGAATTCTCTGTGAAAAGGGGCATAGATGTGGAACCTTTTGCCTAGGAATCCAGAGCGTGTCTAAGGGTACGTCTAGACTACATGCCTCTGGCGACAGAGGCATGTAGATTAGGCTACCGGACATAGTAAAATGAAGCGGCGATTTAAATAATCGCCGCTTCACTTAAATTTACATGGCTGCCGCGCTGAGCCGACAAGCAGCTGATCAGCTGTTTGTCGGCTCAGCGCGATAGTCTGGACGCTCCCCTGCTGACATCAAAGGTATTTGTCGACCACCCAGGTATGCCTCATCCCAGGAGGCATACCTGGGTGGTCGACAAATACCTTTGATGTCGGCAGGGGAGCGTCCAGACTATTGCGCTGAGCCGACAAACAGCTGATCAGCTGCTTGTCGGCTCAGCGCGGCAGCCATGTAAATTTAAACGAAGCGGCGATTATTTAAATCGCCGCTTCATTTTACTATGTCCGGTAGCCTAATCTACATGCCTCTGTCGCCAGAGGCATGTAGTCTAGACGTACCCTAAGAAAGGAATTCAGACCCTTACATCTAGAAATTAGAAAGAAAGAAACATTGAAATATTCCAACATTCTGCTTTTTGTGAGTATTCTTTCTAGTACAGCTGCCAGTTTTCCCATTCTTAAGTCAGCTCTAAACACAGTGCTGCTTTAATGTCGTTAGCATTATAGACACTGATGGAACAAACACATGAGTGGAATGATAATAAAGTAAGATACCATCCCAGAAAGATCAGAAGGGCAGAAAGGATGACAATGTAATGGATTATGTCAAATATATATTTGTGACTGACATGAAGACATATTGGACATAGAAATAGTAATAATCAAGAGGCTAAAAAGAGGCACAAATCATGGAAAGTATGAAGGCAAGTGTATATCTTAGACTACCTGATCTTCATAAATCTGTCTGTCTATCTAAATTTTCCATGAAAAGTATTAAGTATAGACAAAACTCTCAGTGCATCAAAATATGCACATATCTGAAGAGCATAACATTTTATCATAGAGCAGAAAAAAACACAAATTGAATGAATATCCCATAGTTTAGGGAACCACTGTTAGAACTTCAGGAGCAAACATTACTTGGAAGATTATAAACTATCATCAGAATTATTACATGATGTAAATTAAAGAGAAGCAATATAATCTATTTGTTTTGTTCTCTTTAATGTTTACAGTGTTGTGCAGAATATCTTCCTGTGCTGAGAGAAGTCAGATGACTGTCTCTTCATGACCTAGAAGGCTTTATAAAACCCTCTGGCTGTGTCTACACTGCACCCCTTTTCCGGAAAAGGGATGCAGATTAGACACTTTGGAATAGGCAAATCCGCGGGGGATTTAAATATCCCCCGCGGCATTTGCATTAACATGGCTGCCGCTTTTTTCCTGCTTGGGGATAAGCCGGAGAAAAGCGCCAGTCTAGACGTGATTCTCCGGAAAATAAACCCTTTTCCGGAGGATCTCTTATTCCTATTTAAATCCCCCGCGGATTTGCCTATTCCAAAGTGTCTAATCTGCATCCCTTTTCCGGAAAAGGGGTGCAGTGTAGACACAGCCTCTATGTATTCCTTTATATAGACTGAAAAATAATCCATTTGTTTTTGTTTGTAAACTTAGGTTCAAATTTTAAAGCTATGTCCTGTCACTGAATGTTCATGGGTGGTTCTCTGTTAAGTCAATGGGTTCTTATACCTCCAAGCATATTAGTCTGTGTT
The DNA here is from genome assembly GCF_049634645.1 of Pelodiscus sinensis. Taxonomy (NCBI): domain Eukaryota; kingdom Metazoa; phylum Chordata; order Testudines; family Trionychidae; genus Pelodiscus; species Pelodiscus sinensis. Next base: position 109,709,711 of record NC_134711.1, read on the forward strand.
GGGTAATCAATGTTGGAAGCACTAGTGTAAATAGCCCACTAGTCACTGACACTTCTTAAAATTGTGGATCTTTGAGACTGCAGGTATCACAAAGCCATGATGGAAGGGGTATAAAGGCATGGAAAGGTAGTCTTAAGACAATTCCTGGATTCTGTGTCTGGTCTTGGGCATGTCTCTGTACCTTCATTCCTCCAGTTGAATACTGAAGATAATAACAGTACTGGCCTACCTCACAGGAGTTTGCAAGGCTTAGTTCCATAATGTCTGTAAACTGTTTTGAGATTCTCAAGTGGGAGATGCTGTAGAAGTGCAAACTTTCATGGTTAATATCTTAGTCCAGGTGGAGAAAGCGACAATGTTTTTTTCCTTTACAACTCAGTTTCTGCTGCTTGTTGCTGAAAGGAATTCAAATATCTGTATTAGTGACATCACAGACTGTGGCCATGAAAATAACTGTGATGTCACAGGTATTGCATTTTTTTTTCTTTTTTGTATGATGAGAAAAGAGCAGAAAATGAGCAATGAGGGCCGTTGTCCAAAATGCATTGCTATATGTTTGGATACTCCAGGCCAAATCCATTCCTGGGTGACTTCATCGAGCTAGTTGAATTGCTCCAAGGATGGCTTTGATCTTCCTAGTTTGTCCCTCAGCTAACTGAAGTCAAACTATAAGGTGTTGCTCGGATGTACACTAAGGAAAAGCTTCAGAGGGGTAGCCGAGTTAGTCTGTAGCAGGAAAAACTTTAAAAACAACAAATAGTGGGTTGTGTCCATGAAAGCTTATGATACCATCTATGTGTTTTGTTAGTCTTTAAGGTGCTACTAGACTGTTTGTTGTTTTTTAAGTTTTTACTAAGGAAAAGATTGAGTTTTGGTCAGGTTTAGCTAGCACACAATAGCTAAGGTGTCTTCATTTTGAGCCAGTCACTGTCTCAAGACAAATGCCCACTATGCAAATTTGTTTTCTGACTGGCTGCTTTAGTTTTGTGCATGGATTTAAATCCTCCAAGGAATGAAGGTAAAACATCACCCTTCTTGGCACCATATCATCTCAGTTAATTATGCTGAAGTTTTAATGTTCCATAAAAAATAAAGCTGGAGTGCTGACACAGCTGTAAGAATTATAAAGAAATGTTAACCTGATGAATGACTAAGCAGTTGGGCTCTGATCTAACAATAAATGTAAGCATGTGTGTAACTTTAAGCAAGTCATTGAGGCTATTCACATTCTTTAAGTTGCACATTCATTTAAGAGTTTTTCTGTATTGAGAACTAAAGGAGTTGTGCCTTAGCTGAAATTTTCAAAACTGAAGGAGTTTCGATGTGCAGGGAGATACTCTGAAACTGCTTAATCTCTGGTTTAACTATGCTGAACTTCATGGTGTTTCACCAGGGGTGAATTTGGCCCTCTTTCTATTTCACTTGTTCTTCCTCCCTAAGTGTAAAAATATGTGCGCTGTAAGTGTGAACAGAGATAGGAAGAGCTGTTAATTGCACATCCACTGAGGATGTTTGGTGATGTTGAGCCCACGGCTTCAGTCGATTTACCTTACTTTTGCAATTTTGCATTTCCCATCTTTCTAATTGCAGTTAAACATGAAAGCAGCCTCGCCTCCTGGCAGCACTGCCGCTGAACTGGGGAGGGCACAGCATTTCTCTTTGATGCTCAGCCACTTGAGAGGAGCTGGTTGCTGAACTTCAGAGGAGAGGCCCATGTCCCTCTCCAAATCTGGCCACCAGCCTTTGCAAAGTGATTGGGCCTCTCTGAATTTCCCCTCTCCCCTAAAAAGGGAAAGCAGCTCCTTTTGCACTGATTTTTTAGAACACTTGGCCAGTGGCATTTTAAGTGCCCGTCACTCTGATTCCACTCTCTATTTGTTTGTAATGGTAGGGAAGGCACCGTGTTCATTTGGGGTGAAAGTCATTCCTATGCACAAGGTCTGTGCATCATTTAAATGCCACTTAATCCTGATTTTAAGTGGTTAATGGGACCTGAGTGGTACATAGGCTTTGTGCTGGCCTGCTTCATGGTGTGAATTTCACCATTAGTGATCATGTGACATTTACTGAAGTATGGAGTTTAGAGATTAAAACAACTATTAGCTCATCTTCCTTGACTCATGTAAAATTAGAAAATATCCCCTGTTCTCTTTGAATGTTTATGTGAAATAAGTGATAGATAGATGCTGGAAGAAACTCCTTATTAGCACCTTTTAAGTGTAAATCTTCAGAGATTACAGGTTCCAGGTTGGCTTTGCTCCCAGACCCATAATCACCTCTGTAGGGGTGACACTGGTATAGGAAGAGAGGCTACCGCTGAGCTTGAAGCGAGTGGAAGGTGTCTAGCAGCCAAGAGAGCAGCATGGAAGCTGCTTCAGAGCTGACATTCTATGTCCCACAATCGAGTCCGTTTCCCCCTTCCCATTCTGCCATTTGGTGCAGAGGGAAAGCAAAGTATGGCCACAGTCCAACATCTTCCTGTTCCTTTTGGGGCACTGTGAGGCCCCAGTCAGTTTGGATGCTCTCCTGAATGGAGCACACAGTGAGTTGAAGGCGCTTTGCAATGTCCGCACTTAGTCTGACCCCATCACTGACATCTGGATACACTGGGTGAAGAGGAGAGTCACCAATCGATTTAACTCTAGTTGCTTTAATAGCTGCACTCAACACTGTATGTCGTTATATAAAAGGGTTTGGAATGTAGATTGTTACAAACAGTTTATTCTTCCATCAGGAATTGCAGTAAAGGAGCTTCATCTTAGTAATGTCCAGGAAATTTATGCCAGTCTGAAAAGTTTTTTAAAAAGTCATCTATTGTTTTTTAACATCAGGCTGCAAGTGGCATCTAGCTACCAGGGTGACACCAAAAATGTCAACCTAGAACTGTCAAGTATCAGAGGGGTAGCCGTGTTAGTCTGAATCTGCAAAAGAGACGAGGAGTCCTGTGGCACCTTATAGACTAACTGAAGTGTAGGAGCATAAGCTTTCGTGGGCAAAGACCCACTTCGTCAAATGCAAGACGAAGATGCATCTGATGAAGTGGGTCTTTGCCCACGAAAGCTTATGCTCCTACACTTAACCTAGAACTGGTTAGGAGCATTTTAAAGATGTACTGAGGCCGTGTAATGAGTTTGATACATAAAGAGCAGTGGCAGTGCATAGTTTGCAGAAGCCAGAGACAAAGGGTTGTTGAGGACTGAATCTGATATCTGCACTTGAAAGGGAATCCTCTGAACTGGCATTCATGCTAAAATTCGACACTCTCCGCACGGGACTTAACAAAGACCCCAGCTATCTTACCCATTACAAAGATAGCTTCCCCCATTATCACCTCTAATTCTATTAACTCACAGACATCTCCCCTTCCCCACCTCTAATATCATTAACTCACTGGCATTCACCTCCTTCCCCCCCCCCCCACATCCCCCTTCTGTTCTGTAATGTGATTTGTCCTTTTCATATGTGTTCTTTTTTTTTAAATTGTATCCTTTGGTATATATGGTTGTGACTACTTTCTTCCACTATTTGATCTGAGGAAGTGGGTCTGGCCCACAAAAGCTCATCATCTAATAAACCATCTTGTTAGTCTTTAAAGTGCTACATAGACCTGTATGTTGTTTCAGCTACACCAGACTAACATGGCTACATTTCTACCACTATTCTGATATCACACTGGTGCATCTCCAGGGTGTCTCCACAAAGGGCAAAGGAGTTACACCATTGAAAACTGGTGTGGGAGGAGGAACTGGCCCTGACTATCTACCCCAGTCTCCCAAATATCAGAAAGCTCAGCAGCCTCCATCCAAGGTTGAGCGCAGGCATGCGCGTACACATACACACACCAGACTTTGGACAGATTTTGCATCCAAATAGTTTCCCCCATCTGTTCTTGTCCATTATTACAGAGCCATTCTCTGGAGTCAGGTATTCTGGCTGTTGAACCAGCTGTGAGAGTTGTAATGAGGTTGGTTAGAATGTAACTCATTGAAGCAGCAAGAGCTAATCACTGTATATTGATAAGAGAGTTGCAGCACCTTAGACGGAGAGCACTGCAGTAATCTTCTGTCTGTGTGTGTGGCAGGGGGAGGGGGAATTGTGTACATACACGTGTGGTAGTAAAATTACTCATTAATTGCAGTCGGTCTCATTATCTCAGGGAAGCACATGGATGATTCACTGCTTAACAGGTTGTTTGGAAATGCTTGTTTATATGCAGTAGGCAGCCTGAAACATTATCTAATGCAGTCCATGAGCACCTGCCCTGGGAAAGGAATCTGAACTGCCTCTCTTTGGCTCCCTTAGGTATTGGAACTCCTTGAGTAACCTAGTGGCTTCACTGCTGAACTCAGTCCGCTCCATCGCTTCCCTGTTGCTGCTTCTCTTCCTCTTCATCATCATCTTCTCGCTGCTGGGAATGCAGCTCTTTGGGGGCAAGTTTAACTTCGATGAGATGCAAACCAGGAGGAGCACATTCGATAACTTCCCCCAGTCTCTCCTCACTGTGTTTCAGGTATGGGTCCCAACAGTTCCAGCAAGGAATTGACAGTCTGCTCATGTGTGCCCCCTCTCGGGGCGAGACGGGTCTGGTAATTCCTGTGCAGACTGGTATTCAATGAGACTGGAGATTAAATTAGTCTACTGCAGAAAGTGATCAATGACAATGAGTTCTGCAGCTGCTGAGATGGTGGCCAAGGTTAGGAGCTGAGCTGAATTCCCCATCTGTTGCAGAGGACAAACTTTCATGTGTCTAGCTGGGGCCAGAAGATAAGCACTGCCCTGTCAAAGGCAAGCATCTCCCTCCTAAAGCTGACACAATTGCTGCCTAGGCCTGCATTTGTGGTTTGCCCTAACAGTGTTCCACTGGGTCTGAGAGGAATTGGAGAGATTTGAGAAAACCACATTGGGAATCTAGTATCTGTATTCTGAGTACAGCTTTGCAAGTGGTCACATCAGAGCAGGCGTAAAGCTAGCTTGTGTGCATGAGGAGGGGAAGTGAAAATCACCTGCTGTATAGAGGTATGCAAAGTTGTCTGAGCCTTACTCTGCTGTGCTGCATTCCTGTGCTGAGCATTCTGTTCCAGCACTCTTTCAGCAGTCTGACTCATGCAAACACGCACACCATGGAATCGTATGGCAATGGCCAGGAAACCCGAGCAAAGCTGGTGTGGTTATCTGCTTGGCTTGAGCAGCCCACCCCCATGGGACATCCGGACATTCAGAGCACAGACCCTCTCAGTTCTTTTTGTTTTCTGGTTGGAACCATCCAGTAATCCGAGTCCCTCAGAGAATTTCTCTAGGAGAGGGTGGGGTTTCTTTGTTATCATGGCGTTTTCAGGTTTGCTGTGTGGTCTAACACTGTGTCCCTTATTGGTGGGAATGTGTCATTTAGATCCTGACTGGGGAGGACTGGAATTCGGTGATGTATGATGGGATCATGGCTTATGGCGGCCCCTCTTTTCCAGGAATGTTGGTCTGTATTTACTTCATCATCCTCTTCATCTGTGGAAATTGTATCCTTTGATGCTACCTTTTCTCCAGGAAGGGATGTATTTAAAGCCATGTTTTATTACCTTATTGTGTCAGGGGAATATGAATTTCACGAGTGTCACCTTTATGGTTTACCAGGCTCTGCATTTTAGCTTCTGACAGCTAAAAATCAATCTCATCTAATTAATTTTAACTGATACTAAGACTTTAAACAATAACATTTGTTAGAGCAGGATAAAGTCAAGTCAGCTCAATATGCCAAATATAGTTTTAGTTTAATTCCTTCTTCCTTTTTTTCACCAGACCTTAGTCCCCACCTTGTCCAGAAATGAATCTGCATACCCACTTAATCTATGTAAAGTGTATTTTTTTGTTTCAATGTATTCCTCTTATTATTGTTATCCACCCTTTGTGGAACAAATACATATGTAGTTTACAATACACTTTATACAAATGCTATAAAAGTAGACATTTTACAAATCAAATTTTATGCATGCTCCCACATTAACTTACTGATAAAGATTTCCTTTGATAGATTACCATCTATTTGTATAAAAGATATAAAATCTGTATTCCCTGTTAGCTGTAGGTCTGAGCTGGTGCTGAGCACCCTTGACACCCATTGGTTTCAGTGGGGATTGAAGGTACTTAGCTTGCTCCAGGAGAAATGCAGCACATTCCATAGAGGGCTCTGTGTGTATGAAATGCAGCTGTCCTTTCCACTTCTGAAATACATGCCTGTAAATCTGCCCCTATTCCCTGTCTGCCACTAGTTCCTTCTGGTTTTGTTTGTGTTCCCCTAATGCAGTGTTTCTCAAAGTGGTCCATGGATCCACTCTGAGGAACCTGCTAAGAAGCCACTAAGTGTTTTTTTTTTTTACCGGCTCCGCAGCCACGGAGCCTCGTGGTTCCCAATGGCTCTGATTTGCTGTTTGCAGCCACGAGGAGCCGCAGGAAGCAGGCTGGTCTGGACCATTGCTTCCTGCAGCTCCCCTTGGTGGCAAACAATGAACCAGAACCAATGGAAGCCATGAGGCTCTGGGCTGCGCTGCTGGTAAATGAACTGACTGGAGCAGCCAGTCAGCAGGTTTCTCAGAGTGGAATCAGGGACCACTTTGGGAGACACTGCCCTTGTGGATGATTCCCTCCTCAGAGATGATACATTTTTCCTGCTGATTCTTCTATGTGATAACCTTGTAGACTCAGCCTAACTTCTTTGACCTTTCTTCATAATTTAATTCTCTCAGGCCCTGGTGTCCGATATCTCTGTTGCCCTATGCTGCCCTCTCTCCAAAGTGAGATGGTGCAATCCCATGTATCTGAAGGTCGAGGGAGGCAGTCTGTCATCTTAGAAAAGGCTGCAATTCAGGTCCCCTAGTAAAAGGAAAGGAAAACTCCAGCCAGCTGTGCAAGCCAGCTGGCTTTGGAAGACAGCATTTTGGGCCCTTGACCCCCATAGCACGGTGGTAATCCAGGAGGGTTCTATATATTTACAATACAAGCCTTTAACTGGAATTCACTTAAATAGGATTATTCATAAGAGAAGCTGAAGTTCAGCTTTGCAAAACGGGGGTCTCTGAACAGTGGTTGACCTGGACACAAGGGAAAAGAGGGAGCTACAACTCCAGCTCCGAATTTCTAGCTTGTCCACCCAGGCTCCTCAGGTTATTGGAGCACGATTGCTTTGTACGGTAAACCTTACATGCATGGGCTTATGTTGGGACTTGACAGAACTGCCAAACGAATCCCTTAGCACTCAGCTCTAATGAATTTCACTTTGGTCCCCTTAGAGATACGCTGCTAATGACAATGTTATATGAAATGTCAATTACGGCCAATCAAGTCTGTGGGGAGTACTTTAATGAGGTTGTTCAATTCAAGTACTTAGGCCAAAATGTTCACAGGCAGGTGCCTAATGTTATGAGGATCTTGAATACATACTTGGACTCCTAAAGAAAAGAGGCCTGCTATTTCAAAGGCTTAGCCCATGTGCATGTTCCTTTATGTTCAAGGGGACTTGGGGTGTGCTCTGCTCTTCTGAAAAACAAGCCACTGTGATTTAGATGCCTCCATATGGATTGAGACGCCTCACGTCAGGAAGGCAGGTTTAAACATTCGGAAACACAGGATTTTGTGTTAGCCCTGGGGAAAGCGGGGAGGTGTGTGTGGAGGGGGCCTAAACATTTGTGTGTGATCTGATTGCAGCTTGCTCATAGGAGTAGACTGGCATTTTCAGGTGATCAGGGTTTTCCCTGTCCTGGTTTATGGGTTTCCACGCCCATTTTCTTTACAGAAATACACAAACAGATATCCTGCTGAATGTATTTTTAGCCATTGCTGTGGACAATCTTGCTGATGCTGAGAGTTTGACATCTGCTCAGAAAGAAGAGGAAGAGGAAAAAGAAAGAAAAAAACTGGCTAGGTAAGCCCATCTACGTTATTTTAAAAACGGAAGTGGTTGGAATGCGGGAGCAAAAGGAAGGCTTTAGGGTTACCGAGTTGCACTGCTGTGCGGGGAACCAGCTATCGGGGGGAGGAGGGGGGAGAACGTGAGCTCGTTGTTCCTTGAACTATCTGTGCTGGAAGCATTGTGGCGGTGATGTTCAGTGAAAGGGGCTGCATCATTCCTAGCCTCTGGTTGTATAGTTTAAAGCCCATTGGTACCTCCCATGGCTGGAACACTGTAACCAGAGAGGAGGCATGCAGGGCCATGGGCTTGTGCAGTAAATATGACATTGGAGGAGGAGAAGTAGGAAGTGATAACAACACAATGACCTTGTGTGAGCTCCCCCGGTGTTTTCTGATCCCCGCCCCACCTCTAACAGTTGATGTTTATCAGAGGCACTTTCAGCTCTTACTTCCCAAGACCAAAGATTCATCTGCTTTTTCACCTCTGACCCTACATCCCCCATTCTTCATCCCAGTTCCTGGGGTGCTCCTAGGGACTCCTGGTAAGGGTGAAACTTCATTCCGACTTTCTCTTTCTTTCCTCACTGTTGGCAGTGGAGAAGCTTAATGTCTCGTTCCTTCTCCTTGTCCCCCTAACTTTGTCCTGGCTGCCTGGAGAAGGGACTTGCTCTGATACACTGATCATTCTGCAGGACATCTTTTCAGCTGGCAGAGTATTCCTATGATCAGGGCTCTGTTTGCCCTGCCTAAGGGTTGGCATAGCAAGCAGAGCACGAATAGCCAACAAAGGCCATCAGACAGCTGGCATGAAATTGGGAGCCATTCTGAGGAAAATCTGCAGGCAGCATAATCCTAGTGTAGAGCTAAGATCCTAGTGTAGCACCAGGATCCTAGTGTAGAGCTTGAAAACTATGTGTCTTGTGTATGTGAGGGGTGGGAGTTGGGTGAGTGTAGAGAAGGTCTGTAATCAGATCTCTAGGTATGTGTACATGTACACAGAGAGGGAGCGATGAGTGCGTACATCCCTAAGAAAGTTCTGCAGGTACATTCATTGACGTTGCCTTTCAAGCCAATCAGAATGAAAAGCCTGCGGGCATCTATGCAGAATGGAGATGCCAGCTGATTATTGTCATGTTGTCATTACACTGAATTTCTGAAAGGGAACCCCCTTAGTAAATGTTTGCTTTTAATCCTGTTGAATTGTTAGGACTGCTAGTCCTGAAAAGAAAAAGGAGATTGAGAAACCAGCTGTGGAGGAAGAGACAAAGGAGGAGAAAATTGAGCTGAAATCGATCACTGCTGATGGGGAGTCCCCACCTACTACCAAGGTCTGCTGTCTCCTCCCACTCAATGTGCTGTAAACAGTTCGGATTTCTGAGGGAACAAAAAGTCAGGGCACTGTCTGACCAGGGCTTTTTCTATGTCTTTATCAGATCAACGTGGATGATTATCAGCCCAATGAAAATGAAGAGAAGAATCCATATCCTACTACTGAAGCTCCAGGTACATCTCATCCCCTTTTCCTTATCACTGGTACAGGAAGGAGAGGCTCTAGTTCCCAAAGTAATGACAGTTCAATCATATTGATTCCAATTATTTTTTTATAATAATTATCCAAAGCCTGAGAGAGCTCTAATTTGTGTCAATGGGTGATGTGGCCACAGCAGCCCCCAGAACTGATGGGCAAAAAAAGTGAAGTAAAAACACTTTTCCCCTTAACCTCTTCGGTGTAGCAAAGTTGGCCCTAAACATGAGTGAAGAATACAAATTTTCCTGGAATGATCAGTTTTCCAAAAATGTATGCTTCTAATTGTCCCTAGTGGTATTATCAGTGAAATACTAACTGATCAGCTGCATGGTTGTTTGCTGTTGTATTGCACCCTTTATTGAAGTGAAGCGAATTGTATGGTGGTTTCCAGAATTGTTCTTTTCGCCCTTATTTAAGATCAGAATTACATTCGCTCTTTGTCAGTCTTCTGATACCACTCCCGATGTTAGTGATTTGTGAAAATGATAGCTATTAGCCCTGCAATTTCCTGGCTGCTTCTCTTGGGTCCCTCAAATCAAAAAGCAAATCAGAAAAGTCAGGTGATCTAAAATCTTTCGTATGTTCAGGTATATTTTTAGGAATCCGTTATCTATTATTAGAGCAAATTTACTAGAATAATCAATTAGAGAGAGACTGTGGGGGAGGTGATACCTTTTATTGGGCCAACTTCTTTTGGTGGAAGAAACAAGTTAGCTTGTCTCTCTCACCAATAGAAGTTGGTCCAATAAAAGATGTTACCTCACCCTCTTTGTCTCTCTATTATCCTGGGGCTGACACAGCTATGGAAACACTGCCTATAGTAATCTATGACATTCTTTTCTATAACAAAAGGAAAAACTATGTAGCACTTTAAAGACTAACAAGATGGTTTAATAGGTGATGAACATTCGTGGGCCATCTTGTTAGTCTTTAAAGTGCTACATAGTTTTCCTTTTGTTTTAGCAAGATCAGACTAACACGGCTACCTCTCGCTTACTATTCTTTTCTACGTGGTCTTCTCATTCTGATATGTGAAACTCTAACCACACAGAACTTGTGTGCTGCCTCTCCATGTGGCAGCAGCCTAGGACAATTGGTTCTCAGGAACTCTTGTCCAGGGCTTCCCCTGCCTATTAGTAATTAAGTAATTATTCCAGTCTTTTGTATTTCTCCCATCCCATTTATCGGCTTCCTTGTGACCACCTGGTATTATGAGCTCCTCATTCTCTTAGCTAACCAAATCTGTTGTGCTACACGAAGAACCATGTGTCCCTATCCTGTCCATCTGCAACAATGCCTGATTTCAGACCTCTTCTTGGTCACTGCATGGATGTGGATGTACTTTGTGCCATTCTTACACTGCAGAACTCAACATTTCCTGGATACTATTTTTTCTCAGCTGCAGTCAGCTATTTCTACCATCCATCGATTTGTGGGTTAATCTCTTAATTTCAGTGAGCCTCGCACAGACACCATCATCCCACCTTCTAAAATCCCTCCTGCTCACCCAGTGCCTGAAAATGATTTGTAATAGTCATGTCATGTGTATCTCCGCTCACTTTATTCTAATTCTCTAAAACCTCCCCACTCAATCTTCCATCAGCTTCACCTGCCTCACTCCCACTAACCTCCTCTTACAGTATCTGCTGCACAATCCATCATCAAACCTCCATCACCAGGGGTCCTCCGAGCACTGATTATGCAACTCACCACTCTGCCCCCTTCCTCTCCTGAATCTCCAACAGAAATCAGCACCAACAGCGAGATTATATATATTAGAAAGATTATGATGGTGATATGCTATTCATCAAGGTAAAACAGGGTGCAAATCTTCCCATCTAGAGTAGCTACAGAAAAAAATCATATTCCAACTATCAGACATCCTGTCAGATCCTGGTCAAGTTACTTAATCCCTGCCTCAGCTTCCCCACCTCTCATACAAGATCATCTACTTATCTATCTTGTAGGAAATTTGTGAGGCTACATTCATTAATATTTGTCAAAAACTTTGAAATCATTAGATGACAGGCACAAAAGAGTGGCAAAGTGTTACATTTATAGCATTATTACAGTCATAAACCTTACCTTCTCCTTTACGTGGATTATGCAGAAAAGTACATGTGAAAGAATGTTTCTTAACCCATAAAGCTTGTGAAAAGTATAAACTTTCCAGTGTATTGCATGATACAATCCAATAGAAAAATGAGCTGGTACAGAAATAAACTTGTTTAAAAAGGTACATGCTCTTATACCAAACACAAACATTTATCCTAACTCCCCTGAGCTGAATTTCTGCTGACAGAGGTGCGGCGAGAATCCCATTTATGTGCATTCGGGTTATGTATTGAAAAGGCTACTTGTTTCCTTTCCCCAGCAGCCATGCACCAAAATTAGGGGATGAGCTGATTCATCTGCATTTCCTAAAGTGTTGAAAGTCCAGCCAAGCACAGTCACTGGCCCTAAGGGAAAGAGAAAGAAAGCAGGATGTGGAGCGAGAGTCTACCTGGAATTTATCTTATTTTGTGTGGGCTAAAGAAACTATTTTATTAAAGTAGAATTGCCTTGTAGGCACTGACCGGAAGATAAATTTTGTTGTGGGTAGTGAGTAATCTCTCCCATCTTTCAGCATTTCCACCAATCTTACTAATTAAATGAAGGGAACATCTGTAAAACAGCAAAATCCTGCACAAAGTAATGTATGACTTTAACAGGATCTTGAAATCCTCAAAGGGTAAACGTTCTCTTTCAACCCTTCCCTGCAAGGCCCCAAATCCCCATCTCTGCATTTCTTCCTTGCGGGTTAGTCACTGATCTGTGCAGTGCCTGAAGCTCTGCTTCTTAGGAACTTAGTTCAAGAGTTTTACCTTTGTCTCTAGCTTTTCAGTTCTCTCTCCTGAATTCTAAAAAGTGACAATTCTGAGAACTTCTGACTGGCATTTGATAAAGCTTCAGTCCCTAGTGTTTTCTTAGTGGCACACTCACTCATCTTGACACAACCTCAGGCAAGGTGTTGGCTCTGTGCAAGGTTCACATAATGCAAGAGGAGACGTTTTAGCTGTAGCCAACCCAGAGAAAGAACCGAAACTTCAGAGGTACATAATGTGCTTTGCACTCAAGTGAACCAGTGACTGCAACTCCATAGCATTAAAAGCCTAACTGTTCCTTCCAGCAGAGGAAGAGGAGGAGGAGCCTGAAATGCCTGTCGGCCCTCGGCCACGCCCAATGTCTGAACTGCACCTCAAAGAAAAGGCCGCGCCCATGCCGGATGCCAGTGCTTTTTTCATCTTCAGCTCTACCAACAGGTACTTGAGAAGTCGCTGCACTGCAGTGTTCCAACCATGAAAGGCAGGTCAAATCTCCTGTTGGTACTGACCCCCAAGAACATGCTGCGTGGGGCTTCCTGGAGTCAGTGGCTCAGTCAGTCTAGCAGAAACCCCTGCTTGGAATCCCAGATGGAAAGTTCTGCCTTAGGCAGCTCTGTGCTAGTACTGCTGCCTACGGAGAGTTCAGGGCTCCTAGAAAGCTCGTAGGAGAGGCAGATTGTGAATACTTTGTGTAAAGGGGTGTCACCCTCCAGTTACAATCCCCTTTCCCTTTGAGTGTGTGCATGCCTGCCACTTTTCTCAGTTTGCTCCACTCACAGTGCTCTGTCAGCTGCTGTGCTTATCAGGTGGGTTTTCAGTGACTCAACCCTCTGGCTGAATCACACACAGGTCATGTGCGAAACTAAAAAAAACCCAAATCTCTTCCAGGGTATACTGTCCAACCAGGCCTATCTCAAAGCACTCAATAACATTCTGCAGCTTTTCCTGGCTCAGTCCTTTAGCAGTCCAAAAGGGCCCATTGTGGGTACCCTCAGTTGGCTGTGTCTCTTCATCCCTCCTCAGGCTCAATCCTTAGTCTGACCAACAGAGTCTTTCTCAATAGCATGGTTATCCAGTTTACGTACTCTGGGATGGAGCAGTGCCCCTGGGGCTTCCTTCCGGGAGACTCTTCATCTGTCATTTAGTCCTCTGACCCCAGCTCTCTAGCTGAGTGAGTCTCTGTTCAGCCCCCTTCCTGCCCCACAAAGAAGAGCATGCTAAAAAGGGGATGGAGGAGGGGAACTCATGGCTCCACAGAGCAGAGCTGGCCTGCTGCAGAGAGCATTTGGTACCAGCACAGTCTCTCTGGTGCCCATTCTGGGGAAATGTGCTTTACCCTTGTCCCCCTACAAAGGATGTGGTGCATTGAACCACCTTCTTGCCTTCGGGAGGGCTGTACCACACCAACCAGCACAGAACTCTGGGATAGCTTCTGCCAAAGTTAAAAAAAGAAACCTGGGCATTAGAAATAAAATACGTCAGCTAGGGGGTCCGGAGAGGTTGAAGGATCGGTACGGCATGAACAGCCTTTCATCTGTTAGCCACCAGTCCAGATCTGTCATGATCAGCAGCCACTGAAGGGTATTCCCATGTGAAGTCTGCTTGGTGGCCAGTCATGTGTAGAATAAGATAGTGATCCTAAGAGGCTCGTGAGACCACAACCCTATTGTATATAGGTCACTGTAAAGCCATCCAATGCCAATGATTGCCAGTCATTAGGGACCTGCTCCCATTGAAGTTAATGACAAAACTCTCATTGATTTCAGTAAAAGTAAGATTGGATTGAGTTGGTGAATTAGTGAGGAAAAGCTTCTTGTGTCATTAACAGTTCCCTCAAGTCCTCTCTTCTCTGCCCTGTTCCCTTTTAGTTGCAAATGTCAGTAATTGCATCCATTAGTATGCTTCCATTTATGTTAAGTAAACACCATCCTCACAACTTGGGACAGTGCAAAGACTTTGGAGTCTAATTAACAGATGGGTTTCCTGATGTACCATATTGAAGCAAAAATAACATCAGTGGAAAAACAAGGACCATGTGGCACCCAGGAGCACATGCAGTGTTTTCTTGGTGTGGGGGGGTGGGTCTTAGTTGTGTCAGACACACTTAACTAAAGACATGTGGTATGACTGTGCCAAACATGGATGTGCAAAGGGGAAAGAGCACAAGGAGGATCCCTCCTGGGTGCCAGTGCAGGGTTAGGAAGAGTGTGGTCCTTGTATTCTCCTGAATATAGCACCATGGGAGACTAGAGCCATTCATAACTCTAGGTTCTCCAAAGTTGGGAGGAGGGAGAGAGGGACTGTGGTTGTCATAGAAAGGAATGCATGCTGCATCTTTCCAAAAATGTCGGAGTAACATGTTTGCCTAATGCATAAGGCCTCCCAGAATTTCCACGGGGGCATTGTGTAGGAGCACAGTCCCAACAGGAGACTGTATCAGAAAGCCAGTCATCAGATGCGATTAATGTGTGTGGGTGTATATAGTTGGCAGTGGGGGAACAGCAGTCAGCCCTCTTGGATTCTAATTCCAGCTCTGCCACTGTCTCACTGTGATTTCTTGGGCAAGCAAATTAACCTCTGTGTAAAGAGGGCTTATAGGACTTGGGAGTGTTGTACGCAAAAAAGGGGCCAAAATAAGATGAGGTTTTACTCCTAAATCTTTGCAAAGTGCTGTTGGATATTTGAGAGGCGGGAGCTATGGAGGTGCATAGTCAATTGGGAGAGGGAATTTTTCCATTTGACTGGAATCTGTTTTATTTCTTGCCTGCTAGGTTCCTGCTAAGAATAAGAATTGTTTTATATTAGGTTGAGCTTCCGCAAAGAGACGCTGGCCCTTAGAAGTCCTATCCCCAGACCCAACTTGTGCCTGGTTTCCTGTTATTGCATGAAGCACTAGTAGTGAGTGGAGCTCTTCTGACCTCTCCAGAGAAATTCCAGTTCCATCTCGGGATCAGTAGTAAATGAAAAACATGTATAGAAGAGAAGCTAAAACAAGCTGTGAACATTCCTCCTGCCTGAGTTTCTGTCTCTTTTCTCTTTAATTGAGGCAAGTGGTATCATTTCAGGGTGAACCAAAAGGAGGTCATTTGTTTCAGAACACCACTAAATTGGAATAAGGCCCCAAACATATGTAGAGAGAATGGCTGCCGTCCTCTCTTCCCTTCATTGAGGCACCAAGGGCCCGCCCAGTCCTGCAGGATGTTAAGCATCTCCCTTGGCTCCCTGGGTGGAGCGAAGACATTCGGCACCTTGCAGGGTCAGGTACAACTGCCTGGCCTAGTTCTCGCCCCCTCTCCCCCCAAGTCAAAGGGACTTATGCAGAACACTCTTACAGGTGAAAAGGAGGAGGGGTCCCAACGTTTAGCTCTCTCTGCAGCTAGTTCTGATGGATAAGGTTGTGTCTTTCCTCTCTCTTGCAGGTTTCGTCTCCACTGCCATCGAATCGTTAATGATAATATTTTCACCAACCTGATCCTCTTTTTCATCTTGCTCAGCAGCATCTCCCTGGCAGCTGAGGACCCTGTCCGACACTACTCCTTTAGGAACCAAGTATGCCTCCCATCCTCCCTCCCTCCCTCCCAACATGCGTGATTCAACCAGATCATGAACCCAGGCCAGAACAAACTAATGGCAGTGCAGAGAGGGCTGTATCACAGACTTCTGGGGCTGCCCTGAGTAGGCCAAGGGAAATGAATGGGCTTGCAGAGAAGGCAAGCCAGGGCAGAATTTGGCCTCAGATCAATATCACAAACCTCTGCTGGGGAAAGCAGGGAAAAGCACAGTGTGGGGGATGAGGGGGGCAATGTTTTCTATTGGGATTTTGGGTAGGGCAGGTCACAATAATACTAGGATCTAGAAACGTATGTTGGATTTCAAATAACTCTGTTTTTCAAGGGCTTTTGGAACTTCAGCTCTCCTGCTGTGTGCCAGCCTTTCACTTGAAAAACTCAGGGCCTAATTCTGACCTTCCTTATACTGGTGTAAATCAGAAGTAACACTCTAGGGCACTGCAATTGCACTGCTGGAAACCCAGGACTACTGAGGTTAGAACTGGGCCATCAACATTTGTGTTCCGGCTGTTAAGCTATAATCAAACCAGAAAATCCCCCAATAAGTATTAAATGCTTCCCCTGACCAAGCTGTGGGGCTTACTCCGCCCAGAAATGCACTCTAATCAACCTTTGTAAAAGCTCTTATTAGCCCTCATGGAAATTCACTGCTCTCCTGAGTTTGCCTCGATTATTCTGGTTTGGCACGGAAACCAGAAGAGTGAGCAGTTGGGGGTGAGACTTCTAGTCACTGCATTTCCGAGAGACATTTTGGAGCTTTTCTAGTCTAGTTCTGGAAAAGCTTGGAAGATTTTTTGACAGTAACTAAATGTTTGGTACAGCATGTTAAATCTTAATTTAATGCTGAATATCCAACTGTCCCTCCAAAACACTCACACATGCACAGCACAGAGATTGGTTTGCGTAGTACATGTTCCTGAGTTTATCTCAGTTTTTATCATAATTTTCCATTTCACCTTTAAAGAGAGCATAGAACAATATAATCTGACCTGTCACTGATTAGCCACATGTGCTTAATGTACTTAATATGAAGGTCTAAATGCAAGGCTCTGCAGCTGATATACCTAGAGCAGCATTTCCACGGACGCTCTAGTAGACAGCTCTAGCTAAAGGGGTTCCAGCTGTCACTACTGAATGAAGAGCTAGAGGTTTGCTGCAAAAGCCTGTCTTGCATGTTTGAAAATCCGTGCTTAATTTTTGCAGGTGCAAATGTTTAAAATGCATCATGTAAGAGAACACTGGCGAGATGTCAGAGTTGCAAAAGTGAGCTGCCTTTACAATATGAGCATAAGATTGTACCCTGCCCTGAGCAGGGTGAAAGTACAAGCAGCCTAGCTGCCTTTGTGCTTCCACCCAGGGATAGCACAGTCTGGTCCATGCACTATCCTGTGAACAAGAACGCTGCAGGGCTATTGCTGCCCTTGGCAGCTTTCGAAAGTGAGAAAAAGTTAGTGGGAAGACCCTGTCTCTCCGCAGTGGAATGCACTGTACTTGCCTTCCCAAGATGGAGCAGTGGCTATGTTCTCCCTGTGTTCCCAAGGGCTCGGGCACTGTGTCCTGAATGCACAAAGGGAATTTGGTGCCTACTTCCCACTTGGGTGACTGCTGCAATGCACAAAACTCCTGCTACACCATGGAGGTGCCAAAACTCACTCGGCACCTAAAACTTTTCTAAGCACCCATCTTTCTGCTTCTGAGGATATGCACTGTTGCGCCCCTCTGGGCATCCTGCTGCCTTTCTCCCACATAAACTTTAAAGCAGGGATGAGGAAACTAAGGCCTGGAGGCCAGATGTAGCCCCCAACTTGCCTGGATCCAACCCTTAAGGCTTGGTGCTCCCCCCAGCATTGGGGAGTCCATGCTGGTGAGTGGTGGTTTTTTGGTTTCTCACTTGTGTGAGGCTCCTGACTGATTTTTCTGTGGGTCAGTGGCCCCCCCAACCGAAAAAGTGTTCCCTACCCCTGCTCTAAAGCAATGCAGAAAGGGTAAGACAGGCATTTAGCTGCGTAAGTCACAGGGGGGGCCCAATCCAATAGGCACTTCCCTCTGGTAAATTCTTACAAAACAGCCCAGAGGCAAGGGAGGACTAGGACCACCATCATATGACTCTTTGAGACAGAGAGTGCACAAGCACAAAAGTGACCTGATAACCCAGAGGTTAGAGCACTCTCGTAAGATCTGTCATAAGGGATCTGTCGAAAAAGGCTTTCTTTCTCGACAGATCCCCCTCTAGACTGCTGCTTTTTGCTGACAAAGTGCGGAGTCAGCAAAACGCGGTGGCCATTTTGATGCAAATTAGGCATGGGATATTTAAATCCCTGCCTCATTTGCAATGTCGACCTGCCTAATCTGCATTCCTCTGCCGACAGAGGGATGCAATCTAGACATACCCCA
This sequence comes from Pelodiscus sinensis, assembly GCF_049634645.1. Classification (NCBI taxonomy): domain Eukaryota; kingdom Metazoa; phylum Chordata; order Testudines; family Trionychidae; genus Pelodiscus; species Pelodiscus sinensis. The sequence goes on from NC_134711.1 coordinate 109,727,962, forward strand.
AGAGGCTGAGTGTCACAACACCTAACTCACTTTGTGCATTCAGACCAGTGCCTCTAAGAGCTGCACCTCCATCCAACTTCAGCACCAACTTGTGCCTTCAAGGCCCAGCTGAGCCCTGTATAGAAGTATATTTGAAGGGAGAACTCATTCTAGCCCAGCAGGATTGTTTTCATTTCAATTTGTCCACCTTTTAAATAATAATAACCACACTGGTAAGACCTGCTGGCAAAATAAAGCTCCATTCAGAGGTGACCTGCAATTGTTTCCAAAAGGTACAACTTTGTTAATATGTGAAACCTGTGCTAGATGCTGCATTTGAGTCAGAGTCCCCGGTACGCTCCAGTTGCCCTGCACAGCTCTGGTGAGGTAGAACATCTTCAAACCCATCTGAATCAACCACTGTCGTCAAGTTTATGCCTGCTTTGCATTGCTGAAGTGATGCATAGTAGCCAGAGGGGTACAAGGGAATCTGAGCCATTAATTATAAAATTAATCTACTGACATAATAATCAACTCTCAAAAGCCCAGCAGATTGGAGTAAGGAGGGCATTTCCAATTATAATATACCTAAATTAATGGAGGCTGTATTTGGGGTCTGAGTATCCTTGAAATGGCCCTTTTCATTTTCAAGTTACCAAGACATCTATGGTCAAACCCAGCCTGAAATAAATAGGTACCACTTGGTACAACTTCTGTGGCAGTCTCTGGTTCAATTCAGCAGTAACTCATACTGATTTAAGTCAAATTCTAAGTGTAAGTTGCTGTGTAGTATAACTTGTTCCAGTTTGACAAATGGGCTGGTCTCTGGTCTCATTTATATGGTATGGTCCACTGTAACCCCAGTGAATGCAATAGTTACTCTATATTTACATGGTATAATAATAAGCAAGAATCTAGTCAATAAGTGCAGGTTTTGCTACCATTACATCATGTCGGGATTTGACCATAAAATCTAGAGGCAGGAAAGATCTACTATGTGATGCAGTCTATCTCCCTGCCATTGAAAGATTATATGTTTACTATTGTTTTGTTCAATCTGGCTGTATATTTGCCAAGTGGTGGGGCTTTCACCACTTCCCTTCGGAGACTATTAAATCTAAAGCTTCATCAAACTTACGAGAAAGTAATGCAAAGAGAATATATTCACAATTTCAATGCTAATAGTGCAGTTAGAAGGAAAAGTTTGGGGGATAGCAGGAGATTTGATTGTGACAGGGATATTCTCCTTCATCTTAAATATATACGGTCAAATTCTGGTACCACTGAAGTCAATGGCAAATCTCCTATTAGCTTTAATGGGACTCAGGTTGATAACCAAATCCCTGCTGTTACCTGCTTTGAATGTTGCTTTACACCTCAGGACCTGCCATTCTGTCTTGTGTCCTTCTGGACATAAAGCTATGATTCTGTTTAATTTGCAAATGTATATGCTTGTTATTCACCCCAATTCATGACAAGTCCGAATAGAGAAAAAAGATCAGTAGCTGCCACTGCACTGCAATTCAGAGCCTTTTTCCCCTATTCTGTAAAGGACACAGAAAACCTGAATGGAAGTTAATAAAAAGGAATCACATGTTTTCCATGGAGAGACCAGATATCCTTGCATTCTCCCCTTGGAAATGTCTTTGGGAAACCCTTGCATTCTTTATACAATTAAATTAAATTAAAAAAATATTATTTTGCCTCTGAAGCCACATAGGAGTGTAGCTCACAGCAAAGATTTCATTAATATGCTTCCTGTATCCTATACCAAGAACTTCATTGAGTTCAACAGGATGTTCTTACCAAACCATTTCCCATCTATTTCTTCCTGCCCTCCTATGAAAAGACTTTTGTATTTTGATTTTGAATGGTGATTTCTCATTCCAGTGATCATTCACTGATCTCCCCCTCCGCCTCAATTCCCTTTTGTTTTACAGATTCTCTTTTATTTTGATATAGTTTTTACTGTCATTTTCACCATTGAAATTGCTCTGAAGGTAAAGTCCCCATCTTCTCTACCATTATTATCTTTCACTCATGAGTTTACTAGTTCTCTGCCACTATCTGTTGCTAACACACACACTTGTTTGTATTGGGTCATGCACCGTACCACTAACCCAACTGTGCTTATTTTTCAGATCCTAGGCAATGCAGACTATGTCTTCACTAGTATCTTTACATTAGAAATTATTCTTAAGGTAACCAATCTGAGCAATGCACGTCTCTCTCTTTCTCTCTCTTTGTCTGTATCACTTTAAATCCCATTGTTATCTCCACAGACAGGATTTTCTTTTGATTTTTAGCTTATTAGTTAGAAGTTGTCTAAGATGCTCAACAGTTCTTTTGTCCAATGTTGATATTCAAATGGCATTTGTTATTTAAAGCTAGTGTTAGCGTGCAGGGATGATTCTTTCAGGAAATATCAGAGTGGGACAAATAAAGGGCAAACAGGCCAGAAGCGTGCCCCAGCAGTTGCAAATCATTTCAGGACAACAGTACATGTGTAGCAACCTGAGAACCATGAGCATGCAAGCCTCTCACATGTGGAGAGCGACACTATGTGAACCAATGCCCTTCCCTCTCCCCCCATTTTAGCATGCTGAAATCCAAAGTGAAGCCCTGAGTCCTACGCCACTATGGCATTGGTGTTTGGCACCACTATGGCACCACTATGGCAGCCAGAAGTCCCTTGTGGAAGACAAACAGCAGAATTCCCTGGCAGCCCAGAACAGAAGCTCATTGTTCTGATCTGGAGGAGGAATCTAGAGTACCAGTTACTAAAATGAGGGCCCATAACTGGGATAGGTGCTAGTGGCTGCAAAGCTCTGATCCAGACAGTAAAACTGCCTGGCTGAATAACCCAGTCTGACTTTCCAGGGGAACACCCGGGCCACAAGGAAATGGAAGAGGAAAATAGTTTGGCAATGAAGAAAATAAAAATCCGTTGCCTCTCTCAACTTTTATTTTTCTCAAAACTAATCTATTAAATAACAGTAATCAAGCACTGTGCTGGCTCTCTACATGCACAGTTCACTTGGCAGCTTGTTTTTTCCTCAGTGAGCTGGTGTTGAGCACTGGTGGATGGCAGCATTCTCCTTAGAGCTGCGGAGACCTCATAATTCAGGCAGATAGTACAGTATACAAATGAGCACTAGAAGGACAGGATGCTCCCTGAATTAGGAACTGGGCTTGGCTGTTTGGCTTCAAAGTACCAAAACCACAGTGCTGTCCAGAGTGGCTCATATTTTCTGCTGTGCTGCTGCATGCTGTGTGTGTGCCCATTAAATCCAGCATCCACACGAAATAGCATGTTAAGACGGAAAGCAGCTCAGCAGCAACATTACACAGAAGTTTAGTCCAACTGTTGGCTCTCTATTCAAGGGCACCTTCAAGCCATTTGAATTAATGGTAGTAAGTGACTAATGGCCCAGTCCTGCTCTCACTGATATGAATGGCAGGGCACAGCTACACTAGGAAATTATTTCAAAATAACTAAATTTGAAAGAATAATTCCCAAAATAACAACATCAAAATAGCGTTATTCCCCAAGGAAAGCGGGAGTACCAATTTTGAAATAATCAGCCTGTTATTTTGAAATAATGAGCGTGGCAGTGTGGACGCTCCACTTATTTCAAAATAAGGGGGTGTTATTCTGAAATAACTTTCTAGTATAAAGCAGAGCACAAAAGCGCTCATTGATTTCAGTGAGAATGGGGTTAGGTCCAAACCATTTAACTAACAACTCCATTCCCCTAGAGCCATGGTCCCCAACCCGGTGCCCATGGGCGCCATGGCGCCCGCCAGGCCCTTTACGTGCTCCCGCAGAGCAACCTGGGCTGGCCCCGCCCCCGGGCGTGCAGCAGGTGCCAGCCCCGGGTGCATGGCCGGCTCTGGCTCCGGCCCTGGCCCCGGCCCCGGCCCCGGCCCCGGCCCCGGCCCCGGGTGCGCCCTTGCCGGCCCTAGGGGTGCCGTGCGGAACCTGGGCAGTCCCTGCCCAGGATCGCTGCACATGCCGCTGCCGGCCTCGGGTGTGTGGTGCATGCTTGGCCCCGCCCCCAGTCACGTGGCCTGTGAGTGGCCCCGCCCCCATACACGCAAAAGTGAGCGGCCCCGCCCCCAGGCGCCCAGCAGCCCCAAAAGGTTGGGGACCACTGCCCTAGAGGAATGAACCTTGTAACTATTTCTGGGATTCAGTCCTAGTATTACTGAAGTGAATGGCAAAACTCTTGTTAAATTCAGTAGAAGCAGGATATCAGCCCTGGGCTTCTTCCAGCTTTTACTATTAAGAGAGCACGGACTGAGCAGAGGATTAGAAGTTAGGACATCCTGATTTCTAATCCTGTCTTTGCTAGTGTCCCGTAGCTTGATCTCAGAGGAATAATTTAATCTCTCAGGGCCTGTTTCTCCACTATCTGGTATCTTGTTCAGTCTTTTACATGAGTACCATGTGGCTATGTCTAGACTGGCATGATTTTCCGGAAATGCTTTTAACGGAAAAGTTTTCTGTTAAAAGCATTTTCGGAAAAGAGCATCTAGATTGGCAGGACGCTTTTCCGCAAAAGCACTTTTTGCAGAAGAGCGTCCATGGCCAATCTAGACGTGCTTTTGCACAAAAAAGCCCCGATTGCCATTTTCGCGATTGGGGCTTTTTTGCGCAAAACAAATCTGAGCTGTCTACACTGGCCCTTTTATGCAAAAGTTTTGCGCAAAAGGGACTTTTGCCCGAATGAGAGCAGCATATTATTTCCACAAAAAGCACTGATTTCTTACAGTAGGAAGTCAGTGCTTTTGCGGAAATTCAAGCAGCCAGTGTAGACAGCTGGCAAGTTTTTCCGGAAAAGCGGCTGATTTTCCGGAAAAACTTGCCAGTCTAGACACAGCCTGTATGTATAAAGAGTCGCAAGCACAAATGACTGTACAAAGTTGAAGAGAATGGAGAAATTGGTATATGGGGCAGATAACACTTACCTACCGCACAATGATGTGATAACATTTAATTAATGAATGTCTGTACAATGCAGTGAACATATAAAGTGCTGTGTAAGCAAAGAGTATAATTCTTCATTAAAATGGTATTGCCGTTGCTTTGGTCATTGCCACAGGTGGAAAACAGATACTGGATTATACACTCTGAGTATCTTCCCTGAATATAGTGTAATCTTCCAACAGACAATAAAGAACCACTGGTCATACAATAGTGAAACTCAGCAGAGCTCCCCTTCCTGATTTCAATGGTGTCTTCTTTCCTTCAAGATTGCCATACAAAATACAAGCAGTAAAGGGCATCTTTACCACCTTTGTCATGGCAAGAACCCTCCCTTCCCCCCAGCCAAATGTATCCATAAGTATAAATTCTAAATTGAGGCCAGAGTTTATACTTCCTTCCCTTTTCAGTTCTGACTGATTGATTGGTAGGCCGTTCCTAAACTTGGGGCTGTTTGGTGAATAAAGTCATGTGCTGGATCATGCTTCAGCACTCCTTTGACTGGAATTGCCATGGGTAGCCAGGGCTGGAAACTTCCAGGAAGTACATTGTCTGAATTAACAGCAGGAGCCAGAAAGCCCATATAAGGTTGTGTATCTTTCACAATTCAAATGGACTGAGTCTGTGAGGGTATGTCTACACTATCCTCCTAGTTCGAACTAGGAGGGTAATGTAGGCATACCGCACTTGCAAATGAAGCCCGGGATTTGAATTTCCCGGGCTTCATTTGCATAAGCGGGGAGCCGCCATTTTTAAAACCCCGCTGGTTCGAACCCCATGCAGCGCGGCTACACAGGGCACGAACTAGGTAGTTCGAACTAGGCTTCCTAGTTCGAACTACCGTTACTCCTCATTTCACGAGGAGTAACGGTAGTTCGAACTAGGAAGCCTAGTTCGAACTACCTAGTTCGTGCCCCGTGTAGCCGCGCTGCACGGGGTTCGAACCAGCGGGGTTTTAAAAATGACGGCTCCCCGCTTATGCAAATGAAGCCCGGGAAATTCAAATCCCGGGCTTCATTTGCAAGTGCGGTATGCCTACATTACCCCGCTAGTTCGAACTAGCGGGGTAATGTAGACATACCCTGATTGTTTTTCTCCTGCTTTGAGCAGCCTGGTTAAAGCTAATCATTTTGAGAAACCACAGGGCTGGTCTCGTCTAGTTATTTTTTCCTCAGATGGGTCTTGCCCATAAAATTCAAATCTAGGTCTAACCTTTCCCAAAAAGATGCACCCTTTCTATAGGACAGGGGGAATTTTAAGGCTCCAGAACTGTATTTGTTGACAACGTAGACAGAGAGAGGTCTGAACCAAAACTCCAGACCTAAACATTTCCGGAATTCCCAAAGCTCAGAGGTTTTTAGGCCTGGACTTCTGTTCTGACCCATCCATATTTACACTGTCCATAAATACTGTTCTGAAAATTCTACTTCTTCCACAGAAAGGGAGACTTTTTTTCATAGAATCGCCTTGTTATTTAATAGAGTACAACTTCCAGGGCAGGAAATCCCTCACACAAGAAGTGGAATTTTAATGCTTCAAGATTGGGAGGTGCACCTGATTGCTCCTTTTAATACAGAAGACTTACACTTTGTCTACACTGGCAATTGAGTGACAAAGCTTTTAGTGTTCACAGGTGCTTAAATCCTCTCCCCACACCCTCAAAAGGCAAACACTTTGCCACAGCAAATAATAGTGTAAACAGTGCTTTATAGGCTGGAGAGCTCTCCTGCCAACAAAGCAAACTCCAGTCATAGGGGGTGGGCTTTTTTGTCAGCAAAAGTGCCAACAGTGTTTACCCTGCCTGACTTTTAGCACCATGGCTATATCACTAAGAGCTGTGAAGTGGAGACAAAGCCTTAGTCAACTTGTCCCATGGAATCTTTCCTTGGGATTTGTGAAAAAAGGAACAGAGGAAAGAGACGGAAAATATACGTACTTCATTTCTTGAACAAAATTACAGGGACCAAATGGGCTGAACTTGAGGGAAGCAGGTAGAGAGGACATAGAATTCCATTCAGAATGTAGGGAATGAACCAAATCAAAAGGGAATTCTGCCTGTTATTTCAACGCAGGTCTAAATCATAAAATCCCCAAGTGATTCAGTTGTTCTTGCTCAGAGGGAGGAGGTCTCCGCTGTCCACTCCAGATGGTATCGCCCAGAAAACTGTCCCAAGAGACAGTCCCTTTTTTGTGATATTTTTATTCGGCCTATTCCTGGAAACCTTTATAAAATGCAGCATCTTAGTCATAAGTGCCTTGCCATTGAAGATAAAGGGGGAAAAGTTTGGTGGCAGAGTTGTTTAGCATGTATTTACTGTGCTGCTTTGCTATTCCTAAGTGAACTTTATATTCTCTATATGCTCTAATGCCAAGGAAGAATTACTTTTGGCCCCAAATGAGTACCCTCTGCCCAGATGGGCTAGAGACTGGTTTGAAACTTTTCCTCATATATTCTCATGATAGTTAATTCACACTTTCTCCTACTTCATTTTCCTTTCTATCCTGTCCACTGGGGTTTTGAAGTAAAATGACTGCTGTAATAGAAATACTGCCCCTCCTTAAATATACACCTTGAGCACAAGCAGTTGGACTTGATCTAAGAGATGGTCCCTGAATAGTTGGCAAAGTGTGTTTGTATCTTCATATACCTCCCCGCAGATGACCGCATACGGAGCCTTCCTCCACAAGGGCTCCTTCTGCAGGAACTACTTCAACATCCTAGACTTGCTGGTGGTCAGCGTTTCTCTCATCTCCTTTGGGATCCAGTGAGTGAGCCGTTCTTGACTGAGATGATCCACTGTTTGTGGGGAGGGTGGGAAGGAAGGGGTGGCATTAGATGGATAATGTTGGCTTTTCTGTATGAAAGTTTATTTCTTTTTTATACTCTCCTGAATGACAGTTTGAAGCTTCAGAATTGTTTGGTCCAGTCTGGGGTAGCAAGTGGCTTGTACTAGCGAGGCTCGATATAAATTGGGTCATACTGTTGGTAATGATCTGGAGGGGGAAAGACTAGAGATGGCAAGTGAAAGCTAAGAGGGCAGTCCAGGGGCTAAGATAAGAAACTGGAAGTCATGAGACTCTTGAACGCTCGCAGTGTTACTTGAGGAGAGTCTTTGTACCACCCCATGATTCAATTACTCTTCCAGTAAAATGGGGTAATATAGGTCTATGCCACAGAGCTGTTCTTCTTTAATGGGTGCTTGCAAAGTACTCAGAGAGTCTAGGGAGAAAGCTATAATAAAATTATAAGCTGTTGCTGTTATTTCCCAAGCACTTCTTCCATAAACCTGACCAAGCTTAAGGGACCACTTGGTTCTGTTAGTACTTTCTGCCTCATACAGAAGCTCTGAGGATAAAACTAGAGTAATTCCTATATAATGAGAACCCAGCTAATCCCAAAGCAAGTCAGGTAGGTCACTTCCTATTGTTCCTGTAAAAGCTGACAGACTACTACTCTCTTCCAGGTCCAGTGCTATCAACGTAGTGAAGATCTTACGTGTCCTAAGAGTACTCAGACCACTGAGGGCCATCAACAGAGCCAAGGGACTAAAGGTTAGAGAAACCCTGATCGCCACAAGTAGTTCTTAAGGCCAGAAACCCAGGTTACTTCAGTCAAAAAGCACCAGCCTTTTAAGCGCTCAAGTAGGCTAACAGGCCTAATGCATTTGCTTTGGGTTGGTTTGCAGATAGGCAGGCTGTGCTTCTAGCCTCCTCTCTATCAGCTGGGCCCTTTCACCTGACTAGGAAGGGTATTCATATAGAGATGAAGATCCTGCTGCTCTGTGAGCCAAACTCTGGTCTTTTCTATGCTTTTCTGCCTGCTCACAAGACTGCAGCTCACCATCCAGGGAGTCTTTTCTTCTTTTCCTGAGACACCACTTTATGGAGCTTGTAAACTGGGATGTGTAGATTTTTGCTGAAGCCTTGAACTTCTTCCATAGGGACAGCAGTTCAGGATGGTCCCTCCAGTTACTCTTGCCCCTCTCTGTCCTTTGCAGCACGTGGTCCAGTGTGTATTTGTAGCCATCAGAACCATTGGAAACATTGTGATTGTCACCACTTTGCTGCAATTCATGTTTGCCTGCATTGGAGTTCAGTTGTTCAAGGTAAAACCATTGAGTCCATCCATTCATCCGTCTCACTAAACCAACTTCTTGGGGGGAGGGTAGGAGGTGAAAGTAGTGTGGAGAAGTGCAGGGGAAGGGAAAATGGAGCTTTGCCTGGGGCAGACACCATCCTCAGTACAGTCAGATAGGAGGCCTGGGATAGCAGTAATTCCCCAGGCTCCCATTAACTAAATTCCGAAAGACAAAGAGACGAGGCATGTTGCAGAGGTGACTCATTACACCTCAGGTCCTGAGACCCAGGAGTAGCACTTTGCCAACCTTTCCCTGAAGTTTGTGGCATAACATCAGTAGCAGTGGGGCTTTTCTCACAGAATCGTGTTATGTCCACCCCCATGTCTTGTACAACTGAAGACATTCTAGATGAACACAGATCCCCTTTTGTTTCTCCTTTTATACCCCACCCTTTTGAAACCAGTTATTACTCACTTATTGCCTTCATGGAGACACTTAGTCAGTTAAGGGAAGAGAAGGTGCAGGCCCCTTGCTACACTGGCCAACCATAATGAAGGGAGACTTCACTCTTCTTCTCTCGTTCTCTCCCAGGGCAAACTGTATTTCTGCAGCGACAAATCCAAGCAAACAGAAGCAGAATGCAAGTGAGTCCCTTTCCCAGGCAGATACATTTCTCAGCTCCACTCTAACTGGATCTAATGTGGGAACTGAAAATCTCTCTTGTTTCTTTTTTCCTGCCTACCAACAACAGGGGGTATTATATTTATTACAAAGATGGAGAAGTCAGCAGTCCGACGATCCAGCCCCGCCAGTGGGAGAACAGCAAGTTCGACTTTGACAACGTCTTGACTGCCATGATGGCACTCTTCACTGTTTCAACCTTTGAGGGCTGGCCAGAGTGAGTGCTCAGCTAATCAGGGGGGACAAAAGGCTTGGTGATGGGAAGCAGTGCAGCTTCCCCATTCATTTATAAGGGAAAATCAAAATCTAACCATTAACCTTCCCTCGTTTCAATTTTCATGTAGTGTTGCTTGACAACTGCCACACCCCAGTCCAGAGGTGGGTGATGTGATTCCTGTCAGTCCCCTTAGCCTCTCAGAAGTGTTATTAGGTTTAATGAGCATTTGTAAAATTTTCTGATATCTTGAAAGGAAGGTGATACAAAAGTGCAGCAGAGGCGTCGTAGCAGCATTAGTATATCTGTAGATGAAGATCATATTGTTCCTTTTACCCTTTCAGCTCTCAACAAATACTGATGAGTAATAGAGATGTAGCCGTGTTAGTCTGGTCTAGCTGAAACAAAAGATAGGACTATGCAGCACTTTAAAGATTAACAAGATGGTTTATTAGGTGATGAGCTTTCATGGGCCAGACCCACTTCCATATTAATATTTTGATGAGGGGTCTGGCATTTCTTTCAGTACCATTCCATCAGGGTGATTCAGGCAAGAGCTATGTTGTGGCCCTACCCTGTCCATGCTAGCCAGGATCAAGAGCTGTTGATGCCAGCATGACTTCAAACAGTTAAAAGTGCCAAGATCATGCTTCCTTTCAGAACTTCTATGAACAGCACCAAACTAGGAACAAGTTCTCAGCAAAGCGGATTATTCCTTCTTTATCTGCATGATGTATAATGAAGGGGCACATCTTCTGTTTTAGCCTTTTAAAGGTTTAAACTACAGGTAGCCTTTAACCCACAGCAGAACTCAATACATAAAAAAAACAAATAGTCTAGTACAGTGTTTCTCAACCAGTGGTACGAGTACTCTTTGGGGTACTTGAGAGAAGTCTAGAGGGTACATCAACACAACTGAAATTTGGAGAAAACTGAATTTTTGTTTTAAAATTTGTTTTACCTTTTATACAGGTTAATTATATTTGTACTTTTTACACCCAAAAATGTCATAGCTCGCACGGCTACGATTAAGTTGTTTAAACAAATGTGTTGCAATGGTAGAAAAAATTGTGTGTCTGAAAACTGCAGGTACTTTTTTTTTTTAAAGGGGTACTTTATAAAGAAAGGTTGAGAAACACTGGTCTAGTAGCACCTTAAAGACTAACAAAACATGTAGATGGTATCATGAGCTTTCGTGGACACAGCCCACTTCTTCAGAAAGCTCATGATACCATCTACATGTTTTGTTAGTCTTTAAGGTGCTACTAGACTATTTGTTGTTTTTTAAGTTTTTCCTATTACAGACTAACTCAGCCACTCCTCTGAAGCTAATGATCAATAGATAAAGTAAGATCTGGATCTGAACTTTCACAAAAGTTTGGGAGTCGGATAAAGAGGGTTAGTGTGTGGTTAGCCCTATATAAAATTAAATCATTTTTCAATATTGCAACTATTAGAAGTAAATATCTAAAAGTTAGACTCCCACCATGTGATTTCATAGCTCAGTGGGGTATTATGAGACAATATTATTGGAAATTTTCTAAGTGTCTTCATTGGGTTTCTCTTTACCTTTAGTCTGCTGTACAGCTCCATTGATTCTCACACGGAGGATGTGGGACCCATCTATAACCACAGGGTGGAGATCTCCATTTTCTTCATTATCTATATCATCATCATTGCTTTCTTCATGATGAACATCTTCGTTGGTTTCGTCATTGTCACGTTTCAGGAACAAGGAGAGCAGGAATACAAGAACTGTGAGCTGGACAAGAACCAGGTAACATATGGCTGCATAGTGCAATGAAAGGCACAAAATACAACCAAAAGAAATGCACAAGGGCTCAAATACAGCCAGAGTGGTACACAAATGAGGACTATGAAAAGGGTAAAGCATTCTGCTGTCCCTATTTGTTATCAATCAAGAACCAGGTAAAGGAATTTCTTCTTAAGGCCCATACACAGATGCATATTCTGCTGTAACACTGACTTCACTGAGGTAGCATGAATCTAATTGAGAGCAGAATTTGGCCCACAGGAAGTACAAATGGAGGCTCCTGTAAGTTGAATTTATTTAGATTGTGATCTAAACGAAATTCCATACCAAATAATTGTCATTGAAATATATTTTTGTACATACAAGGCAACCCACCTACCTTTATTTTTTAATCTCCCTCTTCTCTTTACTAGCGCCAATGTGTTGAGTATGCCCTGAAGGCCCGCCCCCTGCGGAGGTATATCCCTAAGAACCATTACCAGTACAAAGTGTGGTATGTGGTGAACTCCACCTATTTTGAATACCTGATGTTTGTTCTGATCCTGCTGAACACCATCTGCCTGGCCATGCAGGTAAGCACCACAGAAAGCACCACAGTTGTGTGGGTGGATAGCCCTTTAGCTGGAAGGATGTGAAGTCTAGCAGGGCATTAAGTTGCTCCCCAGCTCATAACTCCCCTGGAGTGAGAAGAAAGAGACCTGACTCTCTTGTTTGTTAAAGACATTGGACCAAATTCATTCCTGGTGAAATACCATTAAACCCATGAATCTGGCTCTTCTCCTCTTTCCAAAAGGGCACCAGTAACTTAATTCTACTTGTCCTCAATTAAAAAATAAATAGTGAAGTCACCAGTCCAATAAAATGGCCATCCAAAGAACAGATGAATTCACAAGCCATGGGCAGAAGCCTCAGAATTTGTTGAACCCACAACTCAGTTAGAAATATCCCCTATAACACCCAGATCTGAAGTTTACATCTCAACCTCTTTCCTTATTGGAAAGAGAGGATCAATATCCGGGGTTAAAAAAGAAAAGGGGGAGATAGAAGGGAATAAATCACTAGTGCCGTCTTTAGTCTATGTCTGTTCTGGCATTGTTGAATGAAGACTAGGACATTTGACTTTACCATGAGAACCCACCAGATACTATACAATGATTGCAATGATTACAATGATTGCAATCTTTTATATCATAGGGGCAGTTTTAGGTTTTGCACCTATGCTGTTTCACAACTAAGTTATTGCTCATTTTGACTGCTCCACCTTTTGTGCAAACTTATATTTGTTCACACGGGTCAGATAATTAGGTGCTTATATTTTCAGCGGATGCATTTGAAAACTCAGCTAGTGGGTTCAAATTCCATCCTTGGATATGTGTTTCTGGCAGTGAGAGACAGGCACATGCAATTAAGGGCAGAATATGTTTCTGGGAATGCAGTGTTGTAGCAGACCTACAGCCTATTAGGACTACTTCCTTTCCTTCCTGTACACTTGCTGTATTCAAAAGCAAAGCTTTTGGAAACAGTGCCAGAGAAGGAAACTAATTAGTGCTGTAGAGGGAGGTATAGTAGTGTCATGGATTAACTAATTAAGAGACAGAAAACAAAGGCCAAGAATAAATGGTCATTCTCTGTGGCTTAGTCTTCACTTATAATTGGGTATAGAATACATACATTAATCACCTCCCTAGCATGGGTATAAAGAGCAGTGTAGGCAGTGAGGTATTGGTTAGGTGAGTAAAGACATACCAGGAGCTTAGGATATATACCCTACCCGTCTCTCAGCACCCTCAAGCAATGCCTCCCACAGTTATGTTTCTATTTTTAGCAGTGTTGGCAAGGTCTTTCCCTGATGCCTCCATCCTACGAGAGCCTTTCACTGCCAGTTGTAGCTACACACCATTGGGTGGATGCAGACTAATTTTCATAGAATCCTAGAAATGCAGGGCTGGAATGGACCTTGAAAAGTCATTACGTCCACCCACTCCTCTGAAGCAGGACCAAGTAAACCTAGACCATCCCCTTAACAGATGTTTGTCCAACCTGTTCTTAAAAATCTCCAGTAATGTAGATTCCACAACCCCACTTGGAAACCTGTTCCAGTCCTAAACGCCCCTTAGGGTATGTCTAGACTACATGCCTCCGTCGACGGAGGCATGTAGATTAGACAGATCGGCAGAGGGAAATGAAGCCGTGATTGAAATAATCGCGGCTTCATTTAAATTTAAATGGCTGCCCCGCTCTGCCGATCAGCTGTTTGTCGGCAGATCGGGGCAGTCTGGACGCGCCGCGTCGACAAAGAAGCCTTTCTTGATCGGCACAGGTATGCCTCGTGAAACCAGGTTTACCTGTGCCGATCAAGAAAGGCTTCTTTGTCGACGCGGCGCGTCCAGACTGCCCCGATCTGCTGACAAACAGCTGATCGGCAGAGCGGGGCAGCCATTTAAATTTAAATGAAGCTGCGATTATTTTAATCGCGGCTTCATTTCCCTCTGCCGATCTGTCTAATCTACATGCCTCCATCGACGGAGGCATGTAGTCTAGACACACCCTTACAGTGAGAGGGTAATCTCCCTTGCTGCAGATTAAGCTGCTTATTTCTTGTCCTGTCTTCAGTGAACATGGAGAACAATTGATCTCAGTCCTTTTTATAACAACCTTTAACAGATTTAAAGACTGTTATCAAGGCCTCCCTCAGTCTTCTTTTCTCACAACTAAACGTGCCCAGTTTTCTTCCACCTTTGCTCCTAGGTCAGGTTTTCCAAGCCTTCTGTCATTTATGTTACCCTCCTCTGGACTCGTTCCACTTTATCCACATCTGTTCTAAAAGGTGGTGCCCAGAAGTGGCCACAGTGCTTCAGGTGAGGCCTCACCTGTGTCAAGTAGAGTGGGGATAATTACCTCCCATGTCTTACTTACAACACTCCTGTTAATACATTCCAGGATGTTATTAACCTTTTCTGATACTACATCGTATTGTTGACTCTCAATTTATAATCCACTGTAACCCCAGTATTGTTTTCAGAAATACTACTGCCTACCCAGTTAGTCTCCATTTTGTAGCTGTGCATTTGATTTTTCCTTCCTAAGTGAAGAATTTTGCCCTTGTCTTTATTAAATTTCATCTTGTTGGTTTCAGATCAATTCTCCAAATGGCCACAGTCATTTTGAATTCTAATCCCATCCTCCAAAGCACTTGCAACCCTTCCCAGCTTGGTGTCATCGGTAGATTTTATAAACATACTCTCCACTCCATTATCCAAGTCATTAATGAAAATATTGACAAGTAGCACAACCAGGACCAACCTGTGGAACCCCACTAGATACACCCTTCCAATCTGACTGCAAACTATTGATAGCTTCTCTTTGAGTACCACTTTTTAACCAGTTGTACACTCACCCTATAGCAATTTCATCTAGACTCGAAGAGAATATCATGTTGGACAATGACAAAAGCCTTACTACGACCAAGATATATCACATTTTCACTGTGATGTGTAGCTTCATATGCTGCCACCCAGGTAGACACGACAAATAGATCACCCCAGGTTCCATACTAGGACCATTGTTGTGTAATATGTTTGTAATTACACATGCACAACATCTACATTGAAAGAACATTATTAAGGTTGCAAAGTCAAGCTCTGTATATTAGGAAATGGCCGAATTAAGGTTGTCTGTTTGAACTTACTTGGGTCCTCTTGTGCGTACCATTATGATACAGTCTTTACATGAGCACGAATAAGCTTTTCCATGGGCTCCTATGCGCCAAGCCCGAGTTTTCCTCCTCAGTCCCCTCATCCAGTCTCCATTCCCCGCAATCCAGATACTTTCGCCTGTCTCCCTCTCCCTCTTTCCTTGTCCCAGTCCTTTTGCCCAGCCAGCCCTCATTCATCCCCTGCAGTCAGCTGACCTCCTCCCATATCCCAGTCTTCCCAGCTACTACTCCCAGTCTTTCCGCACAACTTCCATCTTCCTCTCCTCTCAGCTTGCATCCCCCATCTCTTTGCCCATCCATTCCTAGTTTCTCTCCTCGCCTTCAGTCCCAGCTCACCAGACTTTTTATCCCAATATATGCCTTTTCCTCCCCTCTGATCTGATTCCTTGTGCATTCAAATCAATTTCCTCCTCCGTGCTGTATAGGTGTAAGCAGGGAGATCACTGAGAGCACACGATAGACAGGCTCCCTGCTCTCAGCCCAGCCTGAAGGGGCTGGGAGCAGCAGTCACCTAGAGGTTATGTCTAGCGGAACTAGAGCCCTGCAGCTGGCCCATGCCAGCCAACTCTGGCTCACAGGGTTTGGGCTGAGGGGCTATGTCACTTGGCACTTGGGCTGTGGGGCTGTTTAGATTTCAAGGATCAGGCTGGAGCCTGGGCTCTGGGACCCTGCGGGATGAGAGGGACCCGGAGCCCGCGCTGCAGTCCAAACCCAGAAGTTTACACAGCTAAGAAATAGCCCTACAGTGCAAAACCATCAGCTGGCACAGACCATTTTCTTTGCTGTATAGAAGTGTCCATAGTAATCAACTTCACACACACACACACACACCCCACATAGTCCTGAGTTGGAACATGCTTAATTGCTCTGTTTGGTTGGTGCTGAACATTCTGGTCAGCACTAGGTGGCGAAGGGATGGAGCATCATAACTGAGGATGAAATCTTTGACATTCTAGCTGCTAAAAGTCAAAGTAATGGCTGACAAGCGTGTGCAAAGACTTATAAGTTGGCCAATTGGGGCAGATTTTTCCAGGGACGCCAAAAAACACATCTTTGATGAAGGCCCCTCCCAAATTGCAAGTTCCTTCCCCCAAGACCTGGACTGATACTAGAACTTTTCAAAGAAAAGGGCACCAGAATTTTCTTTAAATGGGTAGAACAGCAGATTTTTCCCTAGCCTTGGTCTCAGACAGAGCTGAACTGTTTGAAGCAAAAAAAATTTCAATTAATTCTACCTGAACCAAATACATAGCATGGAAAGTATCAGCCCAGATGGCTAAGTTTGCCCTAGTTTTATAAGCAACTGAAAACAAGGTCTGATGATGAGATAGGGATGTGAAATCCCATTTAATATAGTAACTGGTTAAACTATATTTTTAATCAATTAGCCCGGTGGGGCTGGTCAGGCTGCTCAGGCTGAGTCAAGTAGAGCCTGGTGAAATGCAACATGCCACAGGTACTACAGCTGATTGGGTGCTGGTTAACTGGTTTCCCCAGTAAGCAGGCTGATAAGGCAATGCTTATGGGTAACCAGTTACCCCTTTACATCCATATAATGGGACATAGCTGGCCACCTTACCAATACTCATCATGACCAGCTCCACCTATAATGATCTGGTAATAGGATGAATAATGAGATGGAAAAAATTGCAGTAAATACATTATGAGAGTTAGTCAAGACTAGAGAAGACAGGGAGTAACTTCATAAGATTTTGGGGTATGTCTACACTACCACCCTAGTTCAAACTAGGGTGGCTAATGTAGTCATTCAAACTTGCAAATGAAGTCCGGGATTTAAATATCCCGGGCTTTATTTGAATGTTTCCGGGCGCCGCCATTTTTAAATGCCCCGTAGTTCGAACTACCTGCCCGCGGCTACACGCGGCACGGGCTAGGTAGTTCGAATTAAAGCTCCTAATTCGAACTACCGTTATTCCTCCTGCAAAGAGGAGTAACAGTAGTTCGAATTAGGAGCTTTAATTCGAACTACCTAGCCCGTGCCGCGTGTAGCCGCGGGCAGGTAGTTCGAACTACGGGGCATTTAAAAATGGCGGCGCCCAGGAACATGCAAATAAAGCCCGGGATATTTAAATCCCGGGCTTCATTTGCAAGTTCGAATGACTACATCAGCCACCCTAGTTCAAACTAGGGTGGTAGTGTAGACATACTCTTAATAAAGATAAGTGAATGGGCAACATTATTTCAGACAGAATTCAGAATTGCCAAATGCAAGGTAATGCACATTGAAAAGAATCATTTGAACTACTCATATAGATTGCTAGATTCTGAATTATTAACTGCAATTACTCGGGAGCAAGACTTGGCATCACTGTGGACAGTTTAATGAAACATCAGTGAACTATTCAACAGGAGTCAAAAAAAATAAACAAGATGTTAGGAAAGTCTGGGGTAGGAAATAATGTTGCAAATGCAATTATGCCATCATTGAAATCAGTAATGCCCCCTCTCCTGGAAGACCATGCTGCTCACCCCCATTCAAAAGAGAGAGAGCAAAAATAGAAGGTGTTCAGAGAGAGAAGACAGAAATTATGGGATGTTTGGGAATACTTCCTTGTGAAGACGGATTGTAGAGATTGAGACTGTTTACTTTAGAGAGGCAGGGAGTTGACGGGATTGCAGGGCCCCTGGGCAATTTGGGGGGTGATGCCACACTCCCGAAAGGGGCACCGCCTGATTGGCACAGCACCCTCTCCTTGCCCTGCCAGCCCTCAGGGCCATCCAGAGCGCACTGTGCGGGGCTCTGCAACATGTTGCGCAGGGCTCCCATGGCAATTCTAAAGGGCCCGGCACTCCAGCCGCCGCCACTGTCACAGTAGCAGATGCAGTGGCCCTGGGCCCTTGAGAATCGCTATGCCCCATGGCAATTGCCCCCTTTTCCTCCCCTCCCCCCTGGAGGCAGGCCTATAGAGAGGGGACATGCTAAAGGTGAATACAATAATGATTGGTCTACAAAAAGTAAACTGGGCACACCTGTTTACACTTTCTCTTTATACAGAGTGGGAAACCTAAGGCCCAGGGGCCGGATGTGGCCCGTGGCTTGTCTGGATCCAGCCCCTGAGGCTCAAGCCCCACCCACAGCACTGGGGAGCCTGTGCTGGCACTCCAGCCCCCCACGCCCCATGGGGCCTGGAGCACACAAAATCTACTAGGATGGGGCCCCTGAGGCTCTCGTGTACAAGGGGAATGTGGGGAGTGTCTTTGTCCTTCTCTATTGGGGGCCACATCAGTGAGGGGTTTGTTGGGGCTATTTCTGGTTTTGTTTTGTTTTTGTTTGTTTTGCTGCTCACTTGCGTGCGACCCCCAACTGATTTTTCTATGAGTCAGCGGCTCCTGTCCCCAAAAAGGCTCCCCACCCCTGTCTTTATACAAGAACAAGGGCACATTGAAACTGAAATTTCAAACTGACAAAGAAGGAAATGCTGTTTTTAGCCAACATAGAGTTTACCTGTGGAATTCACAAGGTGTTATTGGAACAAAGAGGTAAGTAAGGTTAAAAATGATTGGCTGCTTATATGTCTCCATGGGCACTTTAGACAGGAATTTTAAAAAATTAGAAATATAAACCCTCCTGCTTCATAGCATAAGCAACCATTAACATCTGGCACCCCCACGTTAGCAAAGCATTTGAACATATCCCTAAGTCCATCCCGGGTCAGCAAAGCACTTCAATGCATGTGAAAGTGTTTTGTTGAACTGGGAACAGAGTTAAAAAGAACCTTCCTGTTAGAACAAGTTCTTTCATAATTGCCTATTATGTCAAGTTCCTGTGAAGCTTCTGGTATTAACAATTGTCAGGGACGGAGAGCATATAGACTGTTTGTTTGGTCGAATATGACAATTCTTATGAAAATTCTTACAGTAAAGAGCTAGTCCTTTTCAAAGGGGGTTGAAACCCTATATATACAAACAGCCCATTCCTCACAGTGCTTCTGGGATGCTTGTGTTTCAGCATTATGGTCAGAGCTGTCTCTTCAAAGAAGCCATGAATATCCTCAACATGCTCTTCACCGGTCTCTTCACTGTCGAGATGATTCTAAAGCTCATCGCCTTCAAACCCAAGGTAGGTGTAGACTGGGAATTTCTCTTCCAGTGTGTGGTGGGAGCGAGAAGAAAATATGTAAGAACCCCTACCTGATCCTCCAAAATACCACCCTGTAGCTGAACTGGGCAGTTACTCTCTGGATTGGAGTCTCAATCTGTGTTTGAAAGACCTTTCCTCATGGAGAGAGTAGACACATGTAAAAAGAGCAGTGCCTTTTCAGAGAGAAAGCTCCTGCTCCTTTGTTCTGATGAAGTGGTGGTAGTTACTCTACAGTTAAACTTACAGGGTGATTTCCAAAAACATCTCCTTATTAGTCTCCAGGTCACTTGCTATTTTATTTAAAAGAAAATAGAATTTCATCAAGCATGATTCATTCTGAGTTACAGCACTTCGACATTTTTCTTCAGATTTTGGAAAAAATATTCTAATTGGTCTACTCGTGCCAATTATCAATCTGCTCATAGTTCAAATTGGCTGGTAAACTGGGCCTGTGCACTAGTGCTTTGTGAGGATTACAGCACAGGACTGGTTTGGATACTGTTAGTTCTGAATTTAATAATGTATTGTTAATGTTGGAAACCCCATCAGTTCCTGTCTACAGGGATTATGATGTTTCCAGGAGCTCCACATTCTGCTAACATAACTATACAGAAGGAAAGTTGTAGTTTACAAGCTCTTCCAGCTAACCCAACACAGCTCCCAAATTAACTGAGGCCTTCATCATTTTAGTGTGGCTTCTGCTACATTTCATGAGCTCTCAATATGGCATTAACAAAGGTGACAGTCTCCACCATATGCAACCACCAAGCTTCTTTAGTCTACTGAAAGTTAAAGCATCACCCTTCTTCAGCCTGCCATCCTTTCATCCTCCTTCCACTCACCAGCCCAGTAACTTTCTCCTCACACTCCACTCAAACCAATACCTTTGTCCATCATCATTTGTAAGTTGGCCTTTCTCTCTCCCACTACAGCACTTCTACCCTATCTCCCACCTTTTTCTATAAGGTCTTTTAAAAGGTAGAGGATCAAGCAAAGTCACTGTCTCTGTTCTCAGCCAGCCCAGAATCTCTCTCCCTTCTCCCATAATTCACTTATATGCAGCACTGCCGAAGATCACAAGCTTCATGAGTTATATGGGAAATCTTCGTACTTCTGTATGGTTTCAGATATGATACTTGTGAAAATTGCCTGTACCTCCATCTGTACCAGTAGAATTTATAACTTCCAACAGGCAGTTTAGGCTTACAAATTTGAGATGTTAGCATATATGCTGCTGTGGAAATTATTCTAAGTCCGACACTTTATAAAAACCTTATATGCATATTATGTGTAGAAACATACCTCATGGATTTAGTGCCATTCTTCTGCTTAGATCCTTATACTCTTTGAGCTTTGCTCTGAGCTCTGATCACAGAGTTTAAAAATAACCAAGAAGATTTCTAAATTAAAAACTTCTCTTGGCTTAATTAATCTAACACTCTTTAACACAGATTCAGACATCAGGGTGTTAATAGAAAGTCTTGAAAGCCACCACATTCTCAGTTAATGTCCCAGCACCAGCCATAACTCTGCCCCATCTTTGAAGAACAGCCAAGAATGCACCATATTAAAGAGAGAAACTAAAAACATGTGCCAAAAATAGCCCCAACACTTAATTTACTTTTAGAGGAGGTCAGACTAGATGATAACAGTGGTCCCTTCTGGTCTTGAAATCTATGAACTGATACCTTGCGGGGAGACAGTAAAACAGGGCATTTGCCTCCCAAAATAATCAGGATGAGGAGAAAGAACCTGTTGAAATTGCTAATACAACTAAAAGCCTGCCTTAAGCAGAATATTAATGCTGATTTATGTTCTGTACCAGTGCAGTGACTCTGTAAATATTGGACCATCAGATGCATTCTGCAATGTAACTCCCAGTTGCCCTCCTTTTTATCACAAAGATGTGACCTGCAAGCCTGTGGAGGTACCATCATGCACTATTCCATCTTGATTCAAACTGCATGGCAAAGAAGGGTGCCAGCAACTTGTAGAAGGCCTCTTGAATCAAGTTGGATTGCTCCATGATGGGACTGGTAGTTACTATATCTGTGTGCCACGTGATACAGCTATAATGTTCTACTCTATTTTATCTGTGTAAATTGGATGCAGACTTCTAGCTCGGAGAAAGAGAGTAATGCAGTACTCAGGACCTCAGCTAGGCACCCACTACCATGAATGATATAAAAAATGAACTACAAATGGGCAGTTATCCATAAGGGGGTTTTCTGAACAATCTCAGAAATGAAGAGCTTTAAGAGGCAGTCACCCGCCTCTCCCACTGAAACATCCCAAAATTCTCCAGCAAAAGCTAAATATGGGATTGTAAGTTCCATTACCTTTTCCCAGGTATGAATAACTCACTTAAATGCTTACAGGGTCTCTGTTGTAGGTAGAATCGGCTGTCATTTCCAGAGCAGTAAAGCCCAAACACATCTTTGAATAAACTGCCCGTTTGTTTCAGTTTGAGGGGCTCCTGAAAGCGAAGGAGCAGTTACTTCTTCATGACTGACTGTAGAGGAGCAGGCAACATAGATGGGGACCTGAAGGTATGATGCAGGAAAGAGAGGACAGTAGCAAAGAATTGAATGTGAGAGAAGCGGCAGCAGGCCTGTTACAGAACTAAAGCTAGGGAGTTTACTCTAGGGAGCACTCCACATTCTACAGCTGCTGGTATTTCTGAATCCAGCAAGAGGCACTGTGTATGTAACTACTGCTGGGTGGATGTTGGGATGTTGTCACATTCCTACTCCTCTCCCAGCCATTCCCTAACACAGTGATGGGCAACCTAGGCTAGTGAGTGGGCCTCATGAGTGGCCCTCCTCCATCTCAGTGGGCCACAAGATTGTCACAACCAGGATAGTCTCCCAGGATAGAGTAGTTTTGCTCGCTGCACTTACGTGTCTAGAATCTGCAGGGTTTGTGATTGAACCATAGCAGCGCTTTGATTGGCTGCAGAGGGGGTGCATAGTCCATGTTGTGTGCAATTAGCATGCACCTCACTTCTTGTGCCCCTGCTTTATGTGCCTATCACTTTAGTCATAGAAGTAGGGAAAACTACACAGGAGGAAACCAACCGAATCTGGCAATCCTGCATGTGGCCAACGGTAAACAAAATGTCTTCCAGGCCACACATAGCACCCCAATGGGCCGCATGTAGCCCTTAGTCTCCTCTTTTCTAAGATGAAAAGTCCATGTATTTTTAATCTCTCTTCATATGGGACCCTGTACAGGATCTTTTGAAAAGGGGTTTTTGTTTTTTTTTTGAAAGAACCGTGTCTAGACAGCGGCTTCACTTTTGAAATACCCTTTTTTGAAAGAACGCTGTGTCACGATTATGCAGATGAAGCATGGGATATTTAAATTCTTCGTTTCATTTGCACTTTCAATCTGCCTCATTTAAATCCCTCTTTCAAAAGAGGGATGTAGTTTAGACATAGCTACAGAGACCTGGCTGGGATAATCCACAGGATTGGAATATGGGTATAGTAGGGTCCCTATCTATGTTGCCTGCTCCTCTACAGTCAGTCATGAAGGAGTAACTGCTCCTTCATTTTCAGGAGCCCCTCAGACTGAAAAAAACTGGCAGTTTATTCGAAGACTTGTTTGGGCTTTACTTGCTCAGGAAGGATAGTCAGGGAAAACAGGGAGGAGGTGTTGCCTTGTATAATAAAAAATGTATACACTTGGACTGAGATTGAGATGGACGTAGGAGACAGACTTGTTGAGAGCCTCTGGGTTAGGTTAAAAGGAGTAAAAAAAAAAAGGGTGTGTCATGATAGGGATCTACTACAGACCGCCCACCCAGGCTGAAGAGGTGCATGAGTCTTTTTTATAAACAAAAAAACCATCCAAAGCGCAGGACTTGGTGGTGATGGGGGATTTCAACTATCCAGACATATGTCGGAAAACCAACACAGCAGGACACAGATTATCCAATAAGTTTTTGGACAGCATTGGAGACAAGGCCCATTGCTCAGTGAAGAGGGAGAAACAATAACAGGAAACCTGAAAATGGTAGAGGTGCTTAATGACTTCTTTATTTTGTTTTTTGTCAAGAAGATTGATGGTTACCGGATGCCTAATATAGTGAGTGGTAGTGGAAATGGAACAAGTCAAAAATACTTAGAAAAGTTAAATGTCTGCAAGTCACCGGGGCCTGATGAAATGCATCCTAGAATACTCAAGGAGCTGATAGAGGAGGTATCTGAGCCTTTAGCTATCATCTTTGGGAAATCATGGAAGACAGGAGAGATTCCAGAAGACTGGAAAAGGGCAAATGCAGTGCCCATCTATAAAAAGGAAAATAAGAACAACCCAGGAAACTACAGTCCAGTCAGTTTAACTTCTGTGCCAGGAAAGATAATGGAGCTAGTAATTAAGGAATTCATCCACAAACATCTGGAAGAAAATAAGGTGATAGGAAACAGCCAGCATGGATTTGTAAAGAACAAATCATGTCAAGCCAATCTGATAACTTCCTTTGATAGAATAACAAGTCTTGTGTATAAGGGAGAAGTGGTGGAAGTGGTATATCTAGACTTCAGTAAAGCATTTGATATGGTCTTGCATGACCTTCTTATCAATAAACTAGGCAAATACAACCTAGATAGGGCTACTGCAAGGTGGGTGCATAACTGGCTGGATAACCATTCTCAGAGAGTTGTTATTAATGGCTCAGAGGCATGCTGGGAGGGTATAACAAATAGGGTTCTGAAGGGGTCTGTTTTGGGGCCGGTTCTGTTCAATATCTTCATCAACTATTTAGATAGTGGCATAGAGAGTACACTTATTAAGTTTGCAGATGATACCAACCTGGGAGGGGTCACAACTGCTTTGGAGGATAGAGTCATAATTCAAAATGATCTGGACAAACTGGAGAACTGGTCTAAGGTAAATAGGATGAAGTTTAATAAGGACAAATGCAAAGTACTCCACTTAGGAAGGACCAATCCATTTCACACATACAGAATGGGAAGCGACTGTCTAGGAAGGAGTACTGCAGAAAGGGATCTAGGGGTCACAGTGGACCACAAGCTAAATATGAGTCAACAGTGTGACACTGTTACAAAAAAAGCCAACATGATTCTGGGATGCATTAATGGGAGTGTTCTGAGCAAAACACAAGAAATCATTCCGCTCTACTCTGTGCTGATTAGGCCTCAGCTGGAGTATTATGTCCAGTTCTGGGCCCCACAGTTCTGGGCAACAAAAATGATTAAAGGTCTGTGTGATGGGGTGGTGCAACCCCGCACTAACCGGGCCCCCCACTGGGGGGACAGAGAGCCGCGGAGCAGCTTCCCCCGCCACAAGGGAAGCGGCGGTGGAGGTGGCAGGAATGTGCCTCCTGACTGGCAGCTTGGCCAGCGCTCCCCCGGACGCATCGGGGGAGGCTTTCCCTGCTCCGGGAGAGATGGCGGCGGTGGTGGATGCATGCCGCACAGGCAGCAGCGGAGCCAGTACCCCCACTGACGCCCCAGGGGAAACTGATGGCGGCATGCTGATGTTGGCACAGGGGAGGACGCTGGGGGTGAGAGCAGCCAGGAAGGGGGAGGAGCTGCCCTGGGGGACGCCGGCGCAGGCGTCCTGGAGGGGAGGGGCGGCACCCTCCAAAAGACAAAGATGGCAGAGTCACTGGGATGGGGAAGGCCTGCCAGAGCACCGGATGAGGGGGCTCAGGGCCTCGAGGAAGCGGCACACGAAGCACCCTGGTGAGCGGGGGTGAGGAAGCAGCCCAGGGCGGGTGCAGACAGGTGCCCATGGGTTGATGAGTTGCGGCACGTAGCCCCAGCTGCCAGGCGAGGGGAGAGAAGGTATTCTCCCCTGCCTTAGCGCCCGGGGCTGGGGTCTGGAGAGAGGGAGGGCCCAGACCCCCCTCACCTACCCACTCGGGGGATTGTCTGGACAACCAGGGAGTGACAGAACCTCACGATCTGGCGGGACGGGAGGAAAACCGAAGCAGAGAAGGGGGCTGAGGGACATGACCCAGGGAGCCCCGTGACAGTCTGGAAAACATGACCTATGAGGGAAAGACTGAAAGAACTGGGTTTGTTTAGTTTAGAAAAGAGAAGACTGAGAGGGGACATGATAGCTGTTGTCAAGTATCTAAAAGGGTGTTACAAGGAGGAAGGAGAAAAAATGTTCTCCTTGGCCTCTGAGGATAGGACAAGAAGCAATGGGCTTAAACTGCAGTAAGGGAGGTTTAGAATGGACATTAGGAAAAACTTCCTAACTGTCAGGGTGGTTAAACACTGGAATAAATTTCCTAGGAAGGTTGTGGAATCTCCATCAGTGGAGATATTCAAGAACAGTTTCAATGGGCATCTGTCCGGAATGATCTAGAAGGTGGTTGGTCCTGCCATGAGGGCAGGGGACTGGACTTGATGATCTCTCAAGGTCCCTTTCAGTTTTCTTATTCTATGATTCTGTGACCTTATGTGCCTAATCTGGTACTGGAGCTATTTCTTGCATTAGAGTAAGGATTCAGTAATCAAGTGGTTGTTCTCTGGAATGGCGAACTACAGTTAGTCCAGGATCCAGGTTCACCTCTTAATACTATTCCTTGCTCTATAAACAGTGATAGAAAAACAATAGGTTTCATAACTAAACACAGGCAGCCCTGGTACTAGAAATGGTTGGTCTTTGCAGCAAATTTATACTTCATCCTCTTGTGAACAGTGCTATCTCTAATAAGCCTCTTTTGTCTGTATCTTTAGGTGTGCAATGTTTTTTGGAGGAGAGGCATAGATCTCTCAGGTTTTATCAGTGTTATAAGGCAAACAGCCCATCAGTATCTAACCTACTCCAGGCATAAAGAGAGAATGAAAAGTAAAGGATTTGGTAATAATCAGAGAGGGTATGTCTACACTACCCCCCTAGTTCGAACTAGGGGAGTAATGTATGCATACCGAACTTGCTAATGAAGCCCGGGATTTGAATTTCCCGGGCTTCATTAGCATAAAGCCGGCGCCGCCATTTTTAAAAGCCGGCTAGTGCGAACCCCGTGCCGCGCGGCTACACGCGGCACGGACTAGATAGTTCGGATTAGGAAGCCTAATCCGAACTATCTGTACACCACTTCCTAATCCGAACTATCTAGTCCGTGCCGCGTGTAGCCACGCGGCACGGGGTTCGCACTAGCCGGCTTTTAAAAATGGCGGCGCCGGCTTTATGCTAATGAAGCCCGGGAAATTCAAATCCCGGGCTTCATTAGCAAGTTCGGTATGCATACATTACCCCCCTAGTTCGAACTAGGGGGGTAGTGTAGACATACCCAGAGAGATTTGGATGATTAGGGCTGCCGATAAGGAATACATCCATGGTGTTCCTTGCATCTCCTTGCAGCGTATTAACTTGCTGCTCTGAAACAAACTCCCAAATGGACCTTGAGTGTTTGTCTTGGCTGAGCCCCATAAACTGATTCAAGATTAGTTACTCTGAACAGGCAGGCAGTTAAAAGAGATGTTCTTGAGGCTTGGGGAACAGGGCTTTTTGATGTTTGTGTTTCTAATTTATAAAAACAAAACTCCAGGCATTTTGGTGAGTTTTTTGTGATGGTGCTTCCATGGTTTTCTAGTTAGAACTCAGAGTCCAGTCTGAAATTTGTACATACACATTTGTGCCCTCTGACCACAACACCCCCATAATCCATACAGGCAGACATGGCATTAAACTCAAGGGAACAATGTAACTGTTAGTGCATGCAGGGACATAAGTTAGGTCTATAGCCCTTTTCTTCATTAGTTCTCAAAGTGCTTTTCAAGGGAGATCAGTATTACGATCCTCATTTTTACAAATGGGAAAACTGAGGCCCAGAGAGGCAAAGTGACCAGCTCAGGGTCATCTAGGTGGATAAAAACAGAACTAGGAATTGATTGTAGGTCTCCTGAGTCCTAATCCAGTGCTCCATCCACTGGCCCCATTGTCTTCTGTAAAGAGGTCAGCAGTAACTTCAGTAGACATTTCCCCACTTATGCTACCAGGGATTTTAGCCAGGACCAATAGGTGCCTTTAGCAAGAGAACTCCAGAACTGAGATGGCCTTGAGTCAGATAACTAGCTGCAAACACCCCCAAAGCTTTGTAGGAGTTCAGATCCAGTTAGAAACTCAGAGATCGGTCATTGACTCTATAATTGGCAAAAATCATGGTCTGAATGTGCAAGTGCACATATATATGAACTTTGGCTTCTGGAAACAAACTTTCCAGCTCTAGCTTGTCTCTGATCTACAGCAGAGTTGTGCACATAAAAAGCCTGATAAAGGACCAAATAAGTCTGCCACTCATTAGAAACATTGTCCCTTGGAGAAGTAAAACTCCATACATCCATATGGTCTCCCCCACTCATATCCTAAGCCACAGTCAAGGGTTGTATCAGCTGCACATCACCCTCATTGCTGAAGCTTCTGCTTGTTTTATAACCTCATGCCAAAAGATACCAAACAGTGATCCTGATGGACTGTTTGTTGTTTGGGGTTTCAACATTAACACTCCCTTTGACTTCCCTTACTCCTCATAGAAGCAGGACTACCGGCATCGACCAGAATGCCCCTCTCTGTTTGAATTAGCATGTCTTCACTATACCCGCTAATTCAAACCCTGGAAGATCAACTGTGGCTGCTTCGATCTTATCTGTAGTGTAGACGTAGCCTGACTGCATTTGGTCTTTATTTTTCTCACTTTGAGCCCTTCACTTAGCATTTATCATACATTTGATACTCTTATTTCCTTTCACGCCTGCAAACTGACTCATTTGTTCTGATTCCATCCAGGCTACTCAATTTCCATGCAATTCCGATCTTTGAAGAGTCTTTCACAAAGCCTTGCACTCTTCTTTTTCAGAGAGATCATAATTTGTTGTGCCTTGGTCATGACATTTTAGGATGCTCCATCCTTGGCTCATGCCACTGAATTTTTTGCACCACTCCATTGGCCCATTCTCATGACATTTCTTAATTTTTGAAATCTATCATTCTTTGTATTGCTGCATTCTTATAGTCAGAAATATCTACCATAGGCTATTGAACTGGTATCAAACACCACCAGATTTGAGCCCCTTTGGCCTATCAAGGATTCTGGCACAAATGGGAGGATCAAATTAAGGACTAATGCATCCATGTCAGAAAAATTAGTCCAAGGCAGGCTTCACTAATGTGGATGCATTACCTCAGTGTAGAGCCCCAGGAGGCACTGGGGAGTAATTACTTTGAATGGCCCTGGGAGGAGCTATTTTGAAATAGGTGCAGTGGAGCATCCATACTACAGCTATTTCAAAATAGCTGTTTCAGAATAGACATTATTCCTGGTGGAATGAGGTTTACAGAAACCGGAATAAGACATCGGTTATTTTGAATTTATTTCAAAATAACAAAATTGCTGTGTAGACGTTTGCATTGTTATTTCGGAATAACAGCCGTTATACCAAAATAATGCTGCTGTGTAGATACACCCTTAGGGTATGTCTACACTTGCCTCCTAGTTCGAACTAGGGAGGCAAATGAAGGCGACCCAAGTTGCTAATGAAGCACGGGATTTAAATATCCTGCACTTGATTAGCATAGTCGCGGCCGGTCACCATTTTGGAAATTGACTAGCCTGATTTAGCTTGCCGCATATAGACATGGTACTCCGAGAAAACCCCCTTAACTCGAATTAACTGGTACTCCAATGAGGAGTACCAGTTAATTCGAGTCAAGGGGTTTTTCTCAGAGTACCGCGTCTATACACAGCAAGTTAAATTGGGCTAGTCAATTTCCAAAATGTCGACCGGCCACAACTATGCTAATCAAGCTCGGGATATTTAAATCCCGCGCTTCATTAGCAGCTTGGGTCGCCTTCATTTGCCTCCCTAGTTCGAACTAGGGGGCAAGTGTAGACGTACCCTTAGTGATTTGCAACAGGTGCCTGAAAAGGAAAAGGAGAAAGGAGGAGTAAGAAAATGGATATGAGGGTCTATAAGAAGAGGAAAAAGATAATGAACTCCATTTGAGGATGAAAATGGGGACGAGACACTAAAATATGAGGAGAGCAAGGAAGGGCCAGACAACAGAATGTGAGAACCGAAGAAAGTGAGAGAAGAAAAAGACCATGTATGAGGGGATGTACAGGAATAACAACAGAGAGCTGGGTTTTAGGGAAAGATAGAGAAACAAAAGCAGGAGAGGGAATATTGTGTTTAAACAATGTGCAGAGGGAAGCAGAAAGAATTTTTAAAGGAAGAAAAACTGCACAGAAAGAGGAAAACAAAATGACGATCAGACTAACCAGAAAAGTGAAAAAGAAAAGAGAGAAAGGCAGAGAACATGTCTATTGAAGTGTGAGAGAGAGGAAAAATTTAGGGAAATGGAAAAAATAAAAAAAATAATTCATATAACTTTTAGTCTAATGAATGCTATTTTATTTGTACTTCTACGTGTTACGTACGTTTCCTAGCAGAAATCGCACCTTTTCATATCTGAGGAGCATTGGTTTCTCGTTCACAAACTTTCCTGAAGTGCTGTTCTGTTGGGACTGGAATTGAGTGAATACTTTATATTCTACGAATTTCACCTCTTTTTGTGCTTCGGGGGTAGCCGAGTTAGTCTGTTACAGAAAAAAACAACAAATCGTCTGGTAGCACTTTATAGACTAACGAAACATGTAGATGGTATCATGAGCTTTCGTGGGCACAGCCCACTTTTTCAGATGACCGGAGAGTGGATTACAGGTGAAACTCACCCTGGTGCAGGGGTTTGATGCACAGTCCTCATACCACATGAGCCATCACCACAAAAGTGACACATACACCCACTGCAGACCACAACCTCCATGAACAGCCAGCATGGAAGGACTGTGATTACGATTCCAGCCCATTGGCATGTTGGCACTGGGTGAGAGGAGTGAATCTGTGAGTTATCATTATCCTTATTGCATAGTGGGGGGAACCGAGGCATGGATTAAGTGATTAAGGCCAAAGTCAGCAAGCTGGTTAAATACATGGGCAATTTAAATATATGCCTAATCCCATTGACAGCAATGGGTTTTTTCAAGAGTGTGAAATTAAGTATGTGCATATTCACTTTGACGAATCAGTCCTAGGTGATTAGCCCAACGTCACACAGGAAATCTGTGGCAAAAGCAAGCAAAACCCTGAATCTCCCAATAGTCAGTCCTGGGATTTAGCCATACGAGGGTGTGTCTAGACTACAGGGTTTTGTCGACAAAACTATACCTGCGTCTACACTACCGCCGAGTTCTGTCGACATAACGTCGACAGAACTCGTCAGTTTTGTCGACGGCGGTAAACCTCATTCTACAAGGAATAACGCCTTTTGTCTACAGAGTTCTGTCGACAGAAGGTGTTATTGCATCTACACTGTCCTTTGCATCTACACTCTCATGTCGACAAAGCGGCTTGCTTTGTCTACAGAACTGGATGTAGTCTAGATGCTCTTTGTCAACAGAAGCTTTGTCAGCAGTATCTGTCGACAAAGTCTTTGTCAACAAAAGCCTGTAGTCTAGACATACCCCAACTCTCTTTCCCTTTTACAAGACTTTGCATTTGTGATCACCTGTTTGCCAAGGATCAGGAGTGTAATACGTACATGTTGTGCAGGTGTCTGAATATGTGGCCTTTACTGTCAACTGGTATGGCCAGAGGAATAACACTCTTGTCTAGTTCAGTTATGCAGAATTTAATACTAACGTGTGTATTCTTGTGTGTCTAAGCAGCATCTAGCACAGGGGTGGGGAAGCTAAGGCCCAGGGGCCGGATGTGGCCCCTGGCTTGCCTTGATCCAACCCCTGTGCTGGCACTCCAGCCCCTCTCCCAGCCTCCTGCGAGGCTGGAGCACACAAAATCTACTAACCAGGGACTCTCCCGGACCCTGGTGTGTGAGGGGAATGTGGGAACTATCCCTCCCCATCTCAATCAGGGGCCATATCAGTGAGAGTTTTGTTTGGGGGTTTTTGGCTTCTTGCTTGTATATGGCCCCCAGCTGATTTTTCCATGGGTCAGTGGCCCCCAATCCCCAAAAAAAGGGTTTCCCACCCCTGAGGTAGCACATCTGAGTTGCTTCCATAATGTCAATAAATAACAGTGAAGGAACAACAACTGAGTATAATGAAATCTACAGATAACGGATCAACCTGTCATAAGCCCCTACCGAGGTACATGAGGCGGGGATCCGTCAATAGACTTGGTCTCTCCACTGTACTCCCTACACACAGTCATTAATTACATCTGTGACTGGTAAGGGACACAGTTAACATTCCTTTGCTTAGGGAAATTCCTTCTTGCACGTCTGGGATGAGAGGCATAGAAGGGCAGGGAGGAGGAGAGGCCATGAGCCCTTGTCCCCTCCTCACTGGTTCAAGAATTTGATCAAATGTATCTCAGCGAGCATGTTGCACCTTGCATGCCTGGGGAGCCTTGGAAAGATGGAGTCCAGGTGGAGGAAGAAAGCAGAAATGGGATTAGGGAATGATTGTGGTTCCTGTAACAGTCTTCCCTGCCGTTGTGCCAGAGTGGTGTGGATTAACCCCGCCCAAACATGAGTCAGTGGCTAAATGCCATTCACGCACAAAGCACGTGTGACAGAGCTTGTTGCAGGACAAGAACCAAAGTAGCCATTATTGTATATTATGGTCTCTCTGAGAGATACCATTCCGACTCTGTTCTGTAAAGCCTATTAGATGAAGGGGTCACATGATGAAAGGGAAACCACATTCCTCTTATTTAAACAGCAAGCTCATCTCTCTATATATTTAAAAGAAAATTGCGGTGGGTAGACAGAATGACGTCATGCATCACTCTGCGTCCTGCTGCCCCTCTCTCCACCCTCAGTCATATGGCCTCCTCCCTCCCCCGTGCTTGGGTGGGAAGCAGGGGCCGTGCAGCCTCGAGACGCGTCTGCTCTGCTGTGGCTTTGGCCGAGACCAACCCCCAGGCCTCTGGGGGGGACAGGGCTGGGCCTGGCAAAGCCAGGGAGGGAGGAAAGGGCCTAGGGCTGGAGCTGGCCTGGCCTGGCCTCAGCCCCGCCCCCATGATGGCAAGGGGGAGAGAGCCAGGGCTGTTGAGGCCGGTGGGGGGGAACTAAGGGGGAAGAGCTGGGGCTGATGTGACCTCAGCCCGGCCCAACCCCCCGGCAGCTGAGGGGAGAGAGCCAGGCCTGCCACATCCAGGCCTCAGCCTGGCCCAACTCTTCCCCTCCTCTATCCCCCCAGGTATCTGGAAGGAGAGAGCCGGGCCTGGTGAGGCCAGAGGGGAAGGGGTTAAGGCCGGGGATGGCACAGCCTCAGTCCTCCCCAGTGGAGGGAGAGAGGAGAGCTGGGGCTGGCCCCGCCTGACGACTGTGGGGGAAAGCCAGGGCTGACCGCAGAGAGAGGGGGATTGGTGATGGTAGCGAGCAGGGGGCACAGCGCCCTAGTTAGGTTAAAAGGTACAGTTGAAATAGACCAAAGAACGCTGAACGACTAATGCTCCAAAACAGAGTAATGTAACAAATTACATAACGGGGGACTTGGGAACAGGACTGCTCTGCTAACATCTTCCAGACTACAGGCCTCAACACAGCAAATAATGCATCTAGTCCCTTATGCCAACATCCATGGAATCCCTCATTGGTGCGTCCTTTAGATTTCAGTGGGGTTTTTTAATCAAAGATGACTGCGTGATCTGCAAACCACCAATCCCTTTTGTCAGTGAATCTATTGTACCAGTTGTGGGATGCTGATCATTAGTAGGAATATAAAGGAGAGGAAATCACACAACATAATTACACTTCACAGATATAGGAAGCAGCTGTCCCAGCCCAAGAAATTGTGCAGCATGAAAAATATTCGTCAGATAAATGAAACAGAGGGAACTGGATTGATAACAGAACACAAAGCCTTACACTGATTCCTAGGACACTGGTTCCAGTTGAGCCCTGGTCAGCGAAGATCAAAATGTTTTACTCTGAACATTAGACAATGTCCTTTGTGAAATGAGCTAGTTTCCTAGTGGGCAGGGTCCATGTCACCAAATAAAGCAGCACAGTTGGTCCCAACTGATCTATATGTTGGCAGTCCCTTTGGAGAGGGCAAGAGCTGAATGAACATGGAGAATGATCTCTCTCGCGCCTCTGGAAGTGTTCCCCACTCTGTCATAGTGGAAGCACACGGGTGAGAGATGCAGAGGATTGCCAGGCAAAAACCTTTCAGCAACACAAAATGTATCCTGTACTCTTTGTTGTTAAGCATTTGTAACTGTTCTAATTCTCTGCAGCCAGGGCTGTGCAGTGTGATTAGCCAACCTCCTGGAGGACTGATAGCATTTATCTTTGCCTACCAGATTACCTAAGATGCTGAATAGTAGCTTCGTTAAGGAGGGACCTTTTCCTTCACAGTAAACGTACCCAGGGAATTTGCATATTTCTGCAACATTGTGACAGATTTATTTCCAGTCTGGCACTTGAGGGTTTTAATGTCATTATGAGTGATCAAAAATAATGATATGACTGCACAATGCAGCGGTGTGGGAAGCACAGTATTAGCTATTGCTCTTTATTAATATAGAAAATTATTGACGCTGTGTTAAAAGCACAGTAGGATGGTGCACTGGGGTCTCATTTACAACAGTGCCTGCAGCAACAGCAGCTGCTTTGAAAAGGAACAATATCGGGGAAAAGTTACTTGTTCTTACCCACAGAAGGGAAATCCCAAACCTCAGTTGCCTCAGACAGACTCATACAAAATGGCCAAAAGTTCTCACAGATTCTCTTCATTTAAAAACAGTGCCAAATAACAGGTATAGCAAGGCCCCATCGACAGTACTTTCTATCTTCTTAGGAAGTTATATTTCAGAGGCAGCGTTGCTTAGGAATAAGACACTGGATTGGCACCAAGAGACCTGATTTCTACCCTCCACTTTGCCACTCGTCAGACTGGCCACATCATTTTACCGCACTATGCTTTTCAATTTTCCTAAACGTATAATGGGTGCAGTGATACTCACCCTCCTTCATATACACTGAGGCTACATTTACACTGCAAGGTTTAGTGCAAAAACAGCTGTTTTTGTGCAAAAACCTGCGGCGCATCCACACCTCAAATGCATTTTTGCGCAAGTAAATCGGCAGTAAAACGGCAGAACAGAGGGGGTTTTCTGGTGTAGGTAAACCTCCATTTACGAGGCATAACTCCTTTTTGTGCTACAGCTGTAGCACAAAAAGGCATGTGTGGTAGCTCTGCAGGGGTTTCTTGCGCAAACAAAGCCTATCCAAAAAAGCACAGGTGCTCTGATGGCCATTCGAAGAATGGCCATCAGAATTTTCTTGCGCAAGATGCACTTTGAGGTGTGGATCTGCTTTTGCACAAGAACTCTTCTGCAAAAGACTTCTTGCGCAAAAACCCTGAAGTGTAGACATAGCTTGAGAGACATAGCTTGAGGTATATATGAGCGAGTATTGGTGATGGTTCAGGGCCATTTGGAAAAACACGGAGAGAAAACTATAGTAAACTGAGCAGTGTAAAACATATTCATATGTCTAAGGATTGTCATTTGAGTGTAGGGTTGTTGCAGGTGCCACCAAACAACTGTACCCACTGTGCTGGACAAGAGATCCAGCCCCATCTCATGGCACCTACATGAACAGAGTCTATATTTCCTCCTAAGATATTATTCACTGATTCTGGATGCCTTCCAGTCTGTTGCCATTTCCTGGCTAATCCTCCACAAAAAACAGGGAGAAAAGATACTTCATTTCCAGAGACGTGCAGGCAGAAGCCTCCACTCACAGATCCACCATCCCACTTGTTATGGTATTTAAAGAACATGAAATCTGCTTAAGAAAGAGGGAAATGAAACTGATTTTTAAAAAACAGAACAAAAGAAAACATTCCTTTTCTCATGTGGAAGTAGCTAGGGAAAGATGGACTTTGACAGTCCTACAAGCATCAGTTATAAAAGTTAATGACTGATAGCTGCGTCCTCACATGTTGCTAGCAATACCTCAGCTCATAATTATTTTTTTCAGGAAAAAGCTTCTTTTGGGTCATGATCCCAAAAAGTGGGTG
Organism: Pelodiscus sinensis; assembly: GCF_049634645.1. Taxonomy (NCBI): domain Eukaryota; kingdom Metazoa; phylum Chordata; order Testudines; family Trionychidae; genus Pelodiscus; species Pelodiscus sinensis. Next base: position 109,763,526 of record NC_134711.1, read on the forward strand.
CATCAGCCCCTCCTAAAAAGAGGGAATCTCTTTTATAGCAAAGTCCAACATTTTGTTCTATCCTCCTGCTTGGCTAGTGTCTTGGTGCATTCTCTCCCATACTTATTTGCAGGATCACGACTGAGCCTAGTCATTGTAGCCCTTGGGGAGTCTGCCAGTGTAGTTTCTGTCTAATGCAACATGATAGCAAATCGTGCATAGCTGTCAATATAGAGAATGCAATACATACATGCATAGCTACCCATCACAGCCATTTTTCAGTCTTTCCATCAAGTCAGTTTTCTGACTGGAGTGTAAAATTTCTTGGAGGTTACATCCTGCTACCATAACCATGGGGTATTCATGATGATGATATTCTTCAAGAGAGCCTGTTCTTTATAGAGCTTCTTTGGATTGAAAGGGTTCCGCCTGGATGAAGATCAAGAAGGCTGATTTCATTGCTTCAGGGGACCAGCAATGAAGAGAGGAGAACATTCAGTTCCTACTCCTTGCGTTCATTTTAGCTCAGGAAGGCCCGAAGCACTGGTTCATGCAGGCTTCTGCTATTCCTTACCTTTCTTTCCCACATAACTAAGAAGAATCCAATTCAAGAGCAACAACAGTTTTCCAGGAGGTTTTTATCTAGTTCAGACCTTGTTCAGAGTCATTATTCTCCATCCCTTCCCCCAGTGCAGACCTGAAAGCTATTCCTGCCAACTCTAGAGGTGCTTTCACTGCTACATGCCATCCCCTGTGATGCAGGGCATTGCCTCTACCTTGCTTCTAACCTGAGCTATGTCACAGGTGCAATGAAGTCACACATCGAATTTCAGATCCGCACATGACTACTTATGTACCACAATGACAGCTACCTAGAAAAAATAAAGTAACTAAATATATGAGAAGTCTTGTGGAACCTTAAAACTAACTGATTTATTTGGGCATAAACAAAAACCCATTTTGTCTGATGCATCTTACACTGTAGCTCATCTTGACCAGTGCTATGTTCTCTTGCAAATAATCAGAGGTCATTTCCCACCTGGGTGAGAATGCAGTTGGTAACTCGAATATTTTTTATCAGCGGAACAGTCATGTTAGTCTGTATTTGCAAAAATGGAGATGCATCTGACACAGTGGGTTTTTTCCCATGATAGCTCATGCCCAAATGATTCTGTTAGTCTTAAGGATGCCTTTAGGGAGTCTTCAGACTCCTTGTTATTTTTGCAGATTCAAACTAACACCACTGCCCTTCTGATAATACATGAGTTACCAACTGCACTCTCACCCAGGTGGGAAAGACCTCTGATTATTTCCAAGTGAACATAGAATCATAGAATCATAGGACTGGAAGGGACCTCGAGAGGTCATCGAGTCCAGCCCCCTGCCCTCAAGGCAGGACCAAGCTCCGTCTACACCATAGTGCTGTATAAAATAAACCGAAGTGTAAGATCTGGAAATGGAAGTCCTTTAACTACAAAACAGATAAAATACAGACTGTTGCATGGGCAGGCATCCTCAATATTGCCCCTTACTCCTGACCTGGAGAGGTCACCTCTAAGGAAAAAGAGTATTTCAGACTGGATATGTACTTTTTCTTCTAAGACTGCCAGCAGAGAGGCCTGTTAGAGCCAGTTGGGGTAGTGATCTCTCTGTCTTTCTCTCTCTCTCTCTCTTTCTTTGTGAGAGAGAGAGAGAGAGGCAGGGACTCTTGTCCACCAGGAACAAAACAAAGACCAGTTACCAATTTTAGATACTGCAGTTTGTCAAACAGTAATCAGAGGATAATAAATTTTGGTCACTAATAATCTGAACCAGTCTCAGCCAGACACCTAAAAATGAATGTATCTGTGTTCTATTACCATCACAGAGCCATCCAACCCCTGCAACTTCTTTGATTCTGACATGCTAGAGACAGTATGTCTGAGCCGTCCATCAAATCCTAGGGGAAAACCACCCATCCTGCTTTCAGTGGCTTCCTACTGCAGTAAATTTGAGAGCTCATGAATCAGAAGTGAGGCTGGAGTGTTAAATAAAGACATCCATGTTATTAAAAATGAGTTTTGCCTTAAAGGATGGGGCTGCTTTCTTGTTAAATAACAAAGCACAGAGGCATTTTTCTTTAAAACACTTGGATTTTTGGAACTGATTAAGAAGGTGAAGAACTTGTTTCCTTTCACTGTTTGTAGATTTGACAGAGTGCAGGATTTATGTGGCTCCCTACACCAATGACTCATTACAACAAGCAGTAGGTGAATTGAAATGACTCTTTCAAAATTAATCCATCAATGAGTGAGAGCTGATAGTATGCAAATGGGAGCTGCTTTCCTACAGTCTGTCATGTTCCGCAACCAGCTGCACCCCCCCAGTTTATTTCTTTTCTACTAGGCACTGCTGAGTTCTGTGATTGCTGTTATGGCTAAATGGCATCTTCATATAATCTGCATTATCTCCATTTGATGTTAGTTGTTATTGTAGCTTTGTGATTTTCTGCAGAATACATGTAATCCCCTCAGACATGCCAGTGACACTGCACCAAGATTCAAATTGCAGAAAAAACATGGTTCAGTTTAATATTCTTATTTAAGATGCCCCTTTATCTTGCCACTTTCCAGTGACTGTTCTTTTAGTAAAATCCCAGAGGTGAACCCCACAACTCTGGGGGTGATCAATGCAAGTTGTGTAGCTTATTTTGAGTTAATTTCAAAATATGGCACTATCTGCAAAGCACTTATTTCAACATAAATTGCTATTCTGAAATGTTCCTTATTCCTCGTGGAATGAGGTTTACAGGGACATTGGAATAGCGAGCCCATTACATTTTGAAATACAGGCATGCTCAAAAGACATGAAATAGCTATTTCGGGATACCTCCAGTATCCCGAAATAGCGCTGCAGTGTAGACATAACCCAAATGGCCTGCAGGAGTTTCAGAAATGCATTCCCATGTTGAACATGAAGGAACAGTGCTAGCGCCAGACTGCAGCAGCTCTGTTAGCTTTGCAGCTCATCAGCAATGTCTGAGTTGATGTCCGTTCCAATCAAGCAGAACTCTGACTTTCAGAATCTATATTCCTTCTCAGGAAGTCATCTTTCAACAAGCCCTCTTTCGCTGCCTCCCATAAACTCCCTCTTCCAACAGACACCTTGCTTAATACTAATGTTTCTTTCCATTGTCTAGACTTGCAGATTTATTTCAGGTTCTCTGAAACCTGGTCATCCAGTCAAAATTCTTTCCCTGATAGTTACCCCACTTTCTCTATCTCTCTCTTTCCCTCATCCTTTTTATAGCTTTCCCATTTTTCTGCAGTACTGTAGCAGCTTCTTCCCTTGGGGACCATCTAACCAACATTCAGATCCCACCCATTAAAACACTGAAGCTTTGCTTCACCCCTTATCTACATATGCTTTTATAGTGAGAGACTAGTTAACTTTTGCAAACCTTGTAGTAAAAGAGCATTGCATATCTGTGACTAAACAAAGAGATATCTGCACATCAATTAGCACAAAGGTGATCCTGGCATTTCCACTGAGTTGTGTACTCCTAATCCAGCTGGGATCACTATTCAGCACCCCCATCCTCTTTTCCCCTTGGCAATTCTGTGCATGGGACAGCCTGACTTGTGCTAGAACTGTCCCCCACAGTTTCTTATTATGAGTCCCAAGAGGTTGTAAGCTCAGACCTTCAGACAGGCTCTCATGGGCAATTTCTCTGCTGTTAACAAGGCTTCTCAGCTATTGTACTTAGAAGTATTTTCACAGGATGCAAATGCCATGGTCTCCAGAGATCACAGTGGCTCCATTAGTGTTGAAACAAACCACAGTATCTTGTTAGCTGAACTCAGCTGCCACGGTGATTGGCATATTCATTCTGAATTGATACAGTGTCTGCTCCCCTGCACAAATGAGATTCCGCTCCAGTCAGTCACTGCATACAATCAGGTTTTCATTAATTAATTGATTATGAGGCGATTTGCTATTGGTTCCTTTTTGGTGGGTGTGGAGAGGGGAAAGAAATATGTGTTTTATTTAATGGTGTGTACTTCATACTCATGAGTAACCAACCTGCCCCCCCCCCACACACACACATACAAGCTGCATAATACACAATATACTCCAAAAAAATCCCCCAATTTATTGCAATTCCTCAATAAATCCCAGGAGATACGTAATGTATGCTGAAGACAAGGTAAGTGTCTCTCTCTAAGAATAAAATATGGTATTGCACTCTAAATTCCTGTATTGCAAAAATAAACAGTGCCTTCAATTCTCTTATAGTCAGCCCCTGGAGAAAAAAAAATCAAAACTTTCTAGTGGGAAAAATAGTTTGGAATTGCTACCTCTGTTTTTGACTGAAAGCTCCTTCTTCAGTCAGGTTGGCTTTCACCAACTACCCTGAGCTCTCCAATAAGCAATCGGCCTTTGAGAGTTACTTGGAGGTCATAACAAGCAAGTCCCAAAGGGGTCTAATTCACTCTCAATATATACTTGTAACTCTTGACAAGATTACAAGCTGTAATCCAAAGCCAAGCAATCACAAGGGCAGTTTTTAGAAGATGTCTCTAAGACGGATTGGGCTTTAAGGAGTGATTTAATTAATTTCCACACAACACAAGTGTTCCTTGCACCTTATTTGAAGAATATAAGTAGTCGTGCTCTATGATTTCTTTCGACTGTGTGACTTTACGTTCTTGTTTCAAGCCCCTCTTTTTGCTGAAGAGAGGGGTTAGGAGAGGAGGTGGGAAATGATTTTAAAGTCATGTGTTTGAATTCAGTTCTTACAACACTGAAGTGCTGAGTGCAGGGATGAATACCACTGACCGAGAATCAGTAGTTCCTCTTTATCAAACAACCGATGTGTATGAGGAAAAGAGGAGTTCTTTGAGTGTATCTTGCATGTGGGCAACAGTGGGTCATTACAGAGTGCACCTCCCCTGAAAATTAAGGTGACAAAACCATGATTTATGACTTTCAAAATGAGCCACTGGCTGACTGAAATCAGCACAGCCATTTGAGGGAAGCATGAGCCAATTTTCTGATATCAGTCACTCCAGTGTAAACACATAGTAATTCCATGGAAGTTAAAGAAGTGACGCCAGATTGATTTTGATGTAACTGAAACCAGAATCAGGCCTATTCAATTCTGATTGAAAAAGGGGGAAACTGCTCTGAAGCCAGATTTTGCCCTGGGATCTAGATACACAGCTCCTTTTGGGCCACATACTACTTGGTTACGTCAGTGCAATGCCACTGGCTTCAGTGATGTTATGTTACTGTAATTGAGAATATTCAATCCATTGGCTTTCATGTTCACCTGAAGACAAAATGTGGCACCCTCTTGTTACACTAGTTGTAAAAGTTGGCTGTTGGGCTGGGAGTCTAGTTACTTGTTAAAAGCAAACTGCCAACCTGGTTAGGCCCAAAATATGCGTTGCCGTTAAGTTGGTATAAACTTATGGTGGCGTCTCCCAGGTTTGCAAAAGAGCTGTTAAAACCATACAAAGTATCTATTTTTTTAAAAATAAATAGCTACCATTCGGGTGGACCCAGCCCCAGACAATCAAAGTGGTATGAACTTTACCCCGTTGCTGCATAAAAGCAAATTCAGGGTGCCTATTTTCAGAGCTGTTTGGAATCCCCCTGAAATCCTTCATGGGGCTGGTGAACACAGAGAAGAAAATGTTATTGAATCTGAACCTGGAAATCTTCATTATGTGAGCTGCGTTCTCATGAAGAAAAGCTGTAGGATGGGGCCCGTTGTCTTCTGCTATATTATCTTGATTCGTCAAGTGCCCTCCGGACTGAGGTCATGTCAGGTCACACAGGCATCTTCTTGCAGCTCTGTGTGATCTGTATGTGTTTTTTATTTATTCAAAATGTGAGTGCCTTTGCATTTTAATCTGCTATTCTCTCCCTCCCCTTCTCCTTGGAGAAGTCTAATTACACTTTTGTTCCAGGTCCATCTGGTTGCTAGAAATGCTGGAGATCACCGCTGTGCTCATTCTAATATTTGCTGTGTATTTTCTAGGCTGGATGCTGAATAATGATATTCCCTAAATTTGCTTTTGCTCCTGTTTCCTCTCCTCACATAGCAGACTGTGTAATATGGGATATCAAGTGAGAAATTTACACTCACTGTGTAGATTTTTTAAGAGTTCGGGTTCTGAACAAGCCTGTTCCATGTTTGCACACAAAAATGTTCACTGTGTTTTTCAGAAAGGGTTTCTTTTCTTGTTTCTCTTTCCAAAGTCCATTCTAACAGTTCCCCTTACAGCAACTGTCTGGTGTGAACTCAGTCGGAAAGTGGGGTTTGCATGTTTGCTTATTCTGCCCAAGGCATGACCCATAAATGTGAAACTTTTCTAGACCGGAAGAATCCATCTGGACTGCCTTTCAGAGATCAGCAGGGAATTCCTAGCCAGTGTCTGACCCAGATATTGGTTGTGTCCATAACAATCTCAGATTCCCAAGTCTGGATTTTGCATTGTCAGTGGTGGGATTATTTTTTCTCCCCTCTTTTCTTTCTGCAATGCTGACTGGGAACTCAGGCTTACACTTTATCCATGACCTGACTTCCCTGCACTAAGAATAGCAAGAATAGTGCAACTTGGTTTCAATATCGCTGGAAAGAAGCCACAACTAGGAGACTGGAAGGTCAGATTAGTCCATCCTTCCACAACCAAAATACATAACAGGAATACAGGAGTTCCTGTTTGTTTGTTCCTAACATTGAAGAAAAGATATTTTGCAAATTTTGATGAATTCTCTTGAGAGTAAATGTAAGTCTTTGCTCAAGATATTAATTTGAAAAAGAGACAGACAAACAAAAACTCAGCTGTCAGGCTGAATAAGGACTTTGTAAGCAGTGGAGGCTGGTGCCACATGAAGATTGTTAGGCAAATTGGACACACAAAGTTGCCATCAGCATCAGTTCACAGATTGAGAAAAAAGATCATAATGTATTTGACTTAAAGCAGCCAGAGCTGTGGACCCTCCACTGGAATGTCAGGAGGCAACAGGCAGGATCTCATAAGGAGCTTGTAGAATAATAGTAACATAAGAACGGCCATATTGGGTAAGACCAAAGGTCCATCTAGCCCAGTATCCTGCCTTCAAACAGTGGCCAATGTCAGGTGCCCCAGAGGGAATAAACACAACAGGTAATCCTCACGTGATCCCTCCCTATTGTCCATTCCCAGCTTCTGACAGACAGAGGCTAGGGTCACTTAAGAACATGATTTTGCTTCTCTCTTACCAAGAGCACCAGTCTGCATCGATGCCTTGCAAAGAAGAGCAAAGGCACAATCAGCAGAAACTGGCTAATTGGTGCCTTGCAAACCCACAAAGGGGATTTGGGCAAAGAACCTACCATGATAAGCAATGAGTTGCAAAAGGTCCTTCTGCCTCATCTTCTGGTTTTATCAGGCCTCTCTTCCTCTTTTCTTAAGAGAAACCTGGCCTTTCATAGCCCCAGCACAGCCTGAATATGGACCCAGTGGCCATTTCACATTTATAGCGTGGGAGTGAGTGATTAGTGGAGAGAACCAAGGGTCAACATTTCTTTACTCCCTTCCCCAAATTACAAAATCCAGGAAAACCAGCATGGTGGGAGATGTTAAGTGACTTGGAGGAAGGTGGTTCTGACACCTGAAGGACTCAGTCCTGCAACCCTTACTCACATGAGCAGCCCTGACTCAACCATGGTGTCCAGTTGGCTCCAATGGTTACGTTGGAGAAAGGACAGCTCACATAGGGGATGCAAGAACTGGTCTTTGGGCTCTAACCCAGTGCACAAATTTAAGAACAAACTGCTTGAGGTATCAAGGCAATAATTCTAATGGTAATTTTGAACTGTTTTTGTCTGTCTAACATTCCTTTTTAATCCCCATCCTGCCTGCCCCTTCCTTATGTAGGGTTACTTTAGTGATCCTTGGAATGTTTTTGACTTCCTCATCGTAATTGGCAGCATTATAGACGTCATTCTCAGTGAAACTAATGTGAGTATTACTCTACCCTTCCCAGGATACCACCACCACCTCCTCCTACTCCTCCTCTGTTTCCTTCTCTCTCTCGCTCTTTTTTCTGGTATTTTTCCCCCCTCTAGTCATGCTTTTATTGAACTTGCCGTCGTCCTTCTCCTTCTCCCAGGGAAAAAAAGGAGGGGGAAACGCCTCCTTCTTTTTCACTTGTCATAGCACACCTCGGCTGTGACTGGTGAAAGCGCACAGAGTTTGGGGTGTGTGTGCTTTTTTTCCCTCCAAAGGGTACACATGTTTGAGTGTAACTTTCTAACTAACCAGGCTTTTTTGTTGATACCCTCCATCATGTGAAACTTTACAGAGGTTTGAGCAGCCAATACTATAAAGTGGTAAGAGACTATTTAATATGCCCACGTAACCTCTTTCTTTTCTTATTTTTTTCTCTTCTCTCCCTCTTTCATGCTTTTTTTTGCTTTTGTTTTATTTTATTTTATTTTTTACCTTTTTTCCTTCCTTCCTTTCTCTCTCTCTCTCTCTCTCTCTCTCTCTTTTTCTTTCTCTCTTTCTCTCTCCTTCCTCGGCTTCTCTGCCACATGCAGCACTATTTCTGTGATGCATGGAATACATTTGACGCCTTGATTGTTGTGGGTAGCATTGTTGATATAGCAATCACCGAGGTGAACGTAAGTAGCTGGCGTCTGTCCATGATCGTGCCTGCTCTAACATTCATTTGTCTTTCCCGGTTTTCTTTTTGTTCCCCCCACCCCCTCTTTTTTTATTTTTAAGGATTGTTTTTTATTCTTTTGAAAAAAATATTGTTTTTGTTTGTTTTTACTTTTGCAACAACCTAGAGAACCTTTTGACTGTTGCATCATTTTCTTTCCCTCATAATCAGCCTGGCATGAGTAAAACTGTATAGCAGGAAAATCAGTGGGAAATGTGGAGTGTAAGTGAGAGTGAGATTTGTGCCATGGGAAGTCGCTGGAGTAGTGATAGCCCAGGACTCCCTATGGCATTGTGATACTTTCCACTCCACAGAGATCTAAAGGTAACTCTTTCGAGGTGGAACTGTGGGAACCAAATCTAGAATCTTTTGTGTCGATGCCCTTTTGGCTTCCTCAAAAAAGACTGGCATCTCAATAGCCACAGAGAAACCTGTCCATTTTTTTCCTGGATAAAAAAATTCTCCTATTTTACAGGGTAGTTTTCCGCCAATGTTTTCATTTCCCCGCCCCTCCAAAAATATCCATAGAAAATATATGTGGCCATGTCTCAATCCATTTTTCAGTGCACACCTCACAAAATGTACCACCACAACTAGCATTAAATGGCACCACTCCTGGTCATGTCAGCAGAAAGGCCAAGGATTAAATGGGCCCTGGAGACTGAAATGAGTAGCACAGAGTTTATAAAGAATATATTTTTATCAGGCAAACTTTATTGCTTTTTTGATGGGATAGGGTAGAATTACACAATTAGTGGATGAAGGAAATGTAGGTGGTATAGGACATTATATTTAGATTTGAGATAAGAATTTGATGCATTAGGCCAGCTCCTACTGAAGAATTTGGTGGGAGAAGAGTCATATTTGGGAACTTAAATCAAGATGACATGAACAGAAGCAAGGTTATGGGGACTGAAATCTGGCTAAAAGATCATACAAATATCACAGCATATCAAGTTGGGAGGAGGTCTCTGAGCCCTGGTCTACACTAGGGAGTTATTTTGAAATAACCCCCCTAATTTAGAAATGGCAAGCAGAGCGTCCACACTACTGACCCCATTATTTTGAAATAACGGGCTTGTTATTTTGAAATAATAACTCCTGCTTGTCATGAGGAATAACACTTATTTCTAAATTGTCATTTTGGGAGTTATTATAAACTAACCTATTTTGAAATAATTACCTGGTGTAGACATGCCCTGAGAGTACTATAGGTTTACCCTTATTTAAGGTCTTCATCAATGATCTGGAAAAGGAAATAAGTAATACATTAATGAAATGTGCAGATATGCTAAATGAGTATGAGTTTAATAAACAGGACAGAAAAATAATACAGAGGGACCTAAAGAGTTTAGAAACATGGACAAAAAATAAGGAAATTCAATTTTGAGAAACCTGAGAAGCAGAAATCCTGCAAAAGGGTGTTAAGGAATAGCAAATTGGACATGAATGTGTAATGTGCTATTGCAGCAGAAAAGGCCAATACAGTTTGGAGTTGTATATGTACAGTAGAGGTATCATATCATGCAGCAGAGACATTAATAGTGCCTGGATGTGACTTTACCTGGGATGCTGCATTAGGTTTTGGGCACCCTGCCACCAGAAAGATGCCAACATATGGGAGGGAATTCATAGCAGAGCAGCTAAAATCATTAAGGAAGTGGAAAGATTCATTTGTTTGAAGAAAACTTAAGAGCTCTATATGTTTTGCTTGTCAAAGAGACAACTAAGGTCTTGACTGTATGTTCAACTCAGTGTGGAGCATACTAACTGGTCTGCCTGATCCTTGCTGTTGAGCACTAGAAATTCCATACTGCTCATAAGTGTAGTCCCGTTGCAAATATTAGGGAGCTTTTAGAGCACATCAGCAGGGGCCACATGTGTGAGTTGATGCATGACATGCTAGTGTGCATTCGTATTTGCCCACTAGCTGGTTTGAGCTAAGACATCATGTAGACAATCCCCGAGGGCAGCATGGAAATAGTCTACCAACACTATAACAGTGCAATCCTCAAAGATAGGGAGACATCACACAGCATAAGTGTGGGTATTCCTCCCTACACACCCTTTTTTCATGGATGGCTGCCCCTTAACCAGGAGCCAGTTTTGAGTGAATGGCATTGCATCCTGCAAGGCCACACAGTTTTAATATGTTTTGGTTGCTTGGTCCTTCCACCTTTGCAATCCTTCCAGTGCCCCTGATATAGGGTGATAAAAGGGAAATGGCTAGAAGCAGTGAGGTGGGAATTATGCTAAATATCAGGGGAAAGGTTCTGGCTGAGAGATTAACCTATGGAATAATCTTTCAAGTAAAATGATGGAAATTCACTCATTGGGCACATTTAAGTCCTGCAGATGTGCTAGAGGGAACATCCCTGCATTGGAGAGGAGATGGACTCAGTTGTCCAACGTAGCTTTTCAGTGTAATTCCCATGATTTTATTAACTATCTTTTCCCCATGTAGGACAAAGTTTGAGGCACATTCTCAGAGTATTGTGGGAAAGCTCATGTTATTGTTACTCAGGCTGTACCCGTTCAATGGATAAACAGAGGTCTTCAGTCTTCAGGGCTGTCATTATGATATGATTCATCACCATGGAATTGGTACATGAAAAAAGGAAAGCATATACCACATAAAGCCCCTTCTCTGTTCCATACCTGTCTGAATTCGAACGCATTTTTGTTTTCAGTCTATCTCCTAAACTTGTCAGCTTTGTACTTCAAAATATGAGGAATGGCATGCCTCTGTAAGTCCATATCTCTGCAAATAATTGTCTTTCTCCACTGAGAAGGCGCTTTTGGCAGCCTTATTGCCTGAATGGAAAGTACAGATGGCACTTAGTGATGGTCCCTGTGTCCCCTTTAAAGAATTCTCTCCTACTATACAGTTCCCACAGATTTCTGCACATGTCTTTTTGTTACCTGGCATGTTTAAATCTTCTCTTTTTATCTAGGCAAGTCCTTTGCTATAAATTCTAACATTTGTTACTAAAAACATTAATCGTTTTTGCACAATCTTTTGATGCACTGATAAATAAGCAGCTAAGGATGGAGTTTGTTCTGAAATACTTGAAATCCCCTTGCACTTATAACACTGTTGAGTAAGAGAATGTGTTGTATGTCAGTTTGTCCTGTCAGATTCCCTTCGTGCTAGCTGCACTTCATATACTACAGCTTTAGCAGATGGGCATTGGAAATAACAGCCCACGTCAAACAGACAGTTGTTGTCTTCCCAAGAAGTGTGGATACAGTTTATTGATGCAGCCTTCCTCTTCTCCCAAGGAGCTTATTGCTTGCTCACTGTCTGTGGGTCTGAGCAAAACCTACCTCGTTTGTCTGTATACTGTCTTGTCTTGTTCCAATATACTTGGAGTCTGAAAAAGTGAGAAACTCTCCCACTCGCCCCCCCCCCCCACACACACACACACACACACTTCACTAGATGAAGAGCTGTAGATGCTTTCATGATCAGTTAAGGTGTTTCTGCCCACCTGATTAGCAAGTTACCAAGCTGAGTTTGAGATAGGGTTTCAAAAGATGCTGCACTGAGGGCTAACGGTAGCATCAGTGTCATCATTTCTTAGAGATGAACATTACCTGGCTTAGCTTATTTTAACCTAAGAAACTGTAGATGTGCGGCCATAAAAAATCCATGAATTCTACCAAAGACCTTACCACGCAGACCAGATATACCTAGGAAACACTACAGCAATAGGTGCAATGGAAAACCCTAAGATAGATCAACAAGTGCCTCTGACGGTGCATAGCTTTATGCTCACATTTGTGTGGGCAACACTGCAGGCACCGATTTTCTCCTTGGCAATTTTTTTTTAAATTGTTAAAAGAGAAATTCCCAGATAAAAAACGTTGTTAGGAGGGTGAAGAGGAGGCTTTTGTGAGTGTATTCCTTGGGTTGTAGCGTATGTTCCTGAATGCATTTGGGTAATGCGCACGTTCACTGTGTGCATGTGTGTGTGTGTACTGGTAACCCATTTGTGAGTGTGTTATAGGTCTCCCCACAGCCACTTGGCTTTTTATCTCATTCTGTAGTAGCTCATATTTTTAGCTTTCAGGGTCCCCATTTCAGTCTCAGATATATCAACCAAGAGGGAAGTTATCACGCACACGCACACATATGAGTGCGCCTGATGGTTGATGGAGTTGTGGGCACCTTACTGTAAGTGTGTGTGGTGAGAGATGTTTTGTATATATCTGAGTATATGAACACACATTGTCTGAGGGTATGTGTATATCTTAATCTGCACATCTGTGGAGTGTGTTTGGGTGGATGCAAATATCTGAGAGCATACATACGTAGGCATGTTTATCTCTATGCTTTTAGGTGACTGTACACATGTATGTATATCTCAGTCTGTGTGCATGTTTGTAGCATGCCTCTGGTGTTCAGGTGCATTGTAATTAGAAGATGTGTAGGTGGGTCACAATCGGAGGTTCTACTCAGTTTTTTCGCAGTCCTTATTCAAGTAACCCCCCACAATGAAGCTCTCTCAGGGTATGTCTACACTACCCCCCTAGTTCGAACTAGGGGGGGTAATGTAGTCATACGGAGTTGCAAATGAAGCCCGGGATTTGAATTTCCCGGGCTTCATTTGCATAAAGCCAGCCGGCACCATTTTTAAATGCCGGCTAGTTCGGACCCCGTGCCGCGTGGCTACACACGGCACGGACTAGCTAGTTCGGATTAGGCTTCATGGAATGAGGTGTACAGCTAGTTCGGATTAGGAAGCCTAATCCAAACTAGCTAGTCCGTGCCGCGTGTAGCCGCGCGGCACGGGGTCCGAACTAGCCGGCATTTAAAAATGGCGCCGGACGGCTTTATGCAAATGAGGCCCGGGAAATTCAAGTCCCGGGATTCATTTGCAACTCCGTATGACTACATTACCCCCCCTAGTTCGAACTAGGGGGGTAGTGTAGACATACCCTCAGTGACACTGAAATTAATTCATTGCTAGTTCACAATGCAGCAAACTCAGCCCCACAGCTCAGTTGAACTTTAGAATTCACTTCATTAAACACTCTCTTGGGCTATGTCTAGACTGCAAGCCTCTTTCGAAAGAGGCTTTTCGAAAGTATCTTTCAAAAAAGAGCGTCTAGACTGCAAGCAGTACTTTCGAAAAAGCAAGCCACTTTTTTCGAAAGAAAGCAGCGAGTGAGTCTGGATGCTCTCTTTCTAAAAAGCCCTGTTGGCATTCAAGAACGCCTTTTTTCAAAAAAGCACTTTCGAAAAAAGGCGTTCTTCCTCGTGAAATGAGGTTTACCGCCGTTGAAAGAAAAGCCGCGTTCTTTTGATTTAATTTCGAAAGAACGCGGCTGCAGTCTAGACACAGGTGAAGTTTTTTCGAAAAAAGGCTACTTTTTTCGAAAAAAACCCTGAGTCTGGACACAGCCTTGGATATACCATTCAGAGACACAGGGTACATCTACACAGCAACATTATTACGAAATAGCTCGCATTATTTTGAAATAATTTAGTCTATGGTTACACAGCAGGCAGTTTTTCAAAATAATGTCAAAATATTGTCAAGCTGGAGGACTTCTTATTCCAACTCCTGTAACTCTCATTGAACAAGGAGTAAGGGAAGTCAGAGGAAGAGTGCTCTTGTTTGAAATAAGTGCTGTGTAGATACTCCCAATTTCGAAATAAGCTATTTCAAAATAAGCTATGCAATTGACATAGCTCAATTTGCATAGCTTATTTCGAGTTAAGCCCTACTGTGTAGACGCACCCACACTGACAGGTCTCATGCCACTCACTATGTGCAATACGTGCAGTTAAAGATCTTGCAAATGACAAAATATCAAGTAGTTATACAATTTCTGCCAGATTCACTTTTAAATTGGCTTACTTTCAAGCCCATGATGTGACCATGTTTTCAAAACTTTGCCTTCAAGCTTTAACAAATGTTGTGCAGCTAAATTCTCTCCCACAAAATGCTTTAAAATCTATCCTTGAACATTTTATTATTTCAGTTGCCTTTCGTAGCAGATTGTATATTTTGGCTATTCCTAAGAAGCAATTAAACATATTTATTTACTTACCTTTTAATTCTGGTATTTAAAAAAATTAGTTTCAAAGCAAAAGCTAGGTCTGCCAAATTTCAGCCATCAGTGAATGCTAAGACCGAGTTCCTATTTGAGGCTAGAAATTAGAACTTGTGGATTTTATTCCCTGCTCTGGTATACTTTGTGACCTTGGATTTAAAAGCTCTATACTTTGATTTCCCTGTCTGTAAAATAGAAATAGCAATATTTACCTAATTTACAAGACCATTGTCATAAAGGTACCTTTTGTGTCTCACAAAAGCACCTTGTGATCTCAGAAGAAAAGCATTATGGAAGTAAAAATGATTAATATTGATAATAAGGTTAGGCATCTCTACATTATAGGAAAGGAAATGTTTCAGGGGTTGAACAGAAGCTGAAGAATTTGGAATTCATTGTCCAAGAAGTGGTCATGGGGACAGATTTAGTTGTCCTTACTTTCCAGATCGGCAGATACAATCTAGTATGTGTTGCTCTTTCTTCTTACTGAAGCTGCCTATTCCCTTACTGAAGCATGCTAGCCCTTCCCTGGGTGAAGGAAGTTTCTCGTTACTCCTTACTGGGTGATATTGGACAGGAACTGTTGCACTGTGTTACTGTGCCCAGAGTGATGGAAAAAGACAGCCAGGCCTGAGTCACTGAGAAAACTACTCACATAATCTCCTCCCCCTCAGATTTTAGTCAGAGAAAGCAGCTGACACATCTTTGGTCCTCAGAGTCCTTCTTCCTTTGTTCTATTCCCCTTCAGTGTCAGACAGCTTTCTGTGGCAGGTGAATGTTCATTTGCCGCAGAAGCCTGTCTCACAGCAGGACATGTTTACCTGCCTGCGCTCCTCTGGCAGAGCTACTACCCTTAGCCAACAAAGACTTTGTTCCATTCTTTGAACACATTGGGCAGTTTGCACATGCACACATGTTGGAATTGCATAGGCATGCACCGATTTGAATGTATCCATTTATCATGCTCCAGTGTGGGTACCTGTAGCCGTTGTTATATTTGGCTGCGTCTGCCTACGTAGGTGGGCTGGCTATGCATTTATTTATGCCCACCCACAAGTCTTTGTGTCTGTGTTCCTGTCAGCAATCTAGGACACGTTGGCATGTATGAGTGTTCCTGTGTATGTCAAAGTGAAATAGTGTCTGAGGGGTGTGTGGTTGTGACTGGGCAATAATGTCTGTGTTCATATCCACATGGTGATGCCCATCAGTGACCATAGCATGACTGAGTGTGTCTCTGTGTGCCAAAGTGTATACAAAGGAAGAAGTACCAGAATGGGAGCTACAGAATATTAAGCAGCAATGAGACTAATATGTATGAAGGGCTCAGCAAGCTACCCACTGAAATGTCCTAGGTACAAAATAAGATGAGAAGGGGTGTGTTTGTGATATGAGTGCTTGTGTGAATAAAAAGGAAAGTCTTTTCTCCACATGTAGATTGCCCTCCCTTTGTAGAAGTCCAGTTTTGCCAGAGAGCTAGCAGGGTGTTGAATGCTAGAGCTGAGGAAAAGTTTCCTAGCTCGGAGGGGGAGAAGGAAGGAGAGCATGGTGAGGTATGATTTCACTTGCTAACCTGTTGTGCAGCCTCTGAGAACTACAGCACCAAATTGCTCTGGAAAATGACATCCCTTGAGGAAGTATAGAAAAAGCCAAATAACTACAGGCAAACTTTAACCATATCCAACACACAGCACCACCACTTCTTCTCTAGTGACACAAACACTTTGATTCTCTGCCTCATATTGAGGAAGGCTCAATGTATTTACATCTTGATGTAGGCCTAAGAAGTAGGTGGTGTTGTAGAGACGTCTGTAGAGGGTCAACAGAGGGGCATAGCTTTGTTGGCTTCTGGCTTTAAAGAATTGACGAGATCAAGTACAGTACGGACAGAGACACCCAATATTTGAAATTCTAGGGTTATCTGAGGATCGTGCAATGATTCCTCCGTTAGTCCCTTGGTTGTGAGTAATCAGCATCCCTTTAGAATCATCCTGCCTTTGACTCCAATAGATTTTACATGATTATCATGAACTCTTGCTCCCATTCTCTGGAAAATTTATGACATAGCACACATTCAAGTTTCCCTTTTCCCTTCTCTCCTGCACCCTACTCTATATACCTTGCCCCTTCCTTTCCCTCTTGCTCCCCTCTACTTTGTCTCCAGCCAGACCAAACTATTCAAGATTATTTTCACCCCCAATCAAGAATTTGAAGGCAAAGAACTAGTGGCTCAAATCCTGCAGTCTTTACTCAGGCAAAACTCCCACTGGGCACTTTATCTGAGTCAGAATTGCAGCATTTGGCTCTTCCTGACTAAATTCTGTGGAAGCCCCACCCCTGCAATGGGAGCAAGGATTGGTGGAAGGACGGCACACATCTAGCCTGCACTTCAGTTGGGACTTGCATCCATCTCTGTCGCTGCATCTGACCATCTGTCTCTCTCTTTCTGTACCTGTGCCTGGCTGTTACTCTCAGCTTCCAAACCCCTTTGCTCAGATTTTGGCCATCAGGTGACACTGGAAACAAATCTTTGTAATTCTGAGAACTTGCACAAAGTTTCTCAAGGAGAGGAGATGTTGACATATCACTCAACCTTCCAAATGCCATGGGGGAGCAGAAGCTTCCAAAATGTGTAGCAAAGGGCTGTTGAAGCATAGCAGCTTCTGTTGGCATCCTGTGTCGACATACCCTTCTTGTTGCCATCCTAAAAGTTGTACATAGTTTGATACATACCTATATGTGTGTGCGTGTTTATGTGCATACAGAGAACTTGTTTTATTTTTGTAAAGCTGCTCGTAAAACCAATGACGGGGGGTTGTTTGTTTAGAATTTTTAAAAATAATTTATAGTGGTTTTTATTTCTGTAAGACATTAACGCATCACTGTGGCCCCACCTTCATTACAAAAATTCCTGTGTTGAAACATGGCTTTGGCAAACCATGGTATAACTGGAGCAGTCTTCTCTCCATGGGCACAAGAAAAATCCAAAACCATGTTCTAACCCCCTGTTTAACTTAGCCATTTACTATTGTTAAAACATGAGTTTGTAACATGGTTTTCTGCTCTCAGAAACTAGAAGAATGTTCTAAGATTGTATAACCACAGCCATGTTTGAATGGGATTGTTTGGTAATGTAGATGGGGCCTTTTTTGATTTGTTTGTTTTTGTCTTAACAAATATTTGTATTCAGATTTTCCAGAATGCATCACACAACTTGCCCATTCCAGAGGAGTGATCACACTTACAGTCTTTTTGAAATGTGGGCAATCAAAAAAGAACATGTTTTTTGCAGATACGGGGGCAATGAATACCAATGACTTCTGCTCTCCTCCCCCTCACACCCCTCTCCCACATCCACCTAGGCACTTGAACCATTTTCAACATCTAATGCTAATAGCAATTCACCATAACAACAGAAAACCATATGATCTGTGTGGGAAAAAAGGCATCACAAAAGCATGTATTCCCCAGCTTTATGGAAAATGCTGAAATACGTGATTTCCACAAAACTGAATAT
Organism: Pelodiscus sinensis; assembly: GCF_049634645.1. NCBI lineage: Eukaryota > Metazoa > Chordata > Testudines > Trionychidae > Pelodiscus > Pelodiscus sinensis. The sequence goes on from NC_134711.1 coordinate 109,781,782, forward strand.
TTGGACTCAGTCATTGCTCCAGATCCAAGACACATTTTATTGCAGGAGAGATGTAAAGGCAGGATAAAAATCCATTTGCCTCTAGTTCTGGGCATATGAAAACCATTATAGTCTAAGAAACAGACAATACAGTATCTGTGGTAAATTTACTGTATAACTGTATGATGTTAATAGCAGTGAAATGATAGGGAAGAAGTAAAGTCATAAAGTTTTATAAAGTCATCTATAGACTCAGGGACCCAACACAGTTTTTCTTATATGGCATCCTTCTAAATCAGTGATACTCAGACTAAAACTTACAAGCCACAAGTGCCTCTTTAACATATCTCATAGACTCATAGACTTTAAGGTCAGAAGGGACCATTATGATCATCTAGTCTGACCCCCTGCACAGTGCAGGCCACAAAATCTCACCCACCCCTCCTAGAATAATCCTCTCACCTATATCTCAGATATTGAAGCTTTCAAATACTTTGAAGACCCCAAGATGCAGAGAATCCTCTAGCTGTGATCTATACCCCATGCTACAGAGGAAGGCGAAAAACCTCCAGGGCCTCTGCCAATCTACCCTGGAGGAAAATTCCTTCCCGACCCCAAATATGGCGATCAGATAAACCCTGAGCATGTGGGCAAGACTCATCAGCCAGACACCCATAAAGTTCTCTATAGTAACGCCTATCATCCCTCCATTGACCTATTTCCCACTGATAATGAATGGTCAATTAGTTACCAAGATCCTGTTATCTCATCAAACCATCCCCTTCATAAACCCATCTAGTTTAATCTTGAAACCAGATAGATCTTTTGCCCCCACTACTTCCCTTGGAAGGCCGTTCCAGAACTTCACTCCTCTAATGGTTAGAAACCTTCGTCTAATCTCCTTCAGCTCTTTGCAACACAATATTAAAACTCTGTGTCATTTAATAATTAACCAATCTAAGATATTAACCAATCATGATCCTTTTACTGTGTAATTGACCAACTTTAACTTATAAAATAATAGTATTTGGTCAGGCACAGGTAATGTTGGTCGCTGATCTTTTTCATGATCCACAGAGCCTTGAGTATTGTTCTTCTAAATGAAAACATTTAGGATACTCACTAAAACAGGGGGACAGTAGCTGATTGACAGGTCAGTGTATTACAGATTTGTAACCTTCACTTCAGAGCGGGCTTCAGAGTACCACTTTTCCACAAAATCATGTTGCCACAGCACAAACTTTGCAACCCACAGTACATCATCATTCCAGGTCCCTTGGAGTCTTGTCTGACTCCCACTGAAATTCACGGAATTGTTGAGTGACCAACGGACAATTCCTGCACTCCTTATTCTGTCCACATTTTCATTAGTTTGTAAAATCCTCAGGGCAACAACCTTGTGTTCATTCTTGCCTTTACATATCATATGCCATTGTTGGTGCAATATCAATAATAATATCAGTGGGAACTTTGATTGAGTAAGCATAACAAGCTTTGACTCTGAATCTGTTTAGGCAGGAATCATACATATAAATATTTAAAAAAAAAATACATAAGAATATTATTTTAATTTTGTTCTGGTTTTGCTATCATCTAACTTTTGAAATTGTGCTTTGCTATTGTGGTCCTGGGCATCCTAGAAATGCTTATAATAATAAACTGATACTTATTTTTTCATATAATTTCAATATTTATTTACACACAGCACTTACTAGTTAAAAAATCAAAGGAGCCACCAAAAATAGCATTAGAAACCATCTGAGACTGCACTTTTCACTGGTTACCCTTCACGGTGGTGGCCAGTGAAACAATTCACTGCTGCCCAGCTACCACTTCCTTAAGTTTCCATGATGACATGTAAGAATTGTATGAGTCTGTAGAGATTTGAGCACAAAGGCCCCCATGATCAGTCCCCCTCTCCCTAAAATCTCAGCTGTCTCTCTTCCTTTATCTTCACCTGAACTCCTGATTGCCAGCAAATGGGGAAGATTAATCCCCTCGTCTCTCTTTATGAATTCCTTCTTCACCAGGCTTGAGCACTAGACCTCGGAGTATCATGGTGATTGGCACCATTCGAAAAAAGACCAATGGATTCCCTCTGCCTAGTATATGTGATTCCTGATGTTCCCATTGAATAAATCCAGTGGACCAGCAGGATACACTTGTGTGTCTCCTTCCCGCAGCTGGGGAGAATGTGGGCTCTGTGCCTTGCCTTCTCATGGGGATTGGTTGAGAAGAACACAGAGTGTTGAGAGCATGATCTGCCTCACACATCTACTTAAAAGTCATGTAAATGGGGCCTAATCACACCTCAGTCCAGCTCACCTGGTAGTAGGGCTTGGCCTGGCTCTGATGCTCTGCAGATTAGAGCTGGAAATGCAGGCCTGACTTTAGCCAAGTGTAAACTTGATTAGGGCAGAGGACAACATATTATTTGCCCCTGCCTTCTATCAGTCTTCACCTCATCCACCCACTTTTAAACTAAGATGTGCCAATTGTGTGTGCTGTTTGCTACCCCTTCACAGTAACTTGTCCCAGTGAGTAAAAGAGAATTTGTTGTATGTAACACAAGACGTTGCTTCCTAAATAGAACTGACATAATGGCCAAGATGCCTCCATGACAAAGAAATATCTGCTAAAAGGAGAGCATAAAACCAGATATTGAGAGACCCAAGTAGAGCTTCCTAAAATGAGGGATTCTTATTCCAAGCTCATTGTCTGCTCTGGGCCCACTTCCACCTCCAAACTCATGTATATTAACAATGTTTCACACATCTCATCTCTCTGCATTACTGAACTCACCATAACTAGTTGTTCTCAGGGAGGTAATCCTGGAACAAAACTATGTTGCTCATTGCTTTACAACAGTAGGCCATGGTCTCCTTTACATACTTAAGTAATGCCAATAATTAACATTTCCAATCCCAATATGGCTAATAGATTTTATTGAATCCTATATTAATATTCACCAGCCCAACTTACCCCCATAAGCATTTCCTTTTAAGAAAACTTCAGCCTAAACATTAAACAGCTTCCTAATTAAAAAGGCAATGAAAAGACATAGCCTGTGAATTAAATACTAATTACTCCAGATTTCAAATGAAAACTGTCCTTAACAAATGCTCTCTTTGGGCTATTGATGTGTCTGGGGTGGCTCCCTTGGGCAGAAACTTGATATGCTGGAAAAACTCTCCCCATCAGGGACTGCTAATTTGCTTGCATTCACAGTTTGTTGAGCTGTATGTTCCAGTTGCAGTCGGATCAAAGTTTTTCCCTGGCTTTAACCAATGGAGCAATATCTCCCAATGTCTCCTTCAAAGTTTAAGATTGCTCACCAGGTATCTTCACTCTGCTGTTGGGCTGACTACATCATCCTAGCATGACTTCAGGATCGTTGGGCTCGCCCAGTGCATATCTGGCTATATGGTAAAATCTACTCATAATTCGTTCCACTAAGTTGAGGGTACCTGTTCAAGGAAGTCTGTGGCTGTAAACCACATAAATAGCAATACTCCAGATTGTGGGTCTGTTTCTGTCCTCGTTTCTCATCTGTTCAATAGGAATTGCATGTATTTAGCTGAGGGCACTATACTCATTCCTCTCAGGCAAATCCCAGATGACATAATAGGCTAGCACTACTCCTCAAAGATGGAGTCCTGCAGAGTCTGGTATGTTCAGCCCTTCCTTTTAACATATAAATGTGAGCTTGGTCAGTGCTCTCCTGAGGCACCATAGACTCGGTGTCCTAAAGGTATGGATGGCACCTAGTTGCAAACTCTTTCTCAGCCTATGCATCCCCAGACTTCGCTATGATGTCCCACTACCAGGTGGTTGAAGACCAAATGATTCAAACTCTCAACCCAGGGAGGACAGAAGTGACAGTGGCAAGAAGAGGGAAATGCTGCAAGGAGCTTGCTCGATGATACGCTGACATCAACCTGAGTCATCAAGGGATTACTAAAATTGAAGGTGAAGCTCAGCTCTTCACTGCTGCTGGACACAAGGAATGCAGCAGAGTTAGTCTTCTTCTGCCTGTGACTGCCCAAGAACAGTGCGCTCTCTTCTCAAATGAAGACCTTGCCACCTTGATCCATATTTCATCACTTCTAGGTTAGACAACCGCCAGTCATTCTACCTAGGACTGAAAGTGAGCACTTCTTGAGGGCCATAGCTTGTACAGCATGCAGCAGCCTGTCTCTTAAGTAACAAAGGCTGCCTCCCTTTTCACTTCTGCACCAAATTCAGGGTCAATTTGTGAGGGAGTGTTCACCTTACATTGGCAAGGAAGACGTTAAAAGCAGCCAAGGGAAATTGCACAAGGACAGAGAGGGGCTGAACAGAGCAGCTGGTCAGGGCCTAGCAGGTCTATATAAAAAGAGACACTTTGCAGAGCAGAGTCAGTTACTGCTGAGAGCACAAGGAGTAAGGACTTTGTCTCTAGCAAGCTGAGGGACCTGGGGCACCTTGGTCAGAGCAACAGCTGGCAGGGACTGAGGGAGCCAGAGGAGCTCCTAGCTGCCTGCTGGGGTGGGTAGATGCATACCCGGAGGAATGGTGAAAAAGATGCTGGAGCTATGGGAAGGGTGAAAAACTTCAACCCTGAAGAAGTGGAAAGAGATGTTCACACTTTACATTATGTTGTGTACAATGCACATTCTACTTCTGGTCCTATAACTGTGTTCTGCACTTCAAAGCCACAGCGAAAGATGCCTTATTAATGGGAGTAAGAGAGAGAGAGATTGGGGGCATGTCTAAACTGCAATTTAAAAAAAATTCTGAAGCAGTGAGTCTCAGAGCCCAGAGCAATTGACTTGGGCTCATGGGAAATGAGCTATGGGCTTTGCAATAAAGACATTCCCACCTGGGCTGGAGTCTGGGCTATGAAACTCAGCAAGAGGAGGCACTCCTGGATCCTGAGGGCATGGACTGCAGCAGACAAGGAACATAGCTGAGTAAATACCAAAAACTGGCAGCCTGGAACTTGGATTTCTGACGCAGGTTCTGCTTCTGCCTCACTGTATGTGCCTGCTCAGCTCTCTGCATCTCGCCTTCCTCCTCTTAAAATGGCAGTGACATTAATAATGGATGGAAGTGCTGTGACGGTTAATTAGCTGATATTAGTACAGTGCTTTAAACAACTGAGAACCACATACATCCTGCTCAATGTTACTGTCTGCTAGTAAAAGCTGAGGATACAGTGCCTTGGTACCTCAGTTGCTTCCCATCTCTTCCTCTGCCTCCTCACTGTGGAGGAACCTGACCCTTTACCAAGTGCCCTGATCTGAACCTGGTGAATTCTTTTTGGCTAACTCCTTCCTTCTCTCCATCTACCTGACCCCCATCCCAGTCAGCCCTGTTGTGACTCATGGATCATTCATTCCCTGTCTCCACTGATGTGTTCCTGATCCTGAGCATCCGTCTTCTGGATCACTGCCCAAGAATAACAGACCCATAGTCTCCTATAGACAACCACCTAACCTCAAGATGATTCTTACCAACAACCACAGGACATACCACACTAATATCAACCCTGGTACCTTCCCTTGCAACAAACCCCGTTGCCAGCTTTGTCCACATATTCATTCTGCTGATACCATTATTGGACCTAACCAAGTGAGTTATAAGATCAAGAACACATATTCCTGCGCATCCAGAAATATAATTTATGCTATCATGTGCCGAAAGTGTCCGTCTGCTATGTACATTGGTCAAACGTCTCAGACACTTCACCAAAGGATTAATGCCCACAAAACAGACATTAGACAGGATCACAAAGAAAAAACAATTTCTTGCCATTTCAACCAGAAAGGACACTGTCTCAACGACTTAACTACCTGCATTCTGCTACAAAAACCTTTTACATCTGCACTTGAAAGGGAATCCTCTGAACTGTCATTCATGCTAAAATTCGACACTCTCCAAGGGGATTGAACAAAGACCCCAACTACCTTACCCATTACAAAGATAGCTTCCCCAATTATCACCTCTAATACCATTAGCTCACAGACATTTACCTTTCCCCACCTCCCTCTAATATCATTAACTCACAGACACTTACCTTCCTTCCCCCTCCCCCGCCCCCCACATCCCCCTTCTGTTCTGAAGTGTGATTTGTCCTTTTCATATGTGTTCATTTTTTTTAATTGTATCCTTTGGTATATATGGTTGTGACTATTTTCTTCCACTATTTGATCTGAGGAAGTGGGTCTGGCCCACGAAAGCCCATCACCTAATAAACCATCTTGTTAGTCTTTAAAGTGCTATATAGTCCTGCATTTTGCTTCAAGAATAACAGTGCAGAGACAAGTCTTACCAGGAAGCCATGCTGGGACCCCTGGTTTCTAGCATTGGGGCACAGGTCAGTACTCACTCTAGTAATTAGTTCCAAATTGCCAGGCCTCCTCGAAGCAACAAACTCTCCCTGTCTATGGACTAGCACCTTAATACCTGTCATTTTGGAAGGCCTGGCATTTGATAGCAGTCATAATAAAAAGACATTAAATGTGAGGTTAATGGGACCTTCTTCATATACCTATTTCCACAGAAATCAAACAGAAATCAAAGAATATAATCACATGTGAATTTACACATGCTTTGGTAGTCAGGACCAGAACTAGCAGCTGTTTCTTGTGGAGATGGATAACACATCTCTGATACTATTTAATGCTAGATATCCTCTATATCTTATTTCTCAGGAACCCTGAAGCTTGATTACAGTAAAGCTTGAAGTCATCATTTACCCAGATTTAATTAGAAGTATTATTAACACATCCTGAAAATTAAGAATAATTTGCCTTCATATATTTTCCATGTTGTTGTACTTTTCCACAGAAACTCAAGTTTTAAAAAAGTAGCTCACAGCTATATGAAAAAGGAATATTTCATTTAGCTGTCCAATAACTTTTGACCTGGGGTCATTTGCATACCCAAATTAAAGCATATGACTTTATTTATATTTACTTTTAATCACCTCAAACTATAAGGTTACTGTCCCTGGAAACTTCATGGCTATAAATGTCAGATATTAAATACATTAATAAGTTATTAAAATGGCATGATTTGCATATGCACATGAAGGTAATTAGTAGTGCAGCTCCACGAATTTAAATTTCCCAAAATTCATAGAAAATGAAGATACAATTGATTACTTTAAGCCTCCCTTAGTATATATATTTCTTTTAACCATCAAGAACCATATTGAAAATAGACATAATTTGTATATGTGAACAGGCAAATAAATAAATAAATAAACAGGCAGATCTGAAGTTGGGTAGGCTGCATGTGACACATGGATGAGAAATTGGAGGAGCTGACACTTACTATAATGGTACAGTGACCCCATTAGCAGGGAGTAATGTAAGTGTGATGACAAACAGCAGCTCAAACATCACAATACCTGTCCCTATAGGTGTGTGAAGCTCCATACTGATAATGATGTCACTTCTGTCTGTTCAGAGTAGAAATGTGACAGAGAATCTAGTAGCTTTATTGGAGTCATTGGAGAATTCATAATTTGGCTTTTATATATATTCTGTTAACCTCTGATTCTTCTTTGGCTCCCACTCTAGCGCTGCGTCTAGACTGGCAAGTTTGCGGAAAAACTTGCCAGCTGTCTACATTGGCCGCTTGAATTTGCGCAAGAACACTGACGATCTCATGTAAGATTGTCAGTGTTCTTGCGCAAATACTATGCTGCTCCCGCTTGGGAAAAAGCCCTCTTGCGCAAATGCTTTTGCGCAAGAGGGCCAGTGTAGGCAGCTAAAAACTGTTTGGGCAAAAAAGCCCCAATGGCGAAAATGGCGATTGGGGCTTTCTTGCACAAAACCGCGTCAAGATTGGCACGGACGCAAAAGCATCCATGCCAATCTAGACGTTCATTTCCGCAAATGGTTTTAATGGAAAAACTTTTCCGTTAAAAGCATTTGCGAAAAATCATGCCAGTCTAGACGTAGCCTAGATGTATCTGCATCCCATATGCATAAGATCTGAGTCTTGTGAATTACAGTGTCTGTGGAACCACGCCTATGTAATGCATGTCCTCATGCCCATTTGTTATTTTATTTTATTTTTTTATCCAGTAATAGCCAACAACAACAACAAAATCTTTCTCGACACCACTCTCTGTGCCAAAATGATAGATTCAGAGCCGTCAGTTCTTTGAGAGAGATGTCCCTGTGAGTGCACCACATCAGGTCAGTGCACTGTCGCTGCGCTGAGGATCAGAGTCTTCAGAGCAATGTCCCTAGGGCTGTGCACTCCTAGTGTGCTGGCATCACACATGCACGAGTCCTTCCTCCCCTGCCCCTCCACCTCCCCCACTCAGTTTCTTCTCTACCATTTCCAGCCAGAGATGGAACTCGGCCGTGTTCCTCACCTCGTTCCTCCTATTAATCATTGTTTTCCCCCAGATAATTAGTTTATAGTTAGTAGTTAATAGTTGATCATTCCCTTTTTCCCCCCCAAAAAAAGTTTTGTCCCTTCTTCTGGGTTTTTCTCCCTCGTTAGTTAGCTTCTTAGTTGGCGTTATGCCTGGCTCACCAGGATTTAAGCGTTGTTCCTACTGCATTGATCCTATTCTGGTGTCTGATGGACATGCACAATGTGTCCGTCGCCTCTGGGATGCACACATTTCGCAAAAGTGTCCCCATTGTGTGAAATTAAAATCAAGAGCTTGCCAAGAAGGAGACCTGCAGCTTATGTTCATACTGCTCAAAAAATCATTACTCCCTGCCTCTGATCCAGGGCAAGGTTCTGAGACCCCTCAGGCATGTAAAGACAAAAAGCCAATGAAAAAGTGAGCTTCTTAGTTGCCTCGGGATCCTCTGGCACCGAAAAGGGGCTCACTAACCAGCTAGATGCCGAGAACAGCTGCGGCTCCGCATCTTAGTACCTATTATGCACCAGATGTTTCCAGCACCACCTGAATTGCCACAAGAGTGGGGCCTTCAAAAACCTGCACTGAGACCACCAGCTTCAAGATGCCAGCCTCCCACTTTGTGGCACCATCCAGCACTGAAGATGCCTTACTGGCATCGCAACCAAATATGACTTCCATGCAAACCACTGGCACTGCCGCGACACAGATAACATTGCCAGCGTGCTCGGTGCTGACAGTGCATCTGGCACCGCAAATCACTTTGGTGCAGCCGACCACAGCACCGTCAACACTGGCTTGGCAATATATGCAGCATAGACACCTGATCATATCGTCAACTTTTAATTCACCCTTCCTCAGCACCAACCACTCCCGGGGTATCCCGGCACTGCAACAAACTCTCTCGCCAGAGTGATTCTCAAGCGACTCAGTTAAGAAGGTGGACATTGTATTCTCGCCACAGAATTTTCTGTTCCCCCCGCCCTTGGACCATTCCATCTATTTCACCAGAACCCATCCAACATACACAAAGCATAGGGACATGCCACCCTGGTACGGAAACCTGTGGATGCCACCCCCAAAGCCTTACCCGCACTGGCAATACTGGAACCCATGACACTCCCAGAATAGACACCAACATCCTAAGAAACATCATAGTGTACCCCAGCATTCTCCTCCCCTACAATCACCATCACCTCCGTGCCAACAGGCTATAGATGACAATCACAATGACCCATCTCCCAATACGTCTCCACACAAGAATGACTCTTCCTCACCTGATGAATCCATCTTGCCTCTCCCTCCGACTACTGCTGACAACTTCTCCCATTTCCAAGATCTTTTAAGCGATACAGGAGGTTACTGAGAACCAGCACGAACTGACAGATATTTTACAATCTGTGACATCATCCAAAATAGCCCTACCTATCAACTCCACAATTATGGAACCGGCTAAAACCACATGGGAAACACCTGCCATAGCTACTCCCACATGCAAGAGAGTGGACAAAATATACTACATCTCACCTAAAAGATCCGAGTTCCTTTTTACTCATCCAGTGCCAAATTCACTTGTCGTGGAAGCTGCCCACCAGAAAAATAAATAGCATCACTTCAGATCTACACCTTCTGACCACAATAGCAAAAAAATTGGACTTATTTGGCTGCAAAGTTTACATTCCTTGATGCTGCAATTCTGAGTTGCTAATTATGCAGACCTGTTAAGTAAATATTATCACAGACATTATTCAAGATTTATTTTATTGTGGACACACCAGAAGCCAAGAAATAACAGTTCAAAGCGATACTATCAGAAGGACACCTGATTTCCATGAAAGACTTTCAGGCAACCCAAGATACTGCAGATATGGCTGCACACTCTACAGCCATTGCTGTTGTCATGAGGATAGCCTCTTGGTTTAATTTACCATATTTCCTCAGGGAGATCCAATCCACCATTGAGGATCTTCCTTTTGATGGCAAGAAACTGTTTGCTGCAAATACCAACGATGTACTGCATTCAGTGAAGGACTCCAGGGTGACTCTCAGGTCCCTCGGCATCCACAGCCTGGCACCTAGAAGAAGATAGTTCAGGTAACAACCGTATCTTAGACCAAGATATCTGCAATGCACCCAATACCCCTGAAAAGGACCAGCAACAGCAACACGACAATAGAAATAGATCCCAATGATGGTGTCTACCATCAAATAACACACAACAGCCACAACAACCCAATAAGCAAATTTGAGCAACATGTTGAGGGTCAAGAGAGCCTCTCACCTATACCAACACCACCATCCCAGAAGCTCTTTCAATACTGTCTCCTTCCATTCTATCAGATCTGTTTATAGATAACATCAGATAGATGGGTGCTTCAGATAATCAAACACGGATACACTATTCGCTTTATGACTATATCCCCTTCCTATCCACTTACCTCATCCATCTTCAGGAGCCACTTTCACAAGACTTTCCTCCAACAGGAAGTATACCACCTCCTACATTTAGGAGCAATAGAGATAGTTCCACCACAGTTTACGGGGAAAGGTTTTAATTCTCATCATTTCCTCACAGAGAAGAAGTCAAGAGGATGGCAACCCATTCTAGATTCGTGAGCACTGAATAAATTTGTAATAAAAAAAGTTCAAGATGGTGACGTTGCTACCATTAACACATCATTGGAACAGAGCAACTGGTTTTCGTCCCACAACTTGCAAGATGCATATTTTCACATCTCTATCCATCCAGCTCATAGATGCTCTCTTCCATTTGTTCTAGGTTCACAATACTACCAGTACAAGGTCCTACCATTTGGCTATCCACGACTCAAAGGGTGTTTTTGAAAATATTAGCTGTAGTAACTACCTACTTAAGAAAACAAAATGTCATCATGTTCCCTTACCTGGATGACTGTCTCCTCAAAATGCACTCTGAACTCAAATTTCATCGCAGCACAACCATCACCCTGAATGTCTTTGAAACTCTCAGCCTGCAGATAAACAAAAAGAAATCCACTTTACTCCCGACACAGAAAATAAAATTTATAGGAGCTTACCTGGACTCCATGTGAGCCATTGCCTTACTTCCTTCATAGAATTTTCACAAATTAGCAGAGCTGGTACAAAAGCTGCAGTCCAGTCCCAAAGTTACGGCTCACAGCAGCCTCCAGCTTCTGGGCCATATGGCTGCATGCAATTTTGTAGTAACCAATGCACGCTTCTACCTGTGATGTCTGCAAGGTTGGCTCAGACATGTGTACAAACCCAATGTGCACCCCCTATCCAAATTCCCTACTGTCCCCACAGCAGTAAAATAATCCCTACAGAGGTGGACAATCCCACAGAACCTCTGTTCAGGCATCCCATTCCTCACACCAGACCTATCTGCTACTTTGACTACAGATGGCTCCCTCACAGGGTGGGAAGCACATTTGCAACATCACATGGCTCAGGGATTGTGGTCCAACACAGAGAGAAACCTTCACATGAGCATTCTGGAGCTTTGAGTTGTAAGATACGCATGCAAGCAATCCCTTCCCTTTATTATCAACAATCATGTCAGAGTATACACAGATAATGTAGTGGTTATGTTTTATATAAATTCTCAGGTCAGAGCCTGCTCACATGCTCTATGCACAGAATTCATGACCCTCTGGAACTGGTGTCTAAAGCTTGGTATAAAAATCACTGCCTTCCATCTTCCAGGTAATCTCAGTACCACGGCAGACACGTTCAGCAGAGCCCTTCTTACTGAGTACGAGTGGCGACTCAACCAAGACATCCTGTTGTGGATCTTCCATCAATGGGGTCACCCCATCATATACCTTTTCACCACTCAAACCCACAAAAAGTGCCACCTCTTCTGTTCCAGAGCAGGAACGAGGAAAGGGTCTATGAGTGACACCTTTTTAATCAGCTGGTCATCTCACCTCCTGTACTCCTTCCCTCCCATACCTCTCCTAAACAAAGTCATACACAAGGTGAGGACAGACAATGCACAACTAATTCTCACAGTTCCATCATGGCCACAATAACCCTGGTTTCCCTTCCTGACCAGGTTGTCCCACACACCTCCAATTTCCCTATCACAGACCCCCAGATCTCCTCCAGCTGGGAGTCCAGACCAGCTATCCCAACCGGCACATGCTGCACCTCAAAGCATGGTACCTTGATGGTTCTCTGCACAAGAGCTAGAATGTCCACAACAGGTTCATGGAGTATTGCTTCACAAGAGAGCTCAGAACACCCGCAAGACATAAGCTCAAAAATGGAAGAGATTTTCCATATTGTGTTCAGACTGTCAAGTCGCCCCATTTATGGCTTCTATACCCCTTATCCTCGAGTACTTGCTGCATCTCAAACAATCAGGCCTTGCTATAAGCTTCATCAAGATCCACCTGGCAACTGTAACAAACCTTCATCTCAAGATAGACGACTCTTCAATCTTTGCACATCTGATGACCAAAAGATTCCTGAAAGGTCTATCCAGAAGTGATTCCACCTTCGGAGCTTTGGGACTTGCACCTGGTGCTGAATGCACTTACACACTCTCCATTTGAGCCAATGGCTACCAGTACTTTATTGCACTTTATCTATGAAAACAGTATTCCTTGTAACCATCACATCAGCCAGACGATTAGGAGAAATTGCAGCGTTTATGGCAGATCCTCCATACACTACCTTTTTCAAGGATAAAGTGACATTACACACCCACTCCAAATTCCTGCCTTCATGCTGGATCCAAAGTCCTTCCTTGAATCATTCAGCTTTATAGTCACCTGCTGTGTAGCACCCACAGGGACATCTCTCTCTTGAAAAGGAAGTTACTCACCTGTGAGTAACCTGTGAGTAACTGATGTTCTTCAAGATGAATGTCCCCGTGGGTGTTCCCCTACGCTCCCTTCCTCCCATCTACGTCAGAGTTCTGGCCTCTTCCGTTGGTCTCTCTCTGAGGTAGAGAAGGAACTGAGGGGAGGGGAAACTTGTACATGCGCAATGCCTGCACACTAGGAACACATGGCTAGAATAGCCCGAGGGACACTGCTCTGAAGACTCTGATACTCGGAGCAGCAGCAGCAGTGCACCAACCTGATATGTAGCACCCAGGGGAACACGCATCTCGAAGGACATCAATTACTGCACAAGTGAGTAACCTCCTCATCTCCAACTGTGTCTGGCCAACTGTGTCTGGCCTCATTCCTCTCACTGATGGCCACAGCCATTGTCTTTCTGTCTCATGAGAACCATGTGTCAGATCACTGCTCCATTCATCAGTTGTCTTAACAAGAACAGGAAAGTCTGGGGGCACCCATAAAAGCTTTACCTCCTCAAAGCATGTAAGGGGCAATTTTAGATCCCCACAGAATGAGGATTGACTTCCAAGTTGGATCTGATCTTGCCAAGTCTTTGTTCTTCCCAGATGGCACATAACTTCTAAGATCAGTACCAGCAAAAGACTCAGCATCATAAGGCAAGAATCCAGTGTGGAAAATCACCTCAGCTCAGACTGCTACCTGTGCACCAAAGAGCAGTCCCACCACTTCAGTGAGGCAAGGGAGAACTGAACACTAGGCTACTTATAACTACCAACACCAGTCCCTTTCATCTCATAAGGTGGAGCCAAACCTTCAGCCACCAGCTCAGCATCAAAGAAGCACAAGTCACAAAGTGCCTATACCTGAAAATACCTGTACCAGACACCAGTACCAGCTTTGACACCAGTAACATCAACATTGACACTGTCAGCGAAATCCCTGCTGGTACCCAATGAGTCTGTGTTGGGGGAGGTAACCCGATCCCTAGCACCAGTGTCTCTACACTTGGCACAGGTGCATATTTCTGGCATCTTGGTACTGAAGTCACCTCAGAGGTTGATGCCGTGCTTCTGGGTGATGTCTGTTCCTCATTTCCATCACTGAAACATGCCTTTTCTTACCCATCCATTTGCAACCTGCCTCCCCTCAGGTCATGAGATGGTCTCTTTCGACAGATTAAGAATCTCAGGTTAGCACGGACACGCATCCACCTACAACATGGCAATGGCCAAGTCAGCACTATCTGAACCAGCATTGCCAATACAATGCACCACCCCGGCCATATCAGGAATACTAAGGATCGTCTCCCAAGACATCCAGGAGCTGGTCTTCTGAAATCATAGAGCTTCTTCTCCTTCTGCATCTATAGACAGACTCCCATCTACCAACAGGGAAGAACAAGAAAAAGAAAAGGCAGTGGAACCCTCCAGAACAAAACCCCTCATTCAGCAGAGTCTCTGACTCCTCCTCCCTAGAGAAAGTCATCTCTTTAGCTCCAGTACTGGCCCCCTGATTACTTTAAAGCATTTTAGGAGCTACTTGCATGCATTACTTGACATCGAAACATCTGAAGAAAAAGCTCCCAAAAGTTCTCGTATTTTGCACTTGTCTTCTGATGGTGAGATAGCTCTACCTACCCAGAAGAGGACATCTTAGACCCAACCCAGGACCTTGTGGCAGACACAAGCTGTACTACCACCTATAGCTAAGATAGCAAGAAATAATTATCAGATACCCCAAAAGGGGTTTGAACTGTTTGGCATACATATAAGTCTGTGTGCCTTGGTGGTTTCTGAGGCCCATGAAAAGATTACAAAGCAGATTAATAGCATTCCTAACGACAAAGAGCTCTCCAAAATTAGACTTATTTAGAAGAAAGGTCTATTTATCAGTATCACTGCAGCTATGAATTGCTGATTACTGGGACTTGTGGGTAAACAGCTAGCTCATTGAGGTAGGGTATCTTCCAAAAGATTCCAGAGAGGAATCAAAAAGCATTACTCTGGCAGGCCAGCTAGATGCAAAAACACCACTATAGGTAGCCATGGATGCATATGATACAGCAGCTTAGAGCCATGGCCTCTTCTGTGATCACACACAAAGTGTCCTGGCTGCAAGACTCCTTACAACCTTTGTGGCTGTAAATGTAGCTTACTGTGCTTGATCAAACTATTAAAAAATACTTAACACAGAGGTTCCCAATCACTTTAAACTGTCCTAGGACTGTGCAGGTTTCTGTGATTGACACTTTAGGTTCTTTCTCTCTACAATACCCTTTGGCTCAGTGCACAGCCTCTGGACTGGGCCCCAAAATGTCATATGTGCACATTACTCTGCAGCAAAGCTCGCCTTGCCTCAAATCCCAGTCTTGAAATGACAAGACGGCTTTGGAATAGCCAAAGCAGGTAAGAGCATGGGCAGGTGAACAGAAGGCAGCAGATAACAGATGCTAAAGTCACGATCTTATTGGTAATTTGGTACACTTTCTCAAAACATATCTTTAAGAAGTACTGACACTGCTTAAACCCTTGTGAACCTGTGTGGCTTCAGTGTTCTTCCACTATTTGAGGATAAGCAGCGAAAGTACTAGATGCCCTAAACCTTTCCTAATTACACTCCAAAACCAATGGCACTTCGCAATGCATGGGACTAGCAGGGAAACTATAAATAGCTCTCTCAGAAACATAGTTATCCACGTTCACTCTTACGTGCACCAGCAGCATGATCTCAGACGTCTCTGCTGGTCTATAGGGCGTTGCCCCAGTGGAAATAGGAACACATTTTGGCAGTGTCTGTGGTTTCAGCATGTGAGGTTCTTGCTCCAGAAACTACAGTTGGACTGGGATCTATACAGCAGGATATCAGCAGCAGCCAAAGGTAGTCTCCTCTGAACAACAAACCTGCAATAGTGAACGTTGGAGTGAGTGGGCTCCATCCTGCTTGGTTTAGAGGCTATCCATTATGGTGACAGTAGAAAAAATTGTGCTGTTTTACTGACACATTCCACCAGCCAGGAATTAAAAGTCACCCATCCCCCAAGCATCTGTTGACAAAGTTCATTTAAAAGGGTCACGTTCCACACACAGCAGGGTATGCTCACAATGAAACGACTACTTATGGATCTGTCTGGGACTGATATCTCTAGTAGGCAAGGTCCTTGCATACCAGTCCGTCAGCAATGGTGAGAAAATGGTGGCACATGAAAGTTCTTGCAACATTTTCTAAGTATCAGGGAATTTTTTCAGCAAGCAACATGGAAGACCAGACTTTTAGAAAGTTCAGTTCACTATCCCCTCCTCTCAGACCCACCCACACCCATCCACCCACACAGTGCTGTGTGCCTACAGCTTCAAGAGAGCAAGACTTGACTAACTGGAGACCACTAGGTGGGAATCCATTGATGCTAAGTATTTCCATTGGGCTACAAGCCCTTTTTTGTGGGAAGTAACAACATTTTAATTATATTTGCCACTTTCTTAAAATTCAGGGCAGTTTCTCAAGGGAATGGGAGAGGGATTACCCAAGCTATACTTTGCTTCTTTAGCCGTACCAAGCGGACACTCCATCTCCAGTTCACAGTTACCTATTTTGATGCATTCATGACGTCTTAAATATCTTTTCACATAGAATTGTTTTAATTGGTACATTATTGTTATCCTCGCATTCTTGTCTAATACTGATGATATCAGAACTATGAGTAAGGAACAATAACTTAACAGCGTTTAGAAGGCTTCTTAAGACAGCCAGTCACAGGAAAACTCTATTTCTGATGTCATCAGCCTGGCCTTATTGGTAATCCTGAAAGATTCCAGAGCCACCTGAGAAGCGTTGAATGCCCTGGATTCCTGTTGACTTCAGTGGAACCTGCGGGGCTCAGCACCTCCTAGCAGGAGCTCAGCACCTGGTAGGATTGGGCCTCTCCTGTGAGCAAAAACTCAAGTTCAAAATAATGTTTTGTAAGACAGACCAAAAGAAAAAATATATCCATTGTCAGAAAGGAAGAATTTGTGGAGCAGCATTAAAACAAAATCTTCATCTGAATGTATGGGCAAACATCCATCTTCAGTGTTCCAGCCAAATTTTCCTTGTTTAACACTTGAAAAGAAAACACAAGAGCAAACATCTGAAAGAGGAGGGTAAAAGCAAAGAGACCCCACTGTGAAAAAGCAATGTGGTAACCTAACACAGCATCTGGGAGCGAGGGCCAGCTTTAGTTTTTTGATTGTCCTCATTTGCATGCATCACTGGATGTTCTGGACATCTAAAAATACAGCCCCAATTTACATAAAAACAAAGTACAAAGCTAATTTGGTTAGTTCAATGTCCTCAGTGTGTTCCATTGGCAGAAAGCACAGGAGCCTATTACTGGGGTCCCAAATAACATGTTGGCTGAGTTCAGCTGCACGGGAAGAAGCAGTGCACCAATTTCACTCTCACTAGTGTAACCACAGAGAAGCACTTCAAAGACATTTCCATTCTTGGGCGTGTGATGTAGGCTACTCCCAGCAGCGTATGCTGATATTTATCTGAGAGCGACTATGTAAAGTTTGGATTCTCTTATACTCTCTGGTACAGCCTGGAACACTAGCTACCGTCATTGGTTTTCAGAACGAATATCCACATTGGAAATGGCCTCAAAGGTCAATAAAGAAAGAGGGTCATGCACAGTGTTCAGAGTGATTAGGTTTCTCTAGGGGTAGTTGGAACTCAGCTGCTTCCAGACTCCATTGGTTCATCCCTCACTTCCCCGGAGGTTCTTTGTCTGTGGGGGTAGGTGAGGATATGGAGTGGGCTAATTGACAGCTTTACCATCCCACTTTCTACAGCTGGCAATGGCTATTGTAGGATTGCCAAGTGAGTGATTACATTATCTCAGCCTATTGTTTTAATAACCACTGTGTAATCACTGAGAACTGTATGCTAGGACACGAGGACATATACAGAGAATGTCATAGGGATTTGGGATAGTGTGGGCTAAATGGGTTTGCAGTTCAGACTGAAATATTAGAAGAAGGCTGCTTCCTGTGCAGAAGTAGCATGGAGTTGAGGAGGAGAGGTCAGTTAGCTGCTATATCGGGAGATGTTGTTCCTTCTGAGTTCTAGCTAGAGCCAGAGGGGAGGGATATTAGACATGTATTAGCAGCATTCAGTCCTCTACTCCCTACTCAAGATGCCTAGAATCCCAGAAAACACTGGGCCACATTCAGACCTGTTGTAAGAGTGTGCAGCTCTCATTGGGGGTTGCATCCACATTATCCAGGGCTGAATTTGGTCCACTGAATCCATAGGGGAATCAGTCCAGTCTACTTTTGCATTCTTTCCCCTCTATTTTTGCCCTCTTCTGCCATTTTGTTGCTCCTGTGTTAGCCTGGGCCTCTTCATTGGAGATTTATTACAGCTTATTTCTGTCTGCCTTTCTTTAAAGCCAGCTGAACATACCCAATGCTCTTCCTCTATGGTAAGACCAAAAATACAGACCACCTTCCCAGCTTCTGTGACAGTTGTCCTAACACACTCCTTTACTCTCTTCCCCTGATCATGGGTTTTTTCTCCAAGCCCAGCCTAGTTATCTCTGCATGAAGCTGTCGTGTTGTTGTTGTGTTTGTTTGAATCTGGTGTTCACATGAGCTGTGACTATGCTACATACGTGTATTTCTCATGCACCCTGAGTTTTCCTTTGGTCAAGTTAATTGCTGTCCTACTTTCTAATGAATTACCAAGAGAGAACAAGGACTGTTAAGATTTCTTGTTAGCAGCTACCTTTCTATATCAATTTGACATTGGCTTGACTCACCATGTGATTTCAAATTTAAATTTACTATAAAGGTCTGAGGCTCTGAATCGCTGATGAGCCGAGCTGATTTATTGTGAAGTTTAAGATCCACTTTTGTATAAAAAGAGACTAAGCAATAATGATCAAAAACTGCATAGCCTTTGAGGGCTACATTTTAAAACAGCATGCCATGTGGGGCTTATGAAAGCCATTCTCTGTGTGCAATTATATAAAACTTCCCTGGTCTGTCAGAGAGACAGACACACATCAGAGAGCTGCTAGAAAATGAAAATGTAGCAAGCAAGGAGGAATCTGTTCAGACAGGCCAAGCAGTTGTCACTTGTTCTTACACTGTCCAGCCCCTCCAGTAAACATAGCAACTGTGGAAGATATAAGCAAAAATTCTCTAGTTCATGCACTGCTGTAATAGATGCAATTAGGCCCTATCCACATGGCAGTAAAGTTTTAAATAATGGGCCTTAACTCTTCTTTGAATTTAGTTTATTAGAGGAAATTGGGCCAGAGGACTTACCTGGAGTGGGAGGGGTGTACAGTCTTTGTAGTTGCCTGCTTAAATAGTAGTCCTGGATGCAGACAGGCAAGCATCGTGTCTATTTAAATGCTCACAGAGCCAAACTCTCTGCTCATTTACACTCCGTTTACTTTAGTGAAGTTGTATTGATGTAAATGAGAGGAGAATTTTGCTTACAGACTATCTGCAGTGTTAAATTAGGGGGCCAGGCAGAGGTTAGGGTTTGGAGGGACACTCATTGAAATGTATTCCTGCAGGTTGTTTGTCCCCTTACTCTCTCCATCACTGATCGGGGTCCTCAGGCAGCAAAAACCCACACAGCATGATGTTGAAGACTGTGTCTTGCCAACAAGTGGGGAACCACCATCCCATATTGGCCACAGGTTTGGTGGTCCCCAGAATCCCACGCCATAAGTTTGATGAAGACACTAATTCTCAGAGGTGTCACTGATGATTAAAGTGCTTGGTACCTCAGGCAAAACTGCACCTCCTGTCCAGTGCTCGTCTACTAGACACAGCACAATGTTTCTCTGCGACTTTCGATTGACGTGTAGGTAGCCACACACCATTGCAATTCACATGCTGGAACAGAGAGTCAGTTTGGGAAGCAAAGACTATAAACAATAGTTTGGAAAGAAAAAGCAGACATACACATCATTCACAGGGCCACTGCATCTTGAAGCAAGACTTTTTTTGAGTAATCTCAGAAATATAAATTCATGTAATTCCCTGAGGAACAGAAATGCAACAGATGCTGCTCATTTTGAGCTATAATAGGAAATCCAAAAGATCTGTTCTCTCCTGGTTTCGATAGTGGTGACTAGCTAAGAAGGGGTGATCTGCACTGTTTCTGAGTCCAAAAGGTTACTCTCTCAGTAGTTTGGTGCTTAGCATCAAGCTCTTGGTTTTGCAGCAGGGAAGGGGGTGGTATCCATGTGCTTCTCTGGCAGAGTGAGTAGGAGGATGACAAGATTATCTCTCGGTTTAGCCCAGGGTTATGTTCCCACAGCGCTTCCAAGGGAAACTCCTGCTTCTTTTATTTAGCACAGTATTTTCATGGGTTTTGGGGGCAAAATGAACTGGAACCCTGTAACTTTGTTCTGCACAGTTCCCCCAAGCAGAGTGATTGTCTCATCTTGAACTGGGCACCTGGGTTCCTTACACAAGCTGAGGCAAGGCAGCTGACTCCTTTTTGTTCAGGAAGCTGTTGCCCACGTATATATATAAAACATGAAAAATGTCAAAGCTGGTTGCAGGCCCTGGGGGAAATGATTAGTGACAAGGCTGAAGCAGTGAGAAAAGCAGAGGCCAGGAGAGAGGCTATTTAAAAATACTCCTGGCCTGAGCATCAGCTGTCAAGCCAACGTTTAAAAAAAATACCGGGCTGTGCACAGGCTGTGGGAAATACAGAGGGGTCATGAGAAAGACGAAGGGCCCAGAGCTCAGGACTGTGAGTGCACAGTGCAGAGCACAAAAAACACAGCTAGGCCCCTGTGGAGATGGGAGGGCTGATTCCAAGACTCAAGCAATGCTAAGAGCTTGGCTCAGTGGCAACCCGTACTGTGCTCACATGGGACCACCAAACTTGAAAGCAGACTTAGGACCTACCAGAGTTCCCCAGGCAGAACAAGCTAAATGTATCATAGATACTTAGTGTCAGATTAACCAGGGCAGCTGACTGATGCACATTATGTAGTAGCTTCAGAGACAAATCCAAAAGAAAACTGTCTTTCTTCACCCTCTCTTCCACCCCCTGTCTAATTGTGACTTCTTGATCAGTGTAATCACAGAGGCTATGTCTACACTGCAGGCTTCTTGCGCAAGAAACTTTTTGCAGAAGAGATCTTCCGCAAAAACGTCTTGCGCAAGAGAGCGTCCACTCTGCAAAAGCGCATTGAAAAAGCAATGCGCTTTTGTGCAAGAGAGTGTCCAGATTTCATGGATGCTCTCTTGAAAAAAAGTGCTGATTGTGATCCACAGAATGGCCACCAGAGCACCTGTGCTTTTTCCTCTTTCCTGTTTTTGCGTAAAAAACCTCTGTTGCCCATCCACACACACCTTTTTGTGCAAGAACTCATCTGCAAAAAGGAGTTATTCCTCGTAGAAGGAGGAATACCTATACCACAAAAACCCCTCCGTTCTGTCCTTTTACTTGTGCAAAAACGCACTTGAGCTGTGGACCCTCCGTGAGTTTTTGTGCAAAAATGACCGTTTTTGCACAAAAAATCTGTAGTGTAGACCTAGCCAGAGGGAATTGAGGGCTTCTTAAGGAAGATACTGTCAAGTAAACTATTCCATTACCTTTAAGACCCTGACCATGAGTTCAGGCACTTGCAGCGAGGAACCCAAAGGAAGTGGTTGATGAGAGGCTGCACAGCTTCACTAGTGAGTAGTGTAATCCAGAGAACTTTTAGGATGCCACCACAGCCTTGGGAGAGAAGGGAATTCAGACCTGCATCAATCAAGAGCGGTTGGGGCTAGGGCAGTGTGAGAGAGCTTTCGCAACACTAGGGAACAGTGCAGTGAGCTCTTCCTGGGTAGTGTTGTCTGTGATCCAGGATCTTTGTTTTTCATCTGCTGTTATAACTACTGCCTCTGTGCCAATGGGTTCCAGAATGCAGAGGAAAATTCGCGCATCTCAATCACCTTTTTCCGACTCTTCCGGGTGATGCGTCTCGTGAAGCTCCTGAGCCGTGGGGAGGGCATCCGGACGTTGCTTTGGACCTTCATCAAGTCCTTCCAGGTATTCCTTCACTTATCACTAAGTAGACAGGCCTGGAAAGAGGTATTTATGCTCTTTATTTGCCTTGCCACAAGAGATTTTCATGCTGACAGGAGGGGCCTTAAGCACAAAAGGCAAAATTTTCTTCCATGCAGCAGGCCAGCCCCTCACTAAAGTGGGGCTTCAGTGGTGCAAGGTCCTCATGTTAGACTCCCTGCACAGTGGTAAGTTCTACCTAGACAACCTAGGTAACTCCTTGGGTCTTATGCACACTTGGCAGCTCAAGGAACACTCTGGTCTCTGCTTCAGACCAAAGTGAAAGGCAATCCAGACCTAAAACCAAGGCCTTGGTTACTTTATAATCATTAAGATCTCTAGCACTTTGTAAAAGAGAAGGGATAGTGATTCCTTTATACTGGCCAAATTCTAACTCAGGTAATTACATTTGGACCATGGCTCACTTAAAATTCTGTCCTCGGTTTCAGAGGTATTCTGTATCTATTGCTTCAGGTGAAATTTGCTCATCCAGAGGGCCAGCATAAGGCTCTGTGCACCACTGAAATCTCATTTAAGCTGCCTCTCTCCACAGGGCTATATTTGCACTTTCTGGCCTAAAGTGTGGTGTTGTATAGCTGTGACCTCTTAAACAGCTACTTTTTCGCCCCAGAGGTAGCTGCATTTCAGTGGGCGATAAAGTGGTCTAGGGTTTATAAAGCACCTTGAGTTATTAGGTGAGGTATAAAGTTAAGGTGCGATAATTAACCTGCACAGCAGGAAGTGAAGGTTATACTCCAAACTGAGCCAGATCTGCAATCTAAGGTCTGGGAGTAAACAGACTGAGTGAAGAGAGAGGGACCATGGAGCATAAGGATGATCATCTCTGACAGAAACAAGGAGACAGCCCCTCATTTGAAATAGTGGTTTCAAACAGTTGCTGAGGTTAGCCAAGTTCCAGTTACAAAAGAAGCCCAGCATGGTTTTGTATTTCACAGGTGTTTGCATAGACTTATTGGACCTGGTGCTAGCAGGCTCAGCTTCTGAGGAAGTGTGTGGACAAGTATAGTAGTGGTGTAACTGTTGGTCTAAATTAAATATCAAGTGTAGAGTGGTCAGATAATGTAGTCAAAGTGAATAAAATAGTAGCATGTAGCAATGTATGAATCAGCGAGTGTGTAAATGAGTTAACACACAAGCTAAGCAATTCACAAGAAGCTGAAAGAGAAAGCAGATTCCAGCTAGGGTTGCCAACTGGACGGGCCTTTGCCACAAATGGTGTCCAGTCCATCTAGTTAGGAAAGCTGGCAACACTAATTTCCCCATACCCACACAGGATCATTTTCTGCTCCCAATATAGGCAATGACAAAACCTCCACTGGCTTAAATGGGAATAGGAACAGAGCCACACTTTTAAACTTACTCTTCCCTCTTCTTGGGCCAAATTCAGCTGTGATGTAAATGGTCACAATGCCCATTGACTTCAGCGAAGTAACACCTGCTTATATTAGGGACTGATAAAAGGCTTTTCCCCATTTTTCTGACCAACTCATATCCATAACTGTCTCACCACTTCTGGCACTGTAAAATTTGGCTTGCTGTGTGAACAGCTCCAATGGGAATTATTCTGGCAAGGAAGAAGATTGACTGACTCACCCCAGTAATTACTAGCCCAGGAAACACAATAAAGTTTTCAAATTCTGGCTGCCCAACCAGCTTAGGAACAGCTCTTTTCAATTCTGAGATTAGTTCTCTCCTCCCCAGGCCAAAAGGAGTGAGAATGTTTGCAGCTCAGGTAACCCTACCCACGCTAACTTTAATCTAGTCAGCACAGCTAAATATAGCAGTGATGTTGCAGCAGCAGAGATTTCAACATGGGCTAGCAACATGTCTGTATCCAGGGTTTCAGGAAGCCTTGATCAGCCCACACAGAAGCCCATGCCTCCACATCTTCAGCTATTTTTAATCGATTAAAACTAACAAGGGAGAGTTTACCTTAGCTGTAGTCTTACCTCCCACTACAGTGTGAATGTACCCTGGGGTATGTCTAGACTACAGGCTTTTGTCGACAGAAGTTTTGTCGACAGATACTGTCGACAAAGCGTCTGTCGACAAAGAGCATCTAGACTACATCCAGTTCTGTCGACAAAGCAAGCCACTTTGTCAACATGAGAGTGTAGACACAAAGGACAGTGTAGATGCAATAACGCCTTCTGTCTACAGAACTGTCAACAAAAGGCATTATTCCTCGTAGAATGAGGTTTACAGATGTCGACAAAACTGCTGAGTTCTATCGACGTTATGTTGACAGAACTCAGCGGCAGTGTAGACATGGGTATAGTTTTGTCAACAAAAGTCCACTTTTGTCAACAAAACCCTGTAGCCTACATACACCCCTGGTGGGAAAGTGAGTGGCTTCTAAAAGTACTGTTGAGTACTGTGAGCAAGTACCTTGTCCCTTACAGTGTTCAGTTGTTAATATCCCGTCCTGTCTCATATGAACTCCTCTTCCTAATGCTCCTCTGGAGCTGTGCGGTGCGTTTCTATAATGGCTTAAAATAGCTATTGCTAGGAGCTCTCTGTTCAGCCAGCCTCAATGTCAAATCTGAATTTTTGTGTTGCTTTTTATCCTGGGATTGTGCATTTTTCTGAGTCTCAAAATATGTCCAGGAAGTGTCCTGATTCATCTAGGACAACCGATATTCATCCTCTGCTTTGGGAGTTCACATTCCCCCCACACACTTCTGTAGTTAGTGCTGTATTTATGGAGCTGCATGTTGATCAGAGGAGTGGGGTTGGGCTGTGGGAAACCAGTCAGCAAAGCTTCCACATTGTGGTGCATCAATAGAGACCAAAATGGCTAATGGGCATACAAAGAAATCGGGTGTGTGGAGAGCAAGGTATGAGAGTAGGAACCACAAAGAGACAGAGGCATAGTGAGGGTGTTATGCGCCCGGGGGAAAAGGCAAAATTTGCACATACACACCCGCCGTCGCCATCACCTGATGGGGCCCCAAACTTGGCGCACAGCTAAGCCTGACCCTGGGAGAGGGAGGGTGGTTCCGCATCTTCCCCCACCCCCTGCAGTTTGGGGCTGGGCCCTCACACGCATTAACCCACCGGTGGAGATGGAGGAGGGTTGGGCTGGGGGTGGAGAGGAGGGAAAGAGGCTCAAGCTGGCGGCGGTGGGTGGAAGAGGAGCAGGCAAGTCAAGGGATGACAGGGAACAGAGGGGGACTAAATTGGCGCCCCTCTAGTGTGGTGCCTGGGGGCAACTGCCCCCCCCCCCCTTCGCTACACCACTGCAAGGAGAGAGCAATGAAACCAAGGAGAGGAGGTACTGCAGGGGTCTAAAGCCAGGAGAGTGGAACCGGAGGGAAGCGAGGGAATCCTGGAGGATAGAGAACAAGGAAAAGGAAGACGAAACAAGAGAGGGGGATGAAGTAAGCAGGAAATCAAAAGGAGAGGAGTGGGACAGATTGAAGGAGTAGGGTAGGGAAGACAGCATTCTAATGCCTCTTCTAAAGTGATAAGAGACTCTACGAACTTGGCCTGTTAGGTCTCTGTCTGGATGTTACCCAGGCCCACTTCTGCAGTCTTAGCTACGCCCAAGTCCACAACCTTGATTTGACCCATAAGGGCTCTCTCCAGATTTACAGACCCAAATTCCGGTTTGGTTTACCTCCACTGCGGTCTGGAATTACCCAGGGGTTAATTTGGGCATTGGGATTGGTAGAATACTGTTGAAATCCCTGCCTTACATTTCATTTTGTTTAGTTAGATGTATTGTTGAAAGGTAAATACAAAAGGTCTAAGGTTTAAATCCTGTTTTAAGGTTCTAGTTTACTCATGGTCAAATCCAACAGTTCTTGTGGAAATCACCTCTGTCTGAATAAGGACTGCAGGATTGGGCCCTAATGAAACACGGGGGCAAAAAAATACAAAATTCTGGACCCAAACACTCCCAAAGAGAAGATGTTCAGTATTCAAACCAGAGTCAGTAACCACATTTTGCAGATGGTTCTAAGATCTGTAACATGGACCCAACCAAAATCTCAGATCACAACACTCCCCTGGTGTGAGATGTTCAGACTCAGGAGGGAGATCTAAATTCCATGGCTTACGCCCATCTCTGATAAATACCTTTAAAAAAACAAAAACGTGAGAAGTCAGTGTCTTCTTTAGGGTCTGACCCTCTGTGTGCTAAGCACTCTGGATTCCTGTTAAAAGTAGTAGAAGCTGAGGACATGCAGTATCTCACAAAGCAGGTCTCCTACTTACAAGCCAGCAGCAGCTGTCAGGTCTTTGCATTTCCTTTTCAGCATCAGATCCATCACAGACACCTGATTAATATCCAATGCCATCACTGATACCTTACTCAGAACAGGAAATGGTAGCCTATGCCACTTTCAGTGCTTGTGATATCATTAGCCATAGCAGAAGAAGCCTTGAACTTCAAAGCAGCTTCAGAATGTCACAGTGAAAAGTGTCACTTGCTCTTGCTGCTAATATCAGGCGATGCTAATTATAAGTTTTCTACATTTGGGAGATGAGCAAAGATTGGACCTAATTCTGATTGTACTTTCACTGGTGTACAACAGGAGTGATTCCACTCAAATCAGTGGAATTATACCAGTGTAAGTGAAAGCATAATTGGGCCTATCTTGTTTTGGATAGTACAATGGCTGTATTTGAGGCATCTGGTGAAATCAAAAGTGGATCAGTAGAGACATCTAGTGGTCAAATGGATAAATGGCAGACCTTAAATTATTCTGGACTGGCACTGTTCTCAGGCTATCTTGATAAAGCAGGGCCCCAGTAGAATATGCCTCGCTCCAGCATGCCAAGTTATCTGATTAATTGATACAGTATATTCTGTTTTTTCCCCTCCAGGCTCTCCCCTATGTGGCTCTTCTAATAGTGATGTTATTCTTTATCTATGCGGTGATTGGAATGCAGGTAGGTGATTCTCAAGAGCTTAACTTTCGCACATGAGACTGAGAAGGGTAGTGGCACAAGAAGTCACCAAATCATTTTCTGGCTGTACATTTAGCTCCTTTCCTAACCATGTAATCAGGCATTTAGGAGGGCAGAGCTCAGGCAATGAGCCTGAGTTAATGTCAGAAAACATTAACTGGGTTTGCACTGCCAACAGCACTTGAAAATTACACCAGCCAAACCAAACAAAAATTCTGTGTTGGAATATCCCTATAGATGTATCAATGGTGATTTACCGGCTTGCTCATTGGAGCACAGCAATCAGTTCAAGTAGCTCAGAGCCATGCTGGTGATCAGGCCTGATTATTCTCTCACCCCACTTTCATGGTGGTATAAGTCCGTTGACTTCAACAGAGTTATTCCTGATTTACACCAGTGTTGGTAAAAATAGGATCAGACATCAAATCTCAGCTTTTTACTTGTGCCAGTTCCTCAATAAGCTGCATCAGTGCTATACTGTATTCTGCTTATGAAACCAAACTTGGAACCAGCATGAGCAGGAATCTATGCAAATGACTGATAGTCCGTACAGACAAGTGGAAAAAGCTATTGATGTACACACAGTGTATGTGACTGTCCCAGCTATATGTTACATTCCTGCCTCACTGGTGATGATTTTTCATGCTAAGCTTCACTTTCCATTTAGTTACTCAAAAGTCTCAAAACATCCACAAAGGTAGAGAGACCAAAGAAGAAGGTCTTTCGCCATCCGACAGCCCGTATTCTTCACAATGGAATCAGAATTTGTTAAAACTTAAGAAAGGTTCGGCAAAATCCATCTGATCCATTATGCCTCATTTTTTATTTTTATCATAACCCAAATGTATCACCTTTTCACTATCTACTCTTTTTCTCTTTCTCAAGAAACAAAGTTTGGATTACACTGTCTCTGTTGCCTCCCCAATAACACTGTCTATTTAGCTCTCCAATTAGAGTGGCCACCTTATAAAACCTTACCGCTTTGGCTTTAATAATCTAACTAGCTAATGTTACCAAGATCTTCCTAGAATTCCCTATACAGTATAGGGAACAATTTGAGAATACTGCACAAACATTACCTAATTGCTATTCTATGAGCACTTAACGATGACCTCTGTCAGTCTATAGTATCTCAGATGAGCCGATCATGTTAATATCTAAGTAGTGCTATTAACTTTTTTTAGATGATTTTAGATTCAATCCCCCATTTTTAACCATCTCAACAGTGGGGATACCAGATGTCTATCAGTTGTGTCAATCCCTTTCCAAATTCCAGAGACCTCTGCTAGGTCACATTCTAGTCTCTGCTTTCATCATTTCTCATCACTTAGATTCTTTGGACCTGTTGTACTGTTTGTTGTCCTGTGCTATGCAAAAGGCAATGGCATAATTACAGGTAATTGGTTTGCACTGATGCCCCCAGTTTGTGTGCTGTCCTGAACCTGCAGAAGCAGACTCCTTGAGGAAGGCCTTCAATATCTCATTGTTGAGCAGCTGACTTGAAAGCCTAGCTGACTGCTATAGCATGACAATACTTTGACAATGACATAGGAATTTCCTACATAAAGGAGACCAATCAGTTCATCTTAGCTACTTCTCTGACATGAAGTGTAACAATAGTCAAGCCTCACTACCTAACATACCCATGTGGAAAAATACAAATTGATGCTGATGGATGAAGCTACCAGTCTGATGATAGCCCAAGAGACACGGTCTTGAAAATGACAATAGGGAGGGACCTCCTCCTGCAACTTCTTCTACTTGCAGCTTTTGCCTCACACTCCATTTCTCCACTGAGCAGTGTCGCAAGCTTATAGTAACACTGCCCGTGCCCTGTCTGAGTTGAAGCTGGGCTGTGAAAAGGACAATCAGACTCTTCCAACAGGGAAACTCCCTCATGTACTGTCTCCTGAAAGGAAAAATATGGGCTGCCTCAACTCAAGCTGCCTCTGATTGTTGAAGCTGTCCTCCCATGATAGTTACTCCCAGCGCCTCTTCGGTGCAGCTGGCACTGTCACTGCCCACCAGCGGGAAGGGGGATCTGAACCAGGGCAAACCCAAAGAGCGCTTGAAGAGCATTCTATTTAAAGATGGTCCTGCTGCATTGGAACTGTTTCCCTGAAATTCTCCCGGTGCTTTTTCTATTTTTTTTTTTCCATTATTGAGAATATTGGCGTGAAAACAGGCTCTTTGTTCCTCCAGAGCTGCTTTGTTCCTGTTGCCCATTCTGGCTATGAGGTTACAACACTCTATCCATGAAAGCAGCGTCAGGATGGTGTCAGATGGAGAATAAACACCCCTGAGCTGATGATGTTTTACGAACTTTCTGGCCAGGCCAGGCTTACTCAGCTCTTGACGGTAGTGGCTATAGATACTAACACTGCACAAGAGGCTTGCAAGGAACCTTGAAATCATCTGACACTCCCCTGCCTTTGGGTTTTATTACAAATTCAAAACTCAGACCTTGCTCACCTAAAGCTTGCTGAGCACTGTGGGCTAGATTCTGTGATCTGACTGTGCTGTGCTTGATGCAAAACTGGTGGAGCTGGCGGTTGCAAAGGTAGCTTTAACCCACCTTTATGAGTTCTGGGGACCTAATGCCATTCTCCTTCAATTCTAAGGGTGGCCCACAGCCAGTCTGCTCCCCTGGGTCAATCAGAGTAGCATAAGGGATGGGGATGGATGATTCCACATGGATTGCAACTAAAGAAAATGTTTGTGCAGCCCCTAGCAAAGCAAAATTGCAGAGTTTCCTTCAGCTCTGAGAAATACAAAGATTCAAGTACAAGTACATTCACTGAGGAGGATGCCGTTTAAGGGGGCTGCATTGTAGCCAGTTTCATCCCTCATCTAACGCCATGGAAGAGAATGGAGGATGTACCTTTGGAGTTTTTTCCCAAGATTATAATCAGTTGCTCCTTGACTCTTAAAACAGCAGTTCTCTGCTGGACACCAGCCTTCCTCAGCCTGCTGCCACGTCTTCCCTGCAGGAATTAGAATGATTGAATTCCTAAGAAGTACCAGTAGGACAATAAGGTGGTAGGGAAAGAAGATGGAAATGAAATCAGTTTGGCATAAAGAAGAGAGCTGCTTTCCCCCTTGGATACTTGTGTCATTTTATTTCCTCTCCTTAGATATAGGACTTTGCGCTTATTAGTGCTGCATTTGTCTGCATTGCCTACAGCCCTGATTTGAATCTCTACAGGTCGCTCTGCAGTTTGCCTCTATGGCTACATCTATACTACATGCTTCTTGCGCAAGAGTTTTTGCACAAACACTTCTTGTGCAAGAGCATGTCCACACCTCAAAGCACATTGCAAAACCGATGTGCTTTTGCGCAAGAGCGCGCACCTGTGCTTTTTCCCATGTGGGTTTCTTGTGCAAGAAACCCATCTAGAGCATCCACACTTGCCTTCTTGTGCAATAGCTGCAGCGCTAAAAGCAGTTATGCCTCAGAAAAGGAGGTTGACCTACGGTGGAAGAATCCCTCTGTTCTGCTGTTTAACTGCCCATTCAATTGCTCAAGCGCTCATTTGGGTGTGGGCGCTCCGCAGGTTTTTGCGCAAAAACCTTGTAGTGTAAAAGTAGCCTATGTGTTTACTTCTCCCTAGGCTTCAATGTTCTCAGCAGATGTGATAATGTTGAATTTTACACCCAAAAAGCCCCAATCAAAAAGCCCCAAAGAAAGAGACTTAATAGGTTTCCCTGTCTGTATAGTAGCCTAAACACATACATACAAGGGAATTGTGGCAGCCATCCAAAGAAGCCATAAAACTTCCTAGCATAGCAGTACCTTATCTTGTTTCAGAGATGAAAGCTCCACCTCTCAGATGGCAGTAACCCCACAGAGCAGTGGGGCTTCATGGATCAGACTAGGAAAGCCTCTGCTTTAAATAATATTTCAAGGCTTCTGAACACTGAACTTCTCTCTCCATAACTATTGTTCTGCATGTTTTGCCCTCTCCCCCCACACACCATCCTTGTCTTCAGCTGTCTCTTATCCCTCATCCTGCCACACCCTCTTCACATGATGTGTTCTCCCTCTTTCTCCTACCCTCCCTGGATAGCAGTTCTGCGCTCTCTTGTCCCCTGTTCACTGCTTGGGGCTATGTCTAGACTGCAGGCTTCTTTTGGAAGAAGCTTTTCCAGAAGAGATCTTCCAGAAAAACTTCTTCCGAAAGAGAGCGTCCACACTGTGAAAGCACGAAATGGACGCTATCTCACATATTAGCTGTGATTACTATGGACGAAGCAGCCACCAGGGCACCTGTGCTTTTTCCTCTTTCTTCTTCTTCCAAAAGAACTCCCTGTCCACACACACCTTTTTCTGAAAGAGCTTTTTCTCAAAAAGGCTTCTTCCTCGTAGAATGAGGATTACCAATGCCAGAAAATCCCTTCTGTTCTTTCCATTTTCTTTCAGAAGAACGTGATTGCAGTGTGGACGTAATTGAAGTTTTTTTCGGAAAACAGCCATTTTTTTTCGGACAAAACAACACCCCTTGTAGTGTAGACATACCCTGGGGCACACCTGGATAGCCATTGCAGGATTCACTAGCACTACAAGTATTATTTATAAAGAGCCTGATCCAGAACCCATTGAAATCAATGGGAAGACTCCCACTGCCTTCATTTTTTATTAGGGCCATAGCACCAAGTCCTGTATGTCTTTGCTCTGTCCTTAATCATGCTTCTTACTGACTTCAGTGGGAGCTTCATGGAAGTAAAGACTGCAGGATTCAGCCCATTGTTTTTGACTCTTATCACTGCTCCAATGTCAATGCAGCAGTACTGGTGTGGGGCAGAACTGTTTTGAAGCAACCATACCCAGGACACCTGGCAGACCTGATTGCACCATTGCATTCTGGGGTTCCTGAAACACTTACCTCGTACCACCAAGCACTGTTACTAGGACCTGAGGCTTTGAGGTAATTTTCCAAACGTGGGGCACTCCACTGTACAAGGGCACGGCTGTTGTGCACAGAGGCAAGGCATTTTACAGACTCTGAGAGCTCAAAGCAGTCCACATAGAGGTCTGTTGCAATGCTTTTCCTCCTAGAGCAGACAGGGCTTCTGCTAGAAAGCTGGTGAAGGGGGAAAAAATTGCAGCCTCTCGTCTCTTCCTATTTTTTTCCACTGAAAATATCCAGTGTGAAGGCACATTGTATTGAGCTCCCTATGTCACATATTCATGGCACATGCAATAATGAATTATTAGGAGTTATGTTAATGGTATTAGAATGCGCCTCTTGTTTCTGTGTGGGTGCTTTTCCAGTGATTTAGCACAAACAGGAGGAACCGTAGCAAATATTAGAAACCAGCAGGAAACATCTTGTAGGAAGGGGTCAGACTCCAATGCTCAGAATCACCGAGAAGCAAGGAATTATAGCTGATAAGAGTGATTTGGGGGCTACAAAGCCAAGTTGACAAGACCTCTGCTTTCTGCTAGGTGTTTGGTAAAATTGCTCTGAATGACACCACGGATATCAACCGCAACAACAACTTTCAGACGTTCCCTCAAGCAGTGCTGCTACTCTTCAGGTGGGTGTCACAGCTTTGTGTTGGGTGCATCTGTGAGGGTGACTTTGTGCATCCGGACATGTCGTCTCCATTTTTACCATATCGTGATCATAAGATGATTAGAAATACAGTGTTCCAAATCCAGAACCTAGTATTTGTTTTTCCAGATGAGACCATTGGTCCATCTGACCTGAGTTCCTGCCTCCACTAATGGCCAATACTTGATGCCTCAGATAAAACCAACACCCCCATACCACAAATTCATATATCTAGTTGTTCAGTAGGCTACCTGTGGGGGAGGGGAACTCTTTCCTTTCCACTAAAGTGACCAGTTACCCACTGAAGCATCGAATTTGTTTACCTCAGCTGAGCCACAAATGTTAATATTGATCACAAAACCATTCGTTCTTTAAATCTAACCAAAGCATTTGAGCTCTCTGACCTTCTGCAGCAGGAAGAAGAGTCTTTAACACAGTGTTCAAGTGGTTCTCTTGAATTTACAGGAACATAAGGATTGACTTCCTGCAACACACCAAAGGGCCCATGATTCTGTCTCTGGCAATGGCTACTGCCATGAAGGAAAAGACTCTGCCTCAGGGGGAAATGTCTTCTTGAGCTAGTTGTTGATCATCTGTCCATTTCCCTCACTCCCTTCTGAAATGCCTACTCAGAGCAGGGTGCCAAATACCAATCAGGACACTGATCTTTGTTCAGTCTGACACATCATCCATCTCCAAACTGGTGGTTGGCAGCCCGCTTTGCCTATGTGTAGCAGGCAGACAGAGAGTGCTGAGGACGGCATTTCCTGACGGGAAGAGTGCAGGGATACAGCACTCTCACATTGCCCGTAGGCTTATAGGGAGAGACAGAGGACAGGAGAAGTGAGCAGCTCAGGAGAGGACAGGGAAGAAAACGATAAGGAAACTCAAAATGGAAGGTGCAAAATGCTGCTATCCTTCCAGCCCTGAACATTCTCCTTCCAACAGCACCCAAATCTCCCTGAGCATCAGGGCAGAACATGGTGGCCCTGCATCCATAGTGTACAAAAGCCAGGTCTCCAGTAATGGATAATATGACCATAGCAACAAAACTAGGAGAGGAATTTGTCAGTTCATGTTAAACCTGTCTCATCACCCACCTTATGTGGGCCATAACTTCAATGGGAGCAGAAGGCTCTTAATGTGCTGACTCAGGGGTGGGCAATAAAATGGCAGCAGTTTGCCAGAGGTAGTCCCTGCTGGGCCACTGCCACTCTATTTACCTGCACCTCCACAGGTACCGGCAAACACAGCTCCCGTTGGCCGTGGATTGACATTCCTGGTCAATGGGAGCGGTGGGGCGCAGCACGGACTGGAACGCTGCTTCCCGCAGCTCCCATTGGCCAGGCATGGCGATCTGTGGCCAACAGGAGCTCTGATCACGCAGACCAGCAGAGGCACAGGTAAATGTAGCAGCGGGGACCCACCAAGGGCTATCCCTGGTGAACCGGATCCAGCCCATGAGCTGGTATTTGCCCACCCCTCTGCCAACTTTTGTTTCCCTTTGAAAGTGGTCACTGTTGTCTTCACTTCCCCCATTCTCAAGTACCCCTTTATACCCAGGTGTGCCACTGGTGAAGGCTGGCAGGAGATCATGCTTGCGTGTCTGTCAAATAAAAGGTGCGACCCTGACTCAGAGCCAGCCAACTCCACTGAAGGCGACCATTCCTGTGGGAGCGGCTTTGCCATCTTTTACTTCATCAGCTTCTACATGCTCTGTGCCTTCTTGGTGAGTTAGCATTGGCAGCACAAATGGTACTGGACTGTGACTGCCCAATAACCCCTGACTTCCCTGGGCGCTGATGCTGTAGCAAAAGAGACCTCACAGTTGGCAAGTCTGATACACATTGTCCACAGTGGCCTTGCAGTGACATGATACTCACTCCCCCCAGTTCATGCTCAGTAGCCTCTCTCCAGAAGACTCTCAACATCCAGTCACAGCACAAACAAGGAGGCCCTGCATCACTAGAACAGATTGGTGTCCAGAGGCCTTGAGTGAGGCCAGCAGTGCCTCTCCCCTACTTCCCACCTTCTTTCTGACCTTCTAATTTACTGTTGCTATTACTCTGAAAAAGCCGTGTCCAACTGGCATTTGTTCCATCCTGGCAGTCCCGATGTTACACAGCATTGCAGCATGCACTGCGCAGCTCTGGCTGTTGGTACTCAGAATGCTCTCCTCTGATGCCTTTTAAGCCATTTGGCTCAATGCCAATAAATGACTCCAATTCTGCCCTCAAGAGAAAAAAAATAAACCCAGGCCCAGCTCAGAGAAAAGCCTGTATCAATAGGTAGGCCTTGCAGCATGCCCCAAAACTCACAAACATGGGCTTCCTCAGTCAGTTGAGAGGGGGGAGTTTTATGGGGTCCTTGCTAGGAACACCTTACCTCAAGCACCTTCCCATTGAAATCAAGAGCCTCTGCTTATCTCACTTGGTATGGTGTCACCCACGAGAAGAGAGAGAGTCAAACCACACAGGGCCATGTAAGTCAAAATCCAGGCCTTGAATTGTACTTGGACACAAACTGGAAGCCAAGTAAAGTCTGGTGTTACATGTCACCTTCTTCACATCACCTCTATCTTTGTTTGCAGATCATCAATCTTTTTGTAGCTGTTATTATGGATAACTTTGACTACTTAACACGGGACTGGTCCATTCTGGGGCCACACCACCTGGATGAGTTTAAAAGGATCTGGGCAGAGTATGATCCTGAAGCCAAGTAAGTGGCAGGACCTGAACTTTGGAACATGTTAACATCTGGTACACAATCTCTATTCTCTCAAAAGTGTGGCATCCCAGAGCCAATGAAATAGGATGCCATGTTCTCAGGCAGGAAGCAAATCCAGCAAGAATACAGTATATATAAAGCTCTGTGAAAACCCTAAAAGGAAAGCAGAAGCTGAAATCTCCCCCATCTGTCCACTTGTGAATCAGACACAGAGGCTGCCTGTTTCAGGATATGTGAGCAATAGAAAATATCCCAGCCTGACTAGCATTTTTGTGTGGCTGAAAATAAAACTGTGTACATCTAGGAAAAATATAGGCCATTTATCAGAATAATAAAAAGGCCAAGGGGGATATGCATTAAGAGGGAGGCTTGTTGAGGGGCTAGCTCACATGGGGTATGTCTACACAGCAGCGTTATTTCAGAATAATGTCTATTATTCCAAAATAACTATGCACGCGTCTACACAGATAACCCATTATTTCAAAATAATTTTGAAATAATGGGCAGCTTGTTTCAGCATTTGTAAACCTCATTCTATGAGGAATAACTCCTCTTCCGAAATGGCTATTTCGGAATAGCAGTCGTGAGGATGTTCAACTGCTGCTCTTTTGAAATAGCTCCTCCCCCAGGCCATTCAAATTAATTACTCCCCAGTGCTTCCTGGGGCTCTAAATTGAGGTAGCACGTCCACACTAAGGGAGCCTGCCTCGCACTAATTTCCGGGCTTCCCTGTAGTGTAATCATGCTATTTCAAAATAAGCTGTTTCAGAGTATTTCTTCTGGAATAGCTTATCCTGAAATAATTGTGCAGTGTAGACATAGCCCATATGTTTGTAGTATTGAGTCCCCGCCTGTGACCTGGCTTGACTGACCCTTCTTAGGTTGCCATATAAACAGTATTTGAGCCCTTATAAAACCCAACCCTGGGCTCTGTTATTTTTATGCCTCCTGCTCTGCATCCCATATTTAGCTCACAACACAACTGCGGTGTTCATTCTTTGGGTTTCCACACATCATCCACTATGTGGCTGAGCCAGCCATGGCCTGCCCCATTGTGGAGGGCCAGTTCTCCTCTCTGACCCACCCCTGCAATTTCACTGATGTTAATAAGTTTGTACAAGTGCAACTGAGAGGAGAATCTGACCCACAGATTCCCCTGTGGGTCATCTGCCACTGTCTGAAATGCTCTTGGGTCTGATGCTCATTTACACTACCTTTTGAAGCCACTCTGGCAGGGTAAAGGGGCCTTAACATGGGTGTAAATTACTTAGCTCCAAAGTTCCTGGGTTCAAGACCCCTTAAATTCATAGCTAATTCTGGCTGTGCAGAGTTTGGGGTGGCATCATTTTATTGGAGGTCCCCTTTGCCTATCCCTGGTGGTGGTCCACAGCATTTTCAATAAAGATAAGGGACAACCTCAGTGCTGGAGCAAACATTCCATTTGCTAATCAGGCCCTAGTATCCAAAGCATGCTGACATGGGGATTTGTTTCAGAATAGCCATTCCTGAAGAACTGTCCCTGACTAATCCCATGTGTGGACACTCTTATTCCTGGATAACAACACCTTGTTCCAAATTAGCTCCATCCACTTTTAAGCTCATTCAGAATAAGGTACTCTTGTTCTAGAATAAGAGTCTCCATATATTGGGAATAGTTAACCTATTTGAAATTCACATCCTCCTTTATTCCAGATTAATTTCCCTGTGTAGACAAGCCCCAGGACTATTAGTAAACGGGGTTAGCTATAGGGTTTCTGGAGCCATATGACAAATATCACCTGTAATGATCCATCTAGCTCCTTTCCCAAAAACTAAGGCACTCAAATCTATGGCCAATTTTGCCAGTATTGGCCTAAGTGTATAATGATTGTTGTGTTTTCCTACACAGTCAAACTAGTAGGAGCTAACTCATGGGTGTGCAAACCTAGAGAGATATGCTAGGAGAGGTATAGTATAAAGCCACCTGCTATGTCATGTTAAGATAGAGTGGTTCTGTCAATCTTGAGATTGAGATCTCATATATGTTTCTAACAGCCCCTGCTCCCAGGCCCTCTCCAGATGGATTAGCAGACCCTTTTATCATTGATACTGTATTTTATTCCCCAGGGGAAGAATCAAACACCTGGACGTGGTGACGCTGCTCCGGCGGATTCAGCCTCCGCTGGGTTTTGGGAAGCTCTGTCCTCATCGAGTGGCTTGCAAAGTAAGACTGCAGTTAGGGTGAGGTGGAAAGAGGGAAGAACAGCTCAGAGGAAGCACACATGTAACAAATTACAGCTTCATTTCTTGATAATCTAGAACACAGGTTCTGGAGAAGCATCTGGTAAAAATGCTTGTTGTTGTATTAGCTTCTCATCAGGCCATTTGTTAGCCTACATTATAGACTCTGCTAGAGATTGCAAATGAGATTCCCTGGCACAAGAATTACCAGGTATTACATAGTGATAGAGATGTAGCCGTGTTAGTCTGGTGTAGCTGAAACAAAATACAGGACTATGTAGCACTTTAAAGACTAACAAGATGGTTTATTAGATGATGAGCTTTCGTGGGCCAGACCCACTTCCTCAGATCAAATAATGGAAGAAAATAGTCACAACCATATATACCAAAGGATACAATTAAAAAAAAATGAACACACATGAAAAGGACAAATCACATTACAGAACAGAAGGGGGATGTAGGGGTATTACATGGAGGTATTACATAGTGATAAATGCTATAGACATACTAGCGGGAGAAACAGCAACGTGTAGGCTACAACAACCCATCTGCAGAGGTCTGCTGTCCCAAAGTGGGGAAGCCAGGAACCCATTTACTCTGAGCCCAGTAGATTGTAATCCTATCACCTGCCTGTTTCCGATGGGAGTAACTTGGCCCAGGACTCTTCTGTTGGGAGACAGCAGGTAGTTTCTATTTGCATTCAGTGCTCTAGTGGGAATCCATTAGCCATATCAAGCCTACTTGAATTATGCCCCCACCTCAAAAGGGTTACCCACAATGAGGTACTGTAGAATATGCCTGTGGGCAAACACATTTTGTTCTTATGATGGGTCCTTTTCTTAGTTTTCAATCTGTGTAACCAAACACATGAACTGTGGCTACATTGGTGGGTGGAGTGGTAAGTCTGGAGAGTGGTGTGAGGGCACAAGAAAATTTTTTTTTGCTGAGTAGTGTGGGCTGACTGCATGATTGTTCTGTTTCTTCCCCTACTCCATAGCGCCTCGTCTCTATGAATATGCCACTGAACAGTGACGGGACTGTCATGTTTAATGCCACCCTCTTTGCCTTGGTCAGAACAGCACTGAGGATCAAAACTGAAGGTAACCCATTCAGGTTGCACCTCCTGATCTTAAAGAATGAGTATGATTTTTGTCATGTGTGCAGCTGTGTGAGTGTAGATGGAGGACATCTATGCTGAATTTCCTCATATGGAAAATGACATATGGACATCATATAATGCATACAATGATTAGGGCTTTTCACTTTGAGTGTGTGGACCAGAAAGCAAATGTAAATGTGCAGCAAAGACTAACATCCCAGGGGGACAGTACAATGTTTTTAACTAAGTGTCATCTAGAGAACCATATCATTTCTGATCATTAGTAAGTTTCCTAGAATTCCCTCTTTGATGATCTTGCCATTGAAAGCTTAAGCTCAGGTAACAGTCAGAAAAAGAGGGGGAAAGATGGCATGAATGCCAAAGCTGTAAATCTGAATCCTCAGAGGGCAGCAAATAGATTCTAGGCTAACAGCCTGAAATCACTGGCCACTCTAGGATGGAGAAAATATGTCAAAGAGCAATCACTGGCCAGTCCAGAGGGCTAGTCTCAGCCCCCACTTTGTCCCCTTTCCACTGCAGAAGAAGAGGTGCCATCTCTGAAAAGATCCCTTGTGTAGGGAGTCCAAACCTGGCATGGAGCTGGCCTGGCCTTCTCAACACCACACAGTACTGGCCTCCCTTGCTGTTGGAGGTAATAGAGGATATGGCTGGAATGTTTTGCAGACCTGGGCCAAGAGAACTCTAACCTACCCCTGTTCTAAATTACATTGGGGGCTGTGTTAACCCTGCCTACCCTCAGGATCAGAGGATCAACTACAAAGATGGCTTCAAGCCCTTGGATCCTGTGCTAAGCAGAGTTTGACTGAAAATAATTCATCTTTACTAGTTTGCAACAACACACGATAGAGTGCCTGGCAGTTCTGGAAGCATCCACTTACTGGTTACTGTCCACTGTGAGTCAACTCAGCGCTCTGGTGACGAGCGCAGTGTCACCACAAAAGGAGTGAGTGCATTGACAATGTTATAGTCACATATAACAACCCCACAGAACTCTTAGCAGGCCCTAACACTGCAGGACCAGGCAGTCCACAGAACATCAGAGTGCATTCCTGTGATTTGCCGCTCAAGTGCTTTTTCGGAGACTCCCTGAGCTGGATATCGCCACCTTGC
The DNA here is from genome assembly GCF_049634645.1 of Pelodiscus sinensis. Lineage (NCBI taxonomy): Eukaryota > Metazoa > Chordata > Testudines > Trionychidae > Pelodiscus > Pelodiscus sinensis. Next base: position 109,821,679 of record NC_134711.1, read on the forward strand.
TTTTATCATAGTTCTTACATCTGGCTGTTCACAGTCAGCAGAGAACCACTCCACCTCCGCCATCCACCCCAGTGGCAGCTTTTCCCCCTTTACCTCACATAGATTATATAGGACCCCACAGACAGCTATAATCATTGGGTTTTTTTTTTCATGGAGCGCCTGTATTGTCAGTAAGCTTTGCCTGTCCTCCTTCAGTTGACCAAAAGCACATTCAACTGGCATTCTGCACCTGCTGAGCCAGCAGTTGAATCTTTCCTTGGTGCTGTTCAGAAACAGGAGATAGGCTGGATCCTCCAGGATCACTATTGGCATTTGAATGTCCCCAGTGGTAGCCCTCTGGTCAGAAAGAAAGTCCCTGCTTACAGCATTCTGAACAGTCCTGTGTTCTTAAAAGTGCATCATGTTTCTTCCCTACCCAGCCAGCATTGATGTCAGTGAAGTGTCCCCAGGAATCCCTACTGCTTGCATAACCATACAAAATTTGTCCTTCCTGATGAGCCACTCTGTGGCGAGGTGTGCTAGAGCCAAAAGAGAGATATTTGAGCCATTTGCTGCCATACCACAAATTGGGAACCCCATAGCTGCAAATCTACCCACTGCATCCTGCACATCACTGAGACACTCAGCAGAAAATGATTGATGGCCCTGCACAGCTGTAAGATAGTAGACCCCCACAGTGGATTTTCCAGTTCCAAAATAATTTCCCACTGCCATTTCCATGGTGCAATTTCTCTGCTCTTCGTGCAGCTCTCATGCTGGTGTCTCTGCACTGGAGGGCTGGGGAAAGCTCAGCATGCAGATCCAAGAATGTGGCCTTGAGCATGTGAGAGTTCTACAACTGCTGCTCATCATCCCACTTGTGTGGTACAATGTGAGCCCATCGGTCATGCTCATTTCTTGGGCGCAGAAGTCATGCTCCGCTGTCTGCAGCTGCTCCGTGAATGCCACTGACAAACTTGCATTGGTTCTCACTCTGTTCCACAGATTAGGGAAACAATCTGTCCTTCATTAAGACATGTTACCCACTGATTTGGGTCTTCTTACAGCTTTACTAATACCAGAGGATTGTGAATCCTGTGCTTACAATGCTTATGACAATAGTGCAGAACTGTGCAGACTCTATGCCTCTGCCAGAATCAGGGTTGCGTCACACTGTACATTGTTACAAGTATTCCTGGTGTGTGCACAGGTGTGACACAAGGAGCCAAGTAAACACACGTGCACAAGGAATATACCAACTGCAGTAGTTTGCATTAACCAAAGTTTATGGGGTAGACGTGACCTTAGTTTTAAGCCATGGCAGAGTGGTATTCATGGTTAAAGCAGGAGACTGGGAATCAAAGCACATACGTTCTTATTCCTGACTTTGACACTGACTTCCTGTGTGATCTTGAGCCAGTCATGTGTTGTGATCATTAACAACTGCCAGTGTGCACGGTGCTGTGGGGAACATTGGGGAAGATGAAGTTTCCAAAGGAGCTTCCAGTCTTAGGTCCAATCTTTGTGGCAGGAGGTGGAGGAGACCCCTTACAAAAGTGGGCTCTCTATAGTCCAACAGAACATTAAGAATCGGGAAAGCATCAGATAGGGGTTGAACCTCCACGGGGTTTGATTGGAAGGGACTGGAAACTCACTTAGATTAATAACGAGAGACTCCATGAGACAAGTACGCTTTGGGAGGAGAGGGTGGTAGTGTGCTCCACTGGGCAAAGGAAGGGAATTCCATGCATTAGGGGCTGCATGGAAGAAGAGGCATACATAAGAGACAAATAAACTAAAGGGGCAAGTAAGCTAGGGGGCTTGGGAAGAGGTAGGCAGCCAGAAGGGGATCACAGACGGTAAGGATCCTCATATTTTGGCACTTCCAGAGGTGTTGCGTGGCTTGTTTCAGTAATGTCTGTAAAGGGGTTAGATTCCTTGTATGCGATATACTAGTCCCTGGTGTGGTCCCCTCTGTACTTTTGTACCATGTTTCTATACCCGCTGCAGCATCAGCCAGAGCAACAGGCTCTTTAAATTGCTGCTGGAGAGCCATGCTGTTCACTCCAGCAGCTCTGAGGGCTGAAAGAGGGGGTGCTGCACTCTGGAAGATGTGGAAAGCTAGCTGCTGCCAGCCCTACCCCTTCTAGTAGTGGAAAGCTGCTCCCCCTACCTTGCCCAAGTGCCTGCGGAGGCTGTCAGCACCTCCGGCCTGCTGTGAGCACAAAGAAATAAGCCATGGTCTGACAATCACACTTCCCACTTCCAACTGCCCTCTGCTGCTCTTGAAGCATTTTCCTGCTGTAGGAGAGGTGCATTGAGCAGGCTTGTGAACCACTGTTTCCTTTTGGGATTCCACAGCATAGGTGTGAAATTTTCTCCTCTGCTGGAGCTGGTTTAATTCCTCTGTGCATTGATTCCCCTAACAGGTAACCTGGAGCAAGCCAACGAGGAGCTGCGAGCGATCATTAAGAAAATCTGGAAGCGCACCAGCATGAAGCTGCTGGATCAGGTTGTGCCCCCAGCAGGTGGTGAGCAAACTAGCCTTTCCGTGTATGTCTGCCTGTCTTGTCACCCCTTTCTCTACCTGACGTTTGTCTTGTCCTAAGCCTGTCGCTTTTGGCGGTCCTGGGGAGGGTAGGAGAGGCATGCTTTCCTCCACAGAATAGATCTGTTTGTCAGACTGGACAGTTCAGCGGGTTGAGTGCTGATCATCTCTGGACCAATGAATGTGCAATCCTCTCTGTGGGCAACTCTTGGGAGGAGTTAGAACTAAAAACTAGTTCGAATTAGCGTTTTGCTCATTCGAACTACCATGTCCACATTGAGTGGACCCTGAACAGGGCTTAAGGATGGCCGGAAGCAGTGCCGGCAGGGCATCAGAGGAGGACTTAGAGCGTGGAGATGCTGTCTCAGGCTAGCCGAGGGCTGCGCTTAAAGGGACCCGACCCCCACCCCGGACAGACAGTTCTCAGGGGTTCCCCGCTTGAAAACCAGTCCTGGCTTGGAGTGCCCTGAGTGCTCACACTGGGCACATCACAGCACTCGGCCATCAGCCCGGCTGCACTTGCCGCAGGCTGCCATCTGGGAAGAGGGGGCAATTGGGGGGCTGCAGGAGAGCTTCCACCCCCAGAAGCCCACAGAGCCAGCCCAGTCCTCCCCATCGGGGGCTCGTGCCCCATTCCTCCCTCACCTCCTTTCACTTACCCTTCCCTAGCCCCTCTTCTTGATGTACAAAATAAAGATAACGTTTCTTCCAACTATGACTCTGTCTTTATTGAACAAAACTGGGGGAGACTGGGAAAAGGAGGTAGGAAAGGGGAAGAGAAAGGCTGGGAGAGGGGAGGGCAACTAACATGATCAGGGGTTGGGAACAGGTCCCAGATGAAGAGAGGCTACAGAGACTGGGACTGTTCAGCTTAGAAAAGAGGAGATGGAGCGGGGACAGGATAGAGGTCTCTAAAAGCAGGGGTTGGGTGGAGAGGGTGCATTCAGAAAAGTTCTTCATGAGTTCCCATAAAGAAGGACTAGAGGACACCAAAGGAAAGGAATGGGTAGCAGGCTTGAAACTAGTAAGAGAAAGTTGTTCTTCTTCCCAAAGCAAATAGTCAACCTGTGGAACTCCTTGCTGCAGGAGGCTGTGAAGGCTACAACTAGAACAGAGTTTAAAGGGAAGTGAGATCAAGTCATGGAGGTTGGGTCCATGGAGTAGTCTTAGCCAGGGGGTAGGAGTGGTGTCCCTGCCCAAAGTTTGTGGAAGGCTGGAGAGGGATGGCACGAGACAAATGGCTTGGTCACTGTCTTCGGTCCATCCCCTCCAGGGTCCCTAGGGTTGGCCACTGTCGGCAGACAGGCTACTGGGCTAGATGGACCTTTGGTCTGACCCAGGACGGCCATTGTAAGCTCAGGGCTCAGGGTCGGGGGTCTCAGTGGACCCCCTTGATTCTCTTGCACACCTGCTCCTGGGTGGCCAGGCTGGCAGCTCTCCTGCCCTAGACGGCCACTTTCCTGTGCCTAGTGCGGAGATTGTGAACGAGGTCCACGATGTCTGCACTAGCCCAGGAAGGTGCCCGCCTCTTGCAGTCCCGGGCAAGCTCCCGGGAGCCGCCAGCCTGGTCCCGGGAAGAGAGGGTGGGCTGGGGGGCATCGGGTGGGTGGCTCTGTGCCGTGCCAGGTGCAGGGTCTGCTGGCTGGGTGCTGGCAGGCTTGCACCTGGCACGGGCACCGTAGCCAGCCCGTGCCCCTTTAAGGGGTCCGGGGCCGGGAGGGGGGCAATAGTTTCCCTGGTGTTCCCTAGTAAGTTCAAACTAGGCTTAATCCTCGTAAAATGAGGTTTTCCTAGTTCGAACTAAGCGCTCCGCTAGTTCGATTTAAATTCGAACTAGCGGAGCGCTAGTGTAGCGCCTATGAATGTTAGTTCGAACTAACGTCCGTTAGTTCGAACTAACATTGTAGTGTAGACATACCCTATGTTACTTACACAGATTTGGGATTTTATCTGGGTTTATACATAGGGATTTTATCTGGGTGCATGTGTAACGCACACACTTAGTGCGGTTACTGAGCAATGCAAGTTGTACCTAGACCACAGCAACAGTTAAGACCAAGACACCTGTACAATAGAGGGTGGGAGGCAACTGGCTTTTAGCTCAGAGGGTAGAGGCTCCTATACTCAGCTCCAGAGATCCCAAGTTCAAATGCGCCTAGTAGCAGTTACACATGCATAGGGATGTAATATGGGTGTATACATAGGGATTTTATCCCTCCACCTCCCTTTGTTTTCTGTTGCTATCTCACCCTGGGTATGAGATAGCAAACCCTGGGTATGTCTAGACTGCATCCCTCTGTCGGCAGAGGTAGGCAGATTAGGCAGGTCGACATTGCAAATGAGGCAGGGATTTAAATATCCCATGCCTAATTTGCATAAAAATAGCCGCCACATTTTGCCGACTCAGCACTTTGTTTGCAAAAAGTGGCAGTCTAGAGGGAGATCCATTGAGAAAGAAAGCCTTTTTCAACAGATCCCTAATGCCTCCTGAAAGGAGGTTTATAGGATCTGTCGAAAAAGGCTTTCTTTCTCGACAGATCCCCCTCTAGACTGCTGCTTTTTGCTGACAAAGTGCTGAGTCAGCAAAACGTGGCAGCCATTTTTATGCAAATTAGGCACGGGATATTTAAATCCCTGCCTTATTTGCAATGTCGACCTGCCTAATCTGCATCCCTCTGCCGACAGAGGGATGCAGTCTAGACATACCCCCTCTGTCCTATTTTTTTCTTTCCCACAGCCCCTTTATCCCTCCCTCTTCATCCTCTTACTTGGTCCCTCCTCTTAGCCCATCTTTCCCTACCTCCTGACTTTCTCACAGCTTCAGAACAATGGACCCCTTCTCTTCTGTTCCATCCATCCACTGACAGCTCATCCTAGGTAGGAGCATGATTGACAGGGGTGTTTTCAACATCAGCCATCTAGTCTCCCTCTTGTGCTTTTATAATGAGCCTTCATGCTGGGCTGGTGAGCCTTCCTGCAGTAGCACTGCAGTATTGCTGACTCCCCATTCAGTTCTGCAGGCTGCCACTCAAAATCGCATTTGGGGATTGTCTGTATTTAAGGTCAGATCCTGAAGTCTTACTCAGCTTTTGTCCTCGCAGAAGTCAATGCACCACAACACTTCCAATGCCTCCAGGTGGATTTTGCCTAAATAAAAGTTAAGATTTGGCCCATTGACTTGAATGAGAGTTTTGGCAGAGTAGGGGAAGAGCAAGGACTGAAGGATTTATCCGTTGGCATGAAACAATCCAAGTTCCGGTTTAGGTTATAGCAGGTAAAAACCCACAATGGGGCACTGCAGACCCACTGAGATCTTCGCTGGGAAGTTGATACAAGTAGCTGAAATGTCAGGGGCCGCAATATCTGTATAGCAAATGTACCAATCAGGTGGCCCTGCAGTTACAGGCATTCTGTACCAGAATAGCTAACATATGCCTGTAGCTGTAATCCAGCTCTAAACCCTAGAGCCTCTGCAAACAGCTCTAACTTTGGAGTAAATGTGCCCTCTAGTCTGCTGTGCTTGTAACATGAAAACAAATGTCTTTGCCTCTCTTTCCTGGCATTCCTTATCTAAAAGTGCGTCTGCACTGTACTCGTAGCGTGAAATAAGCTATGCAGTTTGAGCTACGCAAATTGCATAGCTTATTTTGAGTCAATTTGGAAATAGCTTATTTTGTAATCTGGCGCTGTCTACACAGCAGAACGTCGGAATGTTAAGACGTAGGAGATCTATTTCGGGATACCTCCAGTATCCCGAAATAGCTCCACAGTGTAGATGTAGCCTAAATGGCAAGGCTTTGCAACATGTGCTGATGAGTTTACTGTTTAAAATCAACTGCTTGTTTGCTTTTGGAAATATCCCCTATGCAGACGATGAGGTAACAGTGGGGAAATTTTATGCCACTTTCCTGATCCAAGAGTATTTCCGGAAATTCAAGAAACGTAAGGAACAGGGCCTCGTGGGCAAACCGTCGCAGAGAAATGCTCTCTCCTTGCAGGTGAGTGATGGGCCTGGGTGCCACAGGAATGAAACATGGACACAGAGCTGTAGGTTTAATAAGTTTGTACAACTCTTTAACCTTGTTACATTCAAGGACCCTTGGCCATGCCTCCTTCCCAGCAAGGGCCACCCACTTTGGGGGCTGTACTGAGCCACTGACAGGCCCCCCGTTAGAGGGGACATTGGCAACACCTTGAGCTGCCACATCAGCCCCTTCAGATAGACATTCATCTGTCAAAGGCCAGGCACCTTTCCTTATGCTGGTGGAATGCAGAGAATCATGTTCATAACTGATAAATGTATTTGTAATGTTTTGGAAGTGCTTTGGGTTCCTTTTGGAGAGCTGGTACCAGATGAATGTAAACTCGTTACTGTTGTCATGTTTCATCCTAAATCCTTCCGAGGAAGGAGTCATTACGGATAGGGATGTTAAGTAGCGATTGATTTGCTAGTCGAGTAGTCGATGGAATTTCCATTGACTACTTGACTGGTTGATAAGCACTTCCATATTCCGCCTTTGAAATGTACAAGAGCCCCAGCGGAGGCTCTTGTGCATTTCCAAGTTGGAACTCAATGTGGAGCCCAGGGCCAGCGGGAAGTCCCGCTGACTCCAGCGGGCTCCATGCAGGTGCTTTTACTTTGAAATGCACAAGAGCCCCAACAAGGCTCTTGTGCATTTCGAAGCAGAAGCACCACGTGGAGCCTGGGGTCAGCAGGGGACTCAGAGTCCTGCGCTGGCCCCAGGCTCCATGAGGGTGCTTGCTCTTTGAAATGCACAAGAGCTCCACCCAGCATTTCAAAGTGGCAGCACCACATGAAGCAGCTCACCCCAGGCTCCGTGCAGCACTGCCACTTTTAAGTATCCCCCCTTCTCCGCTCCCCTTGCTGCCTCTGTCTAATAGAGGCAGCAAGGGGGGAGCAACTAGTCGACTATCCTTTCGACTATCCCATAAGCATTTGCTTATCAGATAGTCAGCCAGTCAACTAGTCCTTTACATCCTTAGTCAGTGAAGGTATCTGGCAGTTAAAAAACAAGGCAAATGCCTGGATTCAAGAGGCACCATAATATGAGTCCTGGGATCTAGTCTCAGATCTGTCACTCATTCACTGTATGGACTGCTAGATTGTGTGTCAGAGACTTCCACTGTGTTTCTGAAAAAAGAGAATTTTGATTACAGCTACACAAGACAGAGCAAAACCTCAGCTTTATATACTTCTGGAACTGTTACAGTAAGAAAGAGACAAACCACGGGACACCAAGCAAACAATGTGCCATGTCAGAAATACATGTTGTACATAGTACCAGTATAGGACAGCATTGCTGTTTCTAGAACAACACTAATTGAGACACGTTCCAATGAATAAGATTTGGTAAATGCTGAGTATAATTTCTGGCTAAAAGTTCTGGATCTGGGTGCCAAAAATTCAGCTCTTCACTCTGTATTTAAGCTCCTGAATAAACTTGGCCTGATTTTCAAAGGTGCTGAGCTCCCGCTGACTTCAACTAGAAGTGTAGGAGCTCAGCTCTTTTATTTGTGTGCCTAAATGTGGATTTAGGAGCCAAACCCTAGAGCACCCATGCTTGCTCATTTAGGCCTGTATATTTATGTGCATATGCTGTACCTGTTAAAACAAGCACCTGATAATGAAGACTCCTGAGTCCTATGGTCAGTTCTGCCTGAAATTTGCTATTCAGCCTTTGGCACCTTAACTTTTCTATGAGTTTGTCTCTCCACCTCTAAAAGGGTTAACAGTAGCTGCTGACCTCACAGGGCAGTGATGAGGTGAAATTAATCAATGTTCAGAAAGCGCTTGGTGGCAGATCATGTGCACTGTAAAGTGATAGTATTTTTATTGCTCACCTAACTACATAGAGATAGAATGTTACATGGTTCTGTTTTCCAGGCTGGGTTGCGCACATTGCATGACATTGGGCCGGAGATCCGACGGGCGATCTCAGGAGACCTGACAGCTGAAGAGGAGCTAGATAAGGCCATGAAAGAAGCTGTTTCCGCTGCCTCAGAAGATGATATCTTCAGGGTATGGGATGCTGTTGTGATCCTTCTTTGCCTCTTGAATGATGTGCTAAGCCCAATACATTAGATTGGGAACTGCTAAATGGCCTTTTGCTTATAGCATTCATTTCTGTCTCTCTCTCTCTCTCTCTCTCTCTCTCTCTCTCTCTCTCTCATGCTACATCTACACTACGAGCCTCTTCTGCAAGAGGAAATGCATATGGAGCGCTCATTTGAATATGTCATGCTCTCATTTGCATTTCCTCCTCAGATCCCTTTTGCGCAAGAGGTTTTTGTGCAAAAATACACCATGTAGATGTCTCCTTTTTGTGCAAAAACCCTCTTTTGTGCAAGAGCCATTCTTCCTCATTTTTCCTCGATAGTTTTTTACTCTATTTTTCCTCAGTGGGAGTTTTGCCTGAGTAAAGATTAAAAATAATTACAGTGAGAATGTCAGGATTTGACCCACAGAAATTAAAAAAGCAAATCAGGTCATCTCCTCCATGTATGTATTATTGATCCTCTACATTCTCCAGTGCTTTGTTTAGTCCAATTTTAAGTGACCCAAGCAATAGTTCTTCTAGCACTTTCCTTGGGAGATGATCTCCCCCCAATACATCTCACAATGGAAAACTTTTTCTGAACAATCAGCCTAAATTTTCTTTTTCTGAGTTACGCCCTTTGGGCAACCCTCAACATTCCCTCTCCCTACTTGGTACCTCTGCCTTTCAAATACTTATAGAACATTACTGTATCTCCCCTTCCTTATGCCTTAGTCAAGTTCTACTTACCAGTCTCTTTAAACCTTTCCTCACATGTCCCTCCTGCTGGTTAATCATTTTTGTTGCTGTTGTCTGAATTCTTTCTAGTAAGTGGGTTTCTTTCTGGTATTTGCTCACCCAGAATTATACACAATAGCTCAGATTTTCCATTCCACCCAAACTCCGCTCAACATGGGAATGGGGGTGCAAAGATGGCCCTTCCCACTTGTAGGCCTTTTTATATTCTGGAGTTGGCCCTTGTGAAATATCCGAGCATTACATTACAGCTCATCCACAACAGACCCGTCCTTATCCCCTCACAGTCCCTCTGCCAAAGATGTCCATAGTCTAAGGATATTTCCTAGTAGGGAGGTGCTCTGCTTGTAGAGGACCTTATCACATTGCCAAATTGGCCTCAAATTTTCTTTCTCCAAACGTTGCTTTCAGGCACAGTGACAAACACCAGGCCTGGGGAATTGTCATCATTTGCACCTCTGTCAGAGGCTGGGAATGGGTGACAGAAGAGGGATTACTTGATGATTCCCTGTTCTGTTCTCTCCCTCTGGGGCATCTGGCATTGGCCACTATTGAAAGACAGGCTACTGGGCTAGATAGACCTTTGGTCTGACCCAGTATGGCTGTTCTTATGTTCTTATGCACCTGTTCTCACCATTAGAAAATGTTTTCTGTTCTGCTGACAGAGGGCTGGTGGCCTGTTTGGAAACCATGTCAGCTACTACCAAAGCGATGGCAGGAGCTCGTTCCCTCAGACATTCACCACCCAGCGCCCTTTGCACATCAATAAAGCTGGCAACAACCAGGGAGATACTGAGTCCCCATCACACGAGAAGCTAGTGGATTCCACCTTCACTCCAAGCAGCTACTCATCTTCAGGCTCCAACGCCAACATCAACAATGCCAACAATACTGCCTTGTCCCGCTTCCCCAACCCACCCAGCTACCCAAGTACTGTCAGCACAGTGGAGGGGCATGGCACACCCTTGTCACCAACCATACGAGTGCAGGAGGCCCCTTGGAAACTCACTTCCAAAAGGTAAGCTCCAAAGAAGCAATGGGCTAATGAAACCAACATATAGGTACAATTTTAAAAAATGATATTGCATAGTTGAAGTCATGCTGGAGCAAGATGCTGTTGCACGTGGGATTTGAGGTGAGCTCACAGGATTGTCTCTTGCTGCCTAGATCAGCAGTGCTACAGAGGCACCACACTCAGCCTCTGGAAAGAAGGACTGCTTAGCACTACCACTGATCCACATTCTCCATCTGCCAGGCTTTTTCAGAAAGCAGCATAGCTGGTATCTGCAGGGACTTGCATCCTAGGCTGTAGGGAAGTGTTTTATCTAATGTAAATTTAATAGAGAAGGAATGAGAGGAGTCCATTCATATTTGCGAACACTAGAGAAAAGACTCTATACCAATATTCCTCAATTAGCAAATGACAACTCCCAGGGAGCTGATAAAATGCATTCAGAAGGAATGTGAGGCATTAAAAATGTATTATAATCTAAAGCAAAGGAAATGTCACCCCCAATCTATCCACACAGCCTTTCCCTTCAAAGGCAGATATTCACTGGATAACCTGTCGAAACACACGTGAATGAATTCTGTCATAGGCTTATCGCTGTTATCATTCATGCATGTTTGATTTGGTTATAATAAATGTAAAGGGGAAGAGGGATCATGAATATTTCTGACTTCAAATAAACTGTTGTCAGCCTGAAAAGTAGGGATCTTAAAAAGCAGAGGGGGGTTGTAAATGTGTAACTGCTGAAATTTTCAGCGGTTACACATTTACACGGGGGGAGCTCCCCGGGAGCTGGTGCATGCGGGAAGCCAGCTTTTAAGCCAGCTCCCCATGTGTACCAGCTCCCGCAGAGCCGCCTACCCCCTTTGCTCCCTCCCATGCCGCCTCTGTATGAGAGGCAACAGCACGGGGGAGGCTGGTATATGTGGGGATCCAGCTTAAAAGCCAGCTTCCCCCTCACCACCACCCCTGCTGCTGCCTCTGATGCAAAGGCAACAGCACAGAGGAGGGGCCTTGCATGTAACCATGAAGGTTAATGGATAAGCCCAGGCTCATTGGTTAACCTTTTAAATGTGTACACTAGCACATCGCTACTGCAAAGGTTGAGAAACCCTTGTTCCAAAGAAGAAGAGAAGAGAATAGCAAGATGAGAATGTCAGAGGCGTGTGATTTTGCTTGAATAAAGAATTGAGTGGCTTTTCCATTTCCCAGCCTTTCTTTTAGAAGCTATAGGAATTTCACAGCTATTTGTTTCCATCCTCCTTCTCCTTACTTGTGTTTTTGTTACATTCCTGACATAGTCTTCTTTTTCCCCCTTGCTTCCTTGGTGCACTAGGACACATTACTATGAAACATTGGGACGGTAGGTGTTTCCTCTCATGCTGTAATGTTCTCCAGACTGAAGACTCAGTGTTGCTCCTGTTGAAGTTAATGTCCAAATTCCCCATTGTTGTTTCACTTAAGCCCTTCCTTTCAGTACCAGCAGGATTAAAAGAAGTAACAGGATAGCTTCAGAGTTATGAACACCTTGGGAATGGAGGCTGTTCATAACTCTGAAATGTTCATGTTCTGAACAAAACATTATGGTTTGCAGCTGGACTTAGACTTAATACAACTTTGAAACTTTATATGCAGAATAAAATGTTGCTTTTCCTTTATTTTTGTTAGTAGTAGTTTACATTTAACACGGTACTGTACCGAGTTTGCTGTGTGTTTTTCTGTTTCTGCCTAATTGCATACTTCTGCTCAGTTAGTAACTCTGGTGTTTAACAGTAATAATATTGTGGTATCTTCAGGAGACATTCCCCACCTGGATTCCCCTAACCATACTGCAGACAATTAAGTGAACTCCAGTAGCTGGATTACCAGGATGTGGAATTTTCACCATATGATCTCTGACCTGACCTCTGGTCATTGCAGAGTGAAGCCTCTTTTAGCCTGTTCTCACCAAAATAACGTAGGGTTTGGCTAGAGCTTTGCCTTGTGGGCTAATGAGGGAATGATGTTGTTATTCAGGACTTTTTCTTCGGCTGGTCAGCTATGATTGCCAGTCATCCACTGTCTGATCACTCACTGTTCCATGGATTTTCTTTTCAACTGACCCAAGGCACCATACATATACTCTTTTCCCTCCATTCCACCAACTGGGTGAACCAATCACCAAAGGACCATGTGTCTCCACTTCTCCTCCTATTCCCACATGGTGCTTCTCTGCCACGCTGCTCCCGGCTGACAGCACAGGTAACAGAGTGCAAATATCTGGACTTCAGAACTTTGAAGCTCCCCGTGGTGGCATTTCAGAGATCCAGGCTCTGTTCAGCTGCTTGCACTGTCAAACTGCAGCCTAATGCCAGGGAGGAGGAGGTACAGATGGAATTCACCCACCACGGAATATGAATAGCACTCATTGAATTCAAAGGCAGTTACTCATATTCTGTGATGGGACAATAAGGACTAAGGATGGGAAAGGCCTGAGAGAGAGGAAGAGAGAAGATGAAAGAGAGCAGAGAGAGAGAAATGGCACGGTGAGTGCAACATGGCAGAAAGAGACCATAACCCTCACAGCTGAAAGAGGCAATATAAAGTCAAGGACACGTCCCTTTGAAATTCCTTACCAGCACTTTGTGACAGCCTTAAAAGAAAATCCACCCCACGCTTTATACGGATCCTGATGGGACAGCACTTTAGGAATGTAGTCAGTGCCCTGTGAATGCTCCTGCAGTAAAGGCATGATCAATTATATTCATAGCATGTGCATCACTGCTGATTCTTGATGCTTTGATTAAGGAGCTCCAGCTAAGTAAGGACAAAACAAAGGGGCAGTTGTATTTATGAGCTGTGCTTATGTCTTTCATCATTGTGATGGCTCAGCGCTGGGCTATAACAACAAACGCAGACAGATGGAGCCCTGTCACTTTTGTCTCAATAGCATCTTTTCTTCACAATCTCCAAATTTTGACTTGCCTTTTTTGCTTGTTAGCGCCTCTTCCAGAGACAGCCAGCTGGCAATCGTTTGCCAAGAGGAAGTGTCCCAGGATGAACCTTACGATGAGAATTTGAATGAAGACATAGAGTACTGTAGCGAACCAAGCCTGATCTCTACTGAAATGTGAGCTTTGCAGTATTGAGGCCAAGCTGTCTGGGGTTTGCTGGTTTGGGGGCTGTGTGGTATTTTTCTTTAAAAGACCCTTCATGAGCTCAGCCTCGGGAATGGAACTGGGGGAAGACTAGGAAGAAGAAACAGGTTTGCAGATGGAACACTGCACCAATCTAGGTGTCAAATGATGAAATAAAGGTGCTTCAGCCCAGGCAAATAGTATTGGGATTGCAATTTTTTTCTGTGACTTTTGAAGTCCTTTTCCTCCCAGTGGTACCACTGACAGGTGGTACCACTGGCAGGTGGTATCTCCAGGCTGCTTCCCCATCCATTTTTAATGTCTAAAGTTCACAGATTTCATCACCAGAGTTTTCTCTGTCCCACAGTTTTGGATGCTGTCTCTGGAGCATTTCGATCTAGCAAACTAACAAGTTAGCTACATCCCTTCTTGGAGACTAGAATGTTATTCCACGTTCCCTTTTCCTCATCTCCTGCCAAATAGTGCTGCCATTCCCCAGTAGGAGGGATATCCCATCCAGCATGATTCTGTGCTCAAGTGATGGTTCTAAACAATCTGCTTTTCATTCCAGGCTCTCATACCAAGACGATGAAAACAGGCAACTGACTCCACCTGAAAACAACAAAGCGGAGAGCACCAGGGCATCTCCAAAGAAAGGGTTTCTTCGCTCCTCGTCCCTGGGTAATATTTCAGCAGGATGTACAAGCTGTGCTTTCTGATCCCTTGAGTGATTTCTTACACCTTGCAGTAAAATCCTGTAATGCATTCCCTCAGATTTTGATGTGCACTTTGTTTCCCAGGAAGAACATGACACAGAATGCAGAATAAGATCTTGGCAATGCACATGTCTTACCAGCAGGCATTTCCATTGCTTATGCATTGTTCACTCAGTGTATAAGTGTATAGTTCTCTGGCTGGCAAGCATCTGTGTGAATCAGTTAAGTCTGCATGTGAACTAGGGGAACTTATTAGAGCTCTGTAGGCCCAAAAGAACCTCTTCATAAAACCAGCTGATGGAGTATGTGGCAGTCTTTTCTTTAAGTATTGAACAGAGAGAAATAAAATGTTTTTCTTTCCTCTCTTGCAAAAGAAAAATGATGAATTTCAGTACAAGCATATATACCAAGAACCTGCAGACTAAAGTCAAATGTGGTCCTTTGACTCATGCAGTTTCAGAGAGGTACCAACCCCCTCCCATCAGTGAATTCTTATTTTCTTGTAACATGAGTAATTTCCACATCTAGCACCATTACTACTCTTTTTGCCACACCATTCAGAAATCTTGTTCTAGAATAACTAAGAGGATCAGCAATAGCAGTTTCTGGTAGCACTGTTGTTAAAAAAAATCCCTGTCCAGAATATGTGCAAGCTTTCAGCTATCTTGGAACATGGCTGTTGGTCAGACTTTATGGTGCTTGAAATGTTTTTCAGATACAAGGTGCAAGGTATCAAGTGCATAAGGGCCTATAATGAGGACTTTTTCCTCTGTACCCGTAGAGATATTACATACTGATAGCATGCTCAGGTCAGAGTGTCTCTGTAGTGTGGCGTGAATGGTGATTTCAGTTGTGTGCCATTGACATTGCAGGTCGAAGAGCATCTTTTCATTTGGAGTGTCTGAAGAGACAGAAAAACCAAGACGTCGATGTCTCACAGAAGACAGTTCTGCCATTGCATCTGGTACACCATCAGGTAAGACTTAATTAATTAAGCTGAGGCCCACCAACCGAGCTGGCCATTTAACATCTGCACTGTTTCCAACGGCACCACTAGCAAATCTTCCTGAGATAATTTTTTGCCAATGTTATCAAAAGTTGGTTTTGTGCTCCTGTTAGCTTCTGGTTTCAGGGTCTTCATAACTCCCAGAACAAAGCTACTAGAACATGTTCTCCAACATTAGCAACATCAATCAATATATGACTTACATCGGGGCAGAGACTAGCTAACATCTCATGGTACAAAGAGCCAAATCCTACTTAACTTCATTGACTTTGATGAGACTATTAATGTGAGTAAATGGAGAGAACCCATCTCTACTTTAGAACCAAAATAATGTTACGCAAATCATTTTTGAAAAGTAAACTGATTATGTGTAACTAGTCAGTTTCTCTAAAGCCCCGGCAGAGACAAACAGCAACTTAGTGCTTAGTACATAGGTCAACAGTCCAATGCAAAAAGGCCTTGAAGAAGACTGTATTGTGAAAGAATGTCCTCCATTTCTTTGACTGACAGGAACTCATGGTGCTGCGATAGAAAAATCAATCCAGTAGTCAACCCTGTCCACATTCCCTCTAGTGTAATAGGTGTTCATGCTACAAGAAAGCTCCAATATCATAATACTAGCCAATTAGCCCGTCATAAGATGGGATTTTCAGGTCTCTCCTCCATGTCGGTCTTCTCTCCTGAGTCTCCGGTCTCTCGCTCCGTCTCTCTCTCTCTCTCTCTTCTCCTCCTACTGCCTCCCCCTCTCTCTCTCAGCTCTCCTCCGCCTTCTGCCTCTCTCTCCGTCTCTCTCTTTGTCTTCTCCCCCTCCTGCCTCTCACATTCTCTCTGCTCTCCTCTGTCTCCTCTGGGCGTGTATGTCACCACTCCATCCCCATTTGCCTCCCGCCGTGGCGCTTGGCTGACTTCTGTGCCGCTCAGCTAGGCTGCCGCGGGGGAGCAAGCTGGGCAAGTGGTCCTTTGGCCAGAAGTCAGCCAAGTGCCACAGCGGAAGGCAAAGGACATGACTCAGGCAACAGCGCCACCCAGAGGGAACAGCCAAGGAGACAACAGCGCTGCCCAGAGGGAACAGCCAGCATTTCAGTGTTACAGAGTCACAGACATTGGGCTACTATATATATGATGGTCTTCAGGGTTTGGTAAAATTGATTGTCGCTCCCTTTCAATGGGCGAAATTAAGATTTGCACTGTTCATCATAAACAATCTGTTAATTTCCCTTTAGATATTAAACACTATAGGGAGTCTTCTCATTGTGAATACTTGAGGAGTTATTCATATGAATGCTCACACATATTGATACCTGACGGATATACACATGTATCCTTCAAACAACACGGTCCGTACTGTACTGGTTGGAAATACAGCTTGCCGTCTATATCAGTGTATGGCCCGGATTATATTTCTACAACAGGCTGAAGAATCAGTTCAGTTGTGCTTCTAACCAATCTAGAGCCCATTCTGCAGCCTGTTCAATTTAATGGAACTGCTTATAAGAACAGAGACTGCCGGATCAAGCCTTTTGGGGGGAGATTTTCTATAGGCCCAAACAGCAGATAGGTGCCCATTCGAGACATAACAGGAGGTGGGCGATTAGCTGCCATTTGTGCCTTTAAAAATTCTTCCCTTTTATGAGAAATGTTTCAGTAACTGATCTAGGGCACTAATAAAGGACTCTTATCCCATTTCTTAGTCTGAAATCATCAGCATCACATATTTAGAAACCATTCCTGTTTATGTTAATATCAGTTGCCATTGATTTAAGTGGTAGGAGCACTGGAAACTTAATGAGGGAACTTTCTGCTTACAGGTAGTAAAAAAGCACACCTTTTTATTTTCTTTGGGCTGGCTTCGATTCTCTTTCTCACATTGAGTAGTACCTTACTCTCTGAGTTGTCCTATTGACTTATGAAATAAGTATCTTTCCAGGTGACTAAAAGTATCAGATTCTGGCTCTGTGGAAAGAGGGTTTTCTTTGAATCACTTATTTAGCTGAAAGGTACTACATGACTCATGAATTACGTATTTAATTCTTCTGAGGGACTGGTTGTCTCAGGGTAATAATAATAGGATATTGATCCTTTCACTAATAGATAACTACTAAAAGTTAGTACCAATGCCACGTCTACTCTAGCACTAGCCAGCAAAATGTTTGTTGCTTAGAGGTGTGAAAAAATAAACCTCACCAAGCAATGTAAGTTTTGTTGACATAATCACTCACATGCACAGTGCTATGCCCATGGGAGACACTTTCCTGCCAACTTAGCTACTGCTGCTCATTGAGCTGGTTTTATGATGTCAGCAGGCGCGCTCTCTCCCATCAGCATAATGTAGCTACCTGAGCAATCTCACAGCAGCACAGCGGTATCGGTGCAGCCATAAGCTTGCAAGTACAGACATGGCCTTAGTGTCATTGGAGACCAAAATTAAATGAGTTGATAGTCTCAGGCAATGTTCCCTCGAAGCTGGGTGCGTGGGCAACCACTCAGGAGAGATTCGAATGCCACCCAGTTGATTAGCATAGCACTCACAGCTGGCAGCAACCAGCAGCATGTGCTTCTGCTGGTCATGCACATCTGCACATGCCTTGATGCACGTAACAAATTTTATTATACACATGGAGAAACGGGAGGGATCCTGATCTCAGGCCAGTTTCTAGAGTGCATATCAGCAAAAAACAATGCCACAATTATCAGTACATGATGTGGTGGTGAGATCTAAAGAGGGGTTAAAGATTTAAAGGATGTGTAAAATGAACTACTCTGTCAGTCTCCTTAGGAAGTGGTAGTCCCTCCAGTCCAAGAATCAAGCACTGTGACAGGGTTACATGGGGGAAGTGTGCACTGCTGCTCTCTATGCTGTGCCTGTTCCATGGATAGAGGATGTCGGTCTCCAGAGCTCTCGACCTGGCACATTTCACCAGAACAAAATAAACCTTTTTAATGGACTCTTTATAATATTTACAGAATAGATCCATAGAAAACAGAACATTGTTCTATTGATCACAACTGTGTTTTATAGAGGCCAATCCACCTAGGTTCCCAATTAGCTTAAACTCATTCAAGCCATCCTTGTACTTATTCCCCACTGCCTGGTTATTTGAGTCGTGCTTTCCGGAGCTGGCTAGTAATACATTCTTCCTCTCTCTGTCTAAAGGCACTAGCAGTGGCAGGGCTGAGTCCCCTACTCCAGAGAAGCCATTCCCCAGCAACTTTCTCCCCCCGGTTGTGTGCCACCCCTCCTGCCGGACCCTGTAGCCAAGGCTGGCCGCAGAAAACCATCCCGACGTTACGGCTTGATGGAGTGGAGTCCAGTGAGAAACTCAACAGTAGCTTCCCATCAATACACTGCAGCTCCTGGTATTCTGACAGCACCAGCTGCAGCAGCCCACGGCGAGCCAGGCCGGTCTCCCTCACCGTCCCCACCCAGACTGGAGGGAGCAGCAGGCAGTTCCACGGCAGTGCTGGCAGCCTTGTCGAAGCGGTAAGTTGACAAAGTTACAGAGGGCCTGGGAGTGACTGCAGCAGCAACTAGAAATGAGTCATCGTTAGAGGTGCCGTAAGAGTATTGTTGTTAGCAGTGCTGGGCTTTGGTAACCATCTCCAGTCAGCGCTTGGTGGTGTGAGTAGGAGGGGAGAGAGGTTTGGGAGGGAAAAAGGAGTGGCCAGTCAGGAGCTGGGATGGTGGCTGGGTGATGTGTCTGATGATGCTAATACTAATTTTTATCTGTGTGTTCTGTCTCTGGTTTTCCCCCTTGCTTTTGAAGGTCTTGATTTCAGAAGGACTGATGCAGTTTGCTCAAGATCCAAAGTTCATTGAAGTCACAACTCACGAGCTAGCAGATGCCTGTGACATGACAATAGAAGAGATGGAAAATGCAGCAGACAACATACTCAATGGTAACAGCAAGCAGAGCCCCAATGGCAACCTCTTGCCTTTTGTTAACTGCAGGGACCCAGGGCAGGACAGTGCAGGAGAGGAAGAGGAAGAGGTGCAGAGCCCGGATTGTAGAAAAAGTCAGGAAGAGCTCCAGGACAGCAGGATTTATGTCAGCAGCCTGTAGTTGCCAGGGCTGAAGTGATGCTGGTTTTTTATTTGTTTCAATGTTCCTAATGGGTTTGTTTCAGAAGTGCCTCACTGTTCTCGTGACCTGGAGTAACCGGAACAGCGTTCTTCATTCATTTCTGTTGGGACGAGTCGCAGAGTTGGGTGGTGTAAGAGAGCTTTTCAGGAGCGAATACAACCCCAGCATGTGTCCATGAAGGAAGAGTGAGGAGGGGAAAGAGGTGGAGGAGGAGAGCCAGCTTCTGCTTGTTCTTAGTCGCTGCACAAGGAACGATGGCTGCTTCCCGAATGCGAAGGAGAACCTCAGCTTCCTGTGGATGGCCCTAGCCAAAAGGACCCTGCATCAAACGGGTGTCTTTCAACTTTGCTTGTAAAAATCATTTTGCACATATTCTGTATGAGCCTCACTGTCTCCTTAAAGCCAAGGCCCTTTTGATTTGGAATAGAATGGTGGACTTCTTCTGCTGTGGATTCCAGGACCTTGTTGGGGAGGAGGAAGCAGAAGAAGCCTTAGGGTACCTGAGAGGCAGATGGCAACACTGCTTGAATGCAGAGATTTCTAGGCAGTGGTCTCTGCCAGCCAATCAGAGCTCAGGTAGCCATGTCTGCCAACCAATCAGAGCTCAGACAGCCAGCTGTGCCAACCAGTCAGAGCAGGTAGCAAGCTCTGTCGAGTAGAGCTGAGGCAACCTGCCCTTTTCTAAGTGAGGTGGTGATGGGCTTATGTAGATCTCTCCTTGTTTTTGCAGTTTGATATTTTCTTGAAAGCATGTTCTAATTTTTATTTTGGATATTTTTGTTTTGTTTTGAATGGAGAGGGGAGAAAGGAGTGTTTACAACGTTTTGTAATCACCTACCTTTTTTTGTTTTGTTCTGTTTTGTCTTCACCTGCAAATGTTAAATGGGTTTGGTTACATTGTATTATTTAAACTATTTTTTCTCCATTGGAATTTGATAGAAGATATAAGGCTAGAAAAGTTTTACTGACCATTATGTACACCAAGAATTTATAATTTAATTTGATAGTAATTGAAATCTCCTTTTTCGTTGTTGTTTTATAATTTAAAGATAGTCGGCAATGCACTTGATATAGTCTTGCACATTCGAGTGATTGATTTGGATTCTTTTTAGTGCTAAGTATTTCTGTGAGTGAGAGTGTGAGCGGCACTGAGTGTGTGTGTGTATGTGTGTATAAGTGCATACAGTTCTCCACTTCCTGGTTTTACCTGCAGGAGATCTGTATCTGGGGCCATTTGAATGCAAAAATAAACCACTGTCTCTGCTTTTGAAAGGGGAATCAGTAACTCTTTGCATTTTCTGTTCCACAAGATATGCAAAAACAATGCAATAATATTAATTTTAAAATACAATTGTGAGTTGTGTTGGCATTAAAACTGTATAGAAACAAAATTAAGGGGAAAAACAAACTAAAGTGAGAAGGAGTTACGCTTCGATATATTCCGTGTGATGTTTTATTGCATTGATAATGTTTCTGTTGAAGAAACCGTAATACTTGAATTCAGGTCAGTTTCAGTATTTTTCAAATATTTTTTTAAAATGAATTGCAATTGTGCCAAGCGAATATAATGAATTGAATTAAGTTTGTTTTAAAAAATCACTTCTTGTATATTTTGCTGCATGTAAAGTAAATCATTTCGTATTTGGAGTGTGCCAAGCTTTACCTTTGAACTTTAAGTGCTTTTCTACGTGTGGTTGGGGAAATGGGTACTAAATATTTTTTTTTCATTTTTTAATTTGTACAATGAACAAAGTGTACCTAGTGTAAGTAACTATTTTGCAATCCACTGACAGATTGAACGTTACTGATTTTGCATATCTTGTGTTCACTTTCCTTTTTCCTCACTCCCTTAAACATGCACAATTAATTTCTGAGTAGAGTATCTTGCTTCCTGAGACCAGGACATTTTATCCAGTCTTCATCCTGTTCCCTTTGCTCAGATTCTCTCAATATTGCTCCTCATTAGAGTGGCAGAATCTGTATGACAAGATGATCTGGTAAGATTTCTAGGAACTAAGCTGGCACCAGCAACTCTGAGGAGATGGGATTGTATTATGTAATTTCATATTTCTTCCACTGAATCTCTAACTCTTGGTTATCAGTAATAGAGTTTCCTTGGGGCACATGACAAGCAAATGTGAGAGGCAGAGTCATTAGCTAGGGAAAATAATCTAGCTCTGGAATAATGATATTCCTGGGTGAGGTGAAAAACTTCTGAATTCTTACTCAACAGAATTGCTCTGGTACTGCTCTTAGCTAGAGAAACTGAGGTTTTGTGACATATTTTGCACTCCAATGTGTAATCGCATAATTCTCCCCGTACCTGAGTTTATAAACTCAGATTCTGGGCCTCAGCGATACTGCTTTAAATCCAGCATAACTCCATTGAAGCCAATGGCCCTATGACTCCTGCCCATCTCAACCTGTTATTGAATCTAAACTTCTTCTTATCCCTCCTGTTGTCTCTTACTATTGACAAACATAATGGATTTTCCTTGGAAATGGATCTTCATTTGAAACTGCATCATGTGGAAACTTAGCTGTCTTGGTCTAAAACTCCCGCTAGTTTTGCTCCATTTTCCAGATGGATCCTGGAGTTACAGATCAGTCAGTACTGAATAAAGAAGAATGATCTGACTCCAAAAAATCAGAACCAAACGTCCATCCATAATTTAAGCTTATTCTGAGATGTGAAAATGTTAAATTTATTAAGTGTATTGTTTATATTTTTCATGCACATCTATGCTTTCCTGGTTTTGAACGGGGCCTAAAGAAGAACTAAAGGGATATTTTTGATGGTATTGTATTGTCAGTGGTATTATAGAGTGGCTAGCAGCACTTCAAGATGTCCTGGGTATTTTACAAGGAAAAGCCTCTTCTTAAGAGAGTTCAACCAAAGGAGCTTGCATCAGGTTAGGTACAC
Organism: Pelodiscus sinensis; assembly: GCF_049634645.1. Taxonomy (NCBI): domain Eukaryota; kingdom Metazoa; phylum Chordata; order Testudines; family Trionychidae; genus Pelodiscus; species Pelodiscus sinensis. The sequence continues at coordinate 109,843,870 of NC_134711.1, forward strand.
ATGGTGGTAGTGAGTGGTCAAAGTCTTGAAATCCTTACTCAAGGCTGATGTAGGCAAAATTAGGCATAGGCATCAATCAAGCCAGTGCTGAGACAAAATCTCAGGTAATTTTGCCCATGACTTGCATATGGGTTCCGAGTTCGACTTCTGGATACTTACCTAATCCAAATCAAACTTCCGCACGTTTTGAAGGTTCTCCAGTTTTAGTGCTCTGGTGCATAGGGCCAGTGCTATTGAAAATAAAGTAGCCCTAGGCCTAATCATCTATTTCTGAGAGGGATTCGGGTGGTAGAGTCTCCCTAATGCGCTGTCTTGTACTGAATAGTTTATTTGACCCACATTTAGTGGGAATTGTTGGTGCTCATCACCTCTGAAAAATCAAGCTAGTGAATTTGTCTGTCTTGAAGTCAGCTGGAGCTCAAGATGCTCATTTGCTCTTAAGATTTGGTCTCAGGCTCGAGGAAGAAGCTTACATCATCTACATCCTTCTCTGAACACTGCCTGTTCCCTCAGTGATCAGACCTTGCAGAGGGCTGGAAAACCCCCATCTCTCTACTGCACAGTCCCCTACATCCCACGGATTTAAATCCATATGCAAAGAGGACAATGCAGATGAAGATGATATTGATAATTGAGGAGTGGTACTAAAACCAGAACTTGCTGATGCCAGCTGTAATAAATTTCATCCTCTGTGGAAGGTGGCATTTCATGTAGATACTTACTGACACACAGATTGTAATAGGTCTGAGCAAAGAGCTACTGCCTCCTTCAAGCGGGGCAGGGTCTGGGCCATGGTGGGGAGAAGAGGGCAGGTTTGGTTCCCTGGAGAATCCTTCCTTTCCCTGTGTATTGGAGCTAGCGTCAGGTACAATCAATGTGCTGTGGGTGGAAACACTGAAAAAATTAATGATTGAGGAGTTTGGGGAAAATAGTCTTGGTATCTTTACCGATTGAGGAGTGAGGTTGATTTGCAGCTTGCTAACAGTGCGCTGCAGACTAAAGACATTTCTTACAAAACAACAAACCTGCTCTCTCATCACCCTGGTCTTTATTCTAGGCCGTACCAAGCAGGTCACACTGGATGCATTTCTTTTTTCTTCTTTATTCTGTGTGGCTGCCATGATGGAAAAAGTGGGACTAATGATCCAGAGCTGGAGTTTCCTTATCCAACAGACCTTTTCTGCATCATCTGCCTCTTCAGCTGGACATATGAATGATGATGATGGTGGTGATATAGATGCTGCTGCTACCTTGAGAGGTTTAACCTGTTTCATTCCCCTTCCTGACCGCTCCGTAGTCTGGAAAGACAGCTGAAGGAGCGCCATGTACAGAATCACCTCTATTTCTGCTTTATTTTCTGACTCAAAACCCTGCCCCCCTCGATGACTACGATGACAACAACAACAACAAAAAGGGCAAATGCATTTTTTTACATTTCTTGATAATTTTCAAAGCAATGTATCATTGCTTTCTTTAGACTGACGCCAATATAACAGTTGTATGGGTCTCAGCCAGGCTCCTGTGTCTTTTCTGACTGCTAGTTTCAGACGGCTGTGTGAAATGTA